>NC_136414.1:163318333-163930000 GCF_051521515.1 Lactuca serriola | reverse complement strand
TCATATACAATAATTTTATGCATCGGAGAATAATAAATCTTATCCGGTCAAAGACAGATTTTGAATAGGTCTTCTAATCTTATCTTCAAATTGAATGGCTTAAATATGAAAAAGTCAAATAAGATGATGATGATGATAAGATTTTGAATGGGTCAAAGTTTGACCAAGTGTTCCTCATATCCAATTGAATCGGTAAATACTAAATCTTATCCGGTCAACATTTATGAAAAAGTCAAATAAGATGATGATGATAAGATTTTGAATGGGTCAAAGTTTGACCAAGTGTTCCTCATATCCAATTGAATAGGTAAATACTAAATCTTATCCGGTCAACATTTATGAAAAAATCAAATAAGATGATGAAGATAAGATTTTGAATGGGTCAAACTTTGACCAAGTGTTCCTCATATCCAATTGAATCTCTAAATACTGAATCTGTCAATAATAATGAAAAAGTCAAATAAGATGATGATAAGATTTTGAATGGGTCAAAGTTTGACCAAGTGTTCTTCATATCCATTTGAATCGGTCTAATAAGATGTACACGTTATAAAACATTTCATATAAACTGGAAGAGACGCATTGATCTAGCATTCGTCTATCATGAATGCCTTGCCATTGACCGCAAAACTTTGGTTCTCTCTCATGCTCGCTACCTCCTCGTTTGTTTTTCTTTCTATTAAAATCGAATAAGCCCAAAAATGTCTTACATTTAATCCTAACCCATGTATAAGAAATCTCTATATGTTCGTCATTTTGTTTAACAAATTTTTTATGTCATTTTGTTGATCCGCACCCGTCGCTTTGCGCGGGTAAACTGCTAGTGTGTGTGTGTGTGTATATATATATATATATATATATATATATATATATATATATATATATATATATTGATGTTTAAAAAGGGCATATAACATAATTTAAAATTTTACAAAAGGTTAATATGATATTTAAAAATTAAGTTGGACAAATATAATATTTAGAAAGTTTCATTACCAAATTCATAAGAAAGATTTACATAGACGTTGTGGGTAAACGAGCAACAAGCTGTGACGCAACCCTTTTTGGATGGCAAAACTAATTCTTTTAAAAACAGCATCGATAGATCTTGGAGTCATAACATTACTATGCATGACCCGTTGGACTATATTGAGTAGCTCCACAGCTTCTGGCAAAAGGAAACCGAAAGTATCAAATGCAAAGGGTATAAACGTATGTTGATTTTCCATGCACATTTTCTCATGTTTTGTCACTTTGCTTGATGCAGCTTTTAAAGCAGTTTGCCCCACAGTGAAAACTTCGCTTCCCAAACCCACAAGAAGGAAAAACCATGTTAGATCTACGCATACATGTTTTCCTCCGGCCCATCCAAATACTAAAACAGCAGCTGGTTTAAGTGTTGATTTTTCTTCCAATGGATCAGTCAGAAAGTCCACAAGGGCCTCTTTCTTGGCAGAAATCACATCGCACCTAAATATGTCGAAAAATTTATATGAAATTATCATATTAGAAATTAAAAACTAATTTTTCATGAACATATTAAATATAACCTAAAAAGAACTTTAGAAGAAAATAGTTGGCTTCTAGGGTTATATTTATGTAAAAGTCAAATGACCACTACCGAAAAGCATAAAGTGGATTTGAATTGAACAATTTTACACATGAAATCCAGTTCAATACATCAAGGATAAGATTATAAGATTATTGTTCTCGTGATGTTAAAATATACTCAAATTGACTAACGAAATGACAAAAACTATAATTGACCACGTGGTTTCAAACTTCTAGATAAATCATGTAAATAAGACAAAAAAATATTAAAACAAAGAGAAATCTTAGATATTACGTATAAGTAAGTCAATATCTTTATTTTAATTTGGTAACTAACCCGCAAACAATTAAACATGAAAATGGTTCACCCAAGATTTTCTTGGGTATGTAAATTAGTTGATTTTTCTACCAACTCCACATAATTCCACCTTACACTAAAATACATTTAATTACAAATTTTTAATGATAGCCATATTAATAAAGTCGTGACAACTATTAACAAAAGGGAAGTCATGGGGCATATTCATAGGATGCTTTTTCTTTGTGTTTTTGTTTCTTGGTCTTTTTGCAACGATTTCTCTTTTCTTTATGAGAAAATGGAATTTCTTTAAAATTGTCGGTTCGACTAAAATTGATCAGTGGGTCTATAGGACTATATGCTATTTGTAAAGAAGAATACAAATCATTTTAATTTCGTGTTGGTGATTTGAATCACCAATTATATTTAAACGTAATGAGATGAATTTTTTGACGGATAAAATGATAAGTATTCTTCTTTAAGAATAATATTTGTTTGAATTTATTTGGATTTAAAGTAAATCTTTATTTAAAGGTCAAACCCCTGACCACGGGGATCTGGGGGTTGTGTCCCTAGCAGCGGGGTCTAAGAGAAAGATACCCTGGCTGGTGGTTAATGATGGTTATGAAACTGTGATATGACAGCTTTAGCAGTTTTTTGACAGTGGTTAACATTCAGTTGTCTAATTAAAAACGTTGAGCTACGTTTTGCCACGGCGTGGCGACCATTTTGGTGCAAACCCTAGATTTTTGAGGTTGTACCCTATTTAAGGGCATTAACTCCCAAGAGTACCTCATTTGGCAGCCTCCATCCTTTGAAATTGTTCCCCACCCCCAAAACCGAGCTTAATATGTGTGTTTTGAGTGTGTGAAGCCTTTTTGTTAAGCTTGAAGGAAGGAGAATATCATCATGTGGTTTATTAGCTTGGTTCCAGCTTAGATCCAACATCTTCATCTCATTTCAGACCTTGTGGAGGTATAAAGTCTCAACCTTGCTCCTTGTTTCTCAAGATTTTTTTCTAGGTCTTTTGTGAGCTTTTTTATTCCAATCTTCTTGTCCTTGGAGTTTAAGTATACTCCAGATCCTTTATGGCATATTTTGGCTTCTAGACCATGGTGTTGGTTGGAAACTGGTCTAGCATGAATCATTTTAGTGCCTATGCCTTTGGTGCACTTGTTAAGAGCCTAGGATTTGAGATCTTATCTTATTGGGATGTCCTATTAGATAAAGTTGGAAACTTTATCCATCAACGCTTTGTAGAGTTTCAGATCTGAGTTTTGGAGCTCTTGGGATTTGGAGTTAAGAGCTTAATCCATTAAGTTGACCCTGTATAGTTTCCACGGTGTGGCAACTTGCTTGCCATGGCATGGAAACTTGTTTGGTCGCGACTATTTTGTCTGTTTTCTGCCACAGGATGGCACCATGTCTGACATCGCGTGGTAAGCGAAGTTTGATAGGGATTAGGATGAATGACCAAGATGTGGCCATTTGTTGGCCACAATGTGGAAGGCAACTGGAATTAACCTTGACCGTTGACTTTTGACCTGGGTTAACTTTTAGTCAAATGATAGTCTTAGAAGGTAGACTAAGGGTTTACCATGTATGATCCAATAGGAGGTGTGTAGCATCCACTTTTCAACGGTGTGAGCATGTTAGCTATTAACTACACTTGTGAGGTGAGTCTTCTCACTATACTATGTAGAATGCTAGCTGTCTTTGTGACTCTTGCACTAAATTATTAGCCATGTCATTTTTATATGTTAGGCATGTCCCGTTATGTGAATTAGGAGGGGCCCGTTATGTAAGATAGGTGGGGTCCATTTGGATTGAATGGGTGGGGGCCGATATATTGTGGGAGGGGCCCATATGGTTATGTTGTATTCTAGGGAACTCACTAAGCTTTGTGCTTATGGTTTTGTGGTTTAAATGTTTTAGGTACTTCTTGTTTCAAAGAAAAAGGCCTGACATCATCGCACAACATCCCCTAAAGTTCTTTTCGCACTATTTAGTTGATTCACTCTGATGTTTGAGAATACTTTATACTTGGATTTATTTTGAAAGTGATTGGTTGTATCGATTTTGGTGTTTCGAAAATTAAAATTTTTACTAGTAGTTTGGGACGTTACAAGTTGGTATCATAGCCTTGGTTTAAGAGATTCGAGCACACTCTCGGGTGTGTCTGAATTCAAACTGGGGAATTGATAAATCTTTTGGTAAGAAAACAAGTTTTCTAAATAGATTATTACAAGGAAAGGGGTGTGATGTGTGGAATTAGCCAAGCTCAAGTAAGTAATTCCCAAAATACACATACATGAATGTTATACTTTAATATGCTATTATGTGAGTTGCATGCTTGAATAGGGCTAATGATCCCTTCAAGAAATGCAGGATAGAATTGTTTGTAATCTGGGATGCGTTATAGCTGAAACATCCCAAAAATATAACCCAAAAATTTCGTTTTTAAAACATTAATAAAACCATCAACCATCCAAAATCATAAGTAAAATCATAATCATGTATCATAAAACATCATAGTATCTGTCTCAAATCAAAATCTCATATCAAATCATCAGAGTGAACTCCCAGGCTGTGATTGTGGTGTGTGTCATGCGATCAACCCGAGCCCTTCCTTTTGCTAATGGAAGTACCTATAACCAAAACTGAAAACTGTAAGCACAAGGCTTAGTGAGCTCCCTCAAACTACCACATATCAAACAATAACACAATTAACACATATTGGGCCTTGCCCACTGCATCGGGCCCCGCCCGGCATCGGACCGAAATCCAGCATAATCTGGGCCCCGCCCACTGCATCGGGCCCTGCCCAGCATCGGACCAAAGTCCGGAATAACTTGGGCCCCGCCCACTGCATCGGGCCCCGCCCAGCATCAGACCGAAATCCGGAATAACTGAACATAACATAACATGAACATATAGCATGATCACACACTTCATCGGGCTTGCCCGACATCGGACCGAAGCCCGGATCATATAACACATATTACAAACATGCATGAATCACGAAGACATCAAGCATACATACTACTGCATCGGGCCCCGCCCGGCATCGGACCGAAGTCCGGAACTACTATCATCTAAACGGGTCGGCATTGTGGTCGTAGACCCATTCCTACTGGAAAGAAACTCACCTCGTAAGGTTGACTGCTGGAATGCTGAGCGGGAAATGTCTGACTTCTGCTCCGGTAACTCCCCAACTACATTTCCCATAAAGACACTTAGTCAGACACTGATACTAATCTTAGGGTAACGTGACTATTTAACCCCTGGTCAAAGTCAACTGCCAGTAGACCTGACTCGCCGAGTTGGGCCGCCAACTCGCCGAGTCTCTATCCTTTCTTCTATTCCCCAACCGAATCTAATCGTCAAGTGTAGCAAAGACTCGAAGAGTTCTCCTTCCATAAAACATCGAGTCAACCTTCATCTGACTCACCGAGTTGTATGAACAACTCGTCGAGTCCTCCTTCATCACATGAACACGTCCAGTCTACGACTCGCTGAGTTGTATGAACAACTCGTCGAGTCTGATCTTGCGAGTAAGAAGATTGCTTTGGACTTGCCGAGTGTGTTCTTACACTCGTCGAGTCCCATGATTTCCAGATTATGGCTATGACTTAATACGCTGAAACACTCTTTGGGACCTTTCTAAACCTCTTCTAACACTCAACTGGTCTTCTTTGAACCACAACAGATTGGGGACTCGAGCCCCGGACTCGCCGAGTTCCAAGAACAACTCGTCGAGTCGCCCATTGTCCAAGTCTATAACTCGATTTCTGCTGCACAACTCTCGTCCAAAAAGTAGATTTGGGCTTCTAAGGTCGATCTAACACGTAAATTTATGAACTTTACGTGCATGCATGGAAGTATAAGCTTTAAGGACCCAAAAAGAGTTCCAAAGAGGTGCATGGGCTAATATGGTCATAAGGCTTGCATCTTTATGCCATGAACTCGGTTCTAGAGTCTAGATCTGAAGATGAATCAACTTGGGACGTCTAAGTCTTAAGGGTCAAGCTTATTGACCCCAAAACTCCAAAAATAGGAAAAGGAGAAAATCTATAAAACCACAAGTCTAGTTTTGAGCTTGATTACCTGAAAGTGAAAAGAAACTGATGTTGCTTCTGGATCTAGTCCTTCTCCCTTGATCCTTCTTCCTTCCAACTCTTCTACTAGATACACAATGCACCAAAAACCCTCCAAGTCACTAAGAAAGCTCAAGTTTGCAACAAGGGAATTAGGGTTTCGAAAGTAATGCACTGGAGGTGATAGAGGCTGGACCTGAAGCTCATAATGTTGTTTAAATAGGGTGCAACCACTTTAATTAGGGTTTCATCCAGACTGGCCTATTCGTCGAGTCCAAGAGCGGACTTGATGAGTAGGTTACCTAAACCCGTGTCCCAACCTCGCATCTACTCGACGAGTTAGAACAGCCACTCGTCGAGTCAATAATATAAATGGTATAAATAAAGATCAAATACGTACCAGAAACGGGTCGTTACAATTCTCCCCCATGTATCTTAGACTTCGTCCTCGAAGTCTGATGTCTCTGCCAACTCAGGGTAGTGTTCTCTCATCTCCTCCTCAAGTTCCCACGTCCACTCCGAGCCCTTGCGGTGTTGCCACTACACCTTTACTAGCTGAACCACCTTGTTCCTCAAGGTCTTTGTCTTCCGATCCAAGATCGCAACGGTCTCTCGATGTAATTCAGGCTGCCATCAACCTAAATATCCTCCAATGGTACAACTTCTGACTCATCCACTAAGCACTCCCGCAGATGAGAAACATAGAAAGTGTTATGGATCTGGTTGAGCTCTGCCGGAAGATCTAACCGATACGCAACCCGACCCACCCAGGCCAAAACCCTAAAGGGGCCAATGAATTTGGGGCCCAACTTTCCCCGTTTCCGAAATCGGATGACACCATTCCAGGGTGACACCTTCAGGAGGATCATATCGCCCACCTGGAACTCCAAGTCCGAGCGCCGCTTATCATCGTAACTCTTATGTCGACTCTGCACAGTCTAAAGCCTGTTACGGACCTGCTGTATAACCTCAGTTGTCTTGAGTATCTGGAATGCTCTCTGGGCCTTCAGCCTGACTGGTCTGCCTCGCAGGCCTTCAGTCTATCCGCACCGCCCTGGGTGTCTTGGCCTTCAGTCCCAGTTGGTCCGCCTCAACCCATTATACCAACACATATCAACATATACCATAAAAATCAATAGATAGCAGACACGGGTAGTCATATAGATCTAATAGATCACTACAGCATAGCAACATCCTATATACCAGGATACAGATCTAATAAATCACTACAGCATATCGACATACAGTAAATCAAGATATCAATCCAATAGGTCGGCCTTGGTGCCTTCGACCCGTAAGTACAGTGAGGAAAACTCACCTCACAGTCTGAATGCAGTCTGAATAACTCTCTGCTCCAACAACCGGCTCAACCTAAATCCAAAATGCCAAAACATTTCCCATTCTAAATTAATAACATTTTTCCAAAATACCCTTGGTCAAAATCCACAAGCCAGCCGAGTCAACTCATTCGAGTCGACTTAGGCTTCATACGCGGGGCGAACTCCAGGTCTGAGGCATCGGGGCCAAATCTACATACGCGCAGCGTACCATTTGGTATGCCCAGCATACGCAACAACTCCCTTCTTAACCGATTAAGAGCTTAAAACTCTGACCTATCACGTCCAAATGTAGATCAAAGTCCAAAATAATGTTTTTAACCATAAAGTTTCCAGCTTTATGGTCTTGCATGGCCAATAAGGTCTTAACATCAAAAACCTTAACCACTTAACCTATTAAGACCTCAAAACACATGCGCGGAAGGAAAGACGTGACCAAGACTTCATTATTATGCTTCTAAACACCTCAATGTGACTGAAAGGACATCTTAATGGATTATAGTAACTCATACTCAAAATACCCATATAATGGGACCAAAAGGACACAAACTCCATGGATAACTTAGATCTATGCATTGAATCCTCAATTTCATAACTTTATACCTCAAAATGGATCTTGAAGGTGAGGTGTTCCTGGATCTAGAAGGTCTTGATCTTCCAAGATGATGCTTCTTTTTTCACCTTGCTTCAAAGGCACCACAAACATACACTTTTGAGCTCAAATGATCACACACATGGGATTAGGGTTGCTAAATACGAATTGAAGGTTGGAGGCTAGAGAGGGAATGAAGAATGAAGAGTTAATGATGCTTATATATGGACCAAACCCTAAAAATTAGGGTTTAAAGTTTCTCCACGTATGCCCTGCATACGCGGTGTACGCCCAACATACTAGGGTCCACCCTAGTACGCTCAGTGTACACAACGTATGCCCAACGTACTTCCCCTTTGTCCAAATTCAACAAAATGCCACTATGGGCCATTTTGCACTCTTTCTTGTACTCAAGGACTAAAATGCAATATTTATTCATACATAGGGTTAATATTGAAAATACCTTGACGTCGAGATGTTACAGTTCTCCCTCACTTGAACTAGACTTCATCCTCGAAGTCTATTGCAGCAAATAACTAAGGATAATACTCTCGCATCTCAGACTCGGGTTTCCATTTGGAACCCTTCCAATGTTGCCGTTGAACCTTGACCAAAGATACCACCTTGTTATGCAAGGACTTCATCTTCATATCTAAAATCGCTAATGGTTTCTCAACGTAATTTAGGCGATCATCAACCTAACCATCATCCAAAGGAATAGCCACGGAATCATCAGCCACACACTTCTACAGCTACGAAACATGGAAGGTGTTATGGATATGACTGAGCTCCTTAGGCAGATCTAACCTATAAGCTACCCTGCCAACCCTACAATCACCCGAAATGGCCTGATATACCAGGGCCCCAATTTTCCCCTCTTCCTAAAGCATATTACACCCTTCTAGGGTGATACCTTTAGCAAAACCACTAAAAATCCAACATAGATCGACGCTTGTCGACATAACTCTTTTGCTAACTCTGAGCTGTCTGTAATCTCTGTCTAATTTGTTGGATGAGCTCTGTCGTCTGAAGGACTACCTCATTCCATCCCAATACTTTGTGACCAATCTCTCCCAACAAACTGGGGTACGATAATTCCTCCCATAAAGAAGCTTGAAAAGGTGGCACACCGATACTAGAGTGATAGGTGTTGTTGTTTGAAAACTCAACTAAGGGAAGGTAGGAGTCCAAGCTCCCACCGAAGTCTATGACATAGGCTCACAATATGTCCTCAAGTGTCTGAATGGTCCGCTCACTCTGACCATTAATCTGCGGATGATAAGTAGTGCTAAGATGCAACCTCGCACCCAGTTCCTCATGGAACTTCTGCCAAAAATGAGATGTGAACCGAATACCTCGATCTGATAAATTTGAGACCACAATACCATGCCGATCAAAAATATCACACACGTAAAGATCATCCAAATTCTCGGCCGGAAAACTCTCTTGAATGGTCAGAAAGTGGGAACTCTTGGTCAGATTATCCACAATAACCCAAATCGCATCAAAGCCCTTATCCGTCCGAAGCAACTTGGTGATGAAATCCATAGTGATATGTTCCCATTTCCGCATGGGAACCTCCAATGGCTCTAGCTTTCCATGCAGCCTCTGATGCTCGGCATTGACCATCCGATAGGTCATGCACCTCTCGACATACCAGACTATCTCTCTCTTCATAGACGGCCACTAATAACTAAGCCTCAAATCCCGATACATCTTGGTGGCTCTGGGGTGTATCAAAAACCTGGACTTGTGCGCCTCCTTCAGCACAGTCTTCCTAACCCCACCAAATTCTGGCACCCAAACCTGTCCATATCGGGTCAATAATCCCCAACTATCAGTGGCGAACCTATCAAACTCACCCATGGGTCTTTCATGCTTCCAATTCTACCTCTTGACCCCCTCGGCCTGAGCCTCCCTAATCAGATCAAGAAGCTGAGAATCAATCCATATTCTCATACACAAACTCTTAATAGAGGAACTAGCTATCTTGCGGCTCAAAGCGTCAGCGACCACATTCTATTTCCCGGGATGATACAGAATCTCGCAGTCATAATTCTGATCACATCAGACACCTATGTTGTCTCATATTCAGATTTGGCTAATCCATGAGATATCTCAAACTCTTGTGATCTGTGTAAATAGTATACCGGACCCCATACAAATAATGCCGCCGAATCTTGAGAGCAAACACCACTACTCCCAACTCTAGATCATGAGTCGGATAGCGAACCTCATGTGGCGTCAGTTGCTGAGACGCATAAGTGATAACCCTCCCATGTTGCATTAGTACCGCTCCTATACCGGAAATGGATGCATCACAAAATACCACAAAGTCCTCAACCCTCAACACCCTCGGGGAGGGTCAACACTGGTGCCTTACATAACTTCTATATCAGCGTCTTAAATGCAACCTATTGCTCAGGTCCCCAACGGAATTCCATGCCCTTCCTCGCCAGATGAGTGAGGGGTACTGCAATCGTGGAGAAGTCCTAAATAAATCTCTGATAATACCCTGTTAATCCCAAGAAACTCCAGATCTCTGAAGGCAACTTCGGGACCTCCCACTACATAATTGTCGCGATTTTGGTCGGGTCGACCAAAATCCGATCCTGAATGACAAGGTGCCCCAGGAACTAGACCTCTCATAACCAAAACTCAAACTTCGAGAACTTGGCATATAGTCATTCTCGCCTCAAGACTCCAAGAAGCTCTCAAAGATGCTCCTCGTGTTGCTTCCTGGTCTTGGAATACACCAAGATATCATACATGAACACAATAACTGATCAAACAAGCATCGGCTTGCACACCCGATTCAGCCAGTCGGTACGGTGCCTTGGCAATTGGAGCCGCACCTGGAACCAAATTGATCCTGAACTCAACCTGCCTCTCATGAGTCACACCGGGTAACTTCTCTGGAAACACGTCAGTGAACTCTCTGACGACCAACACATCTGAAACTGAGGTCTACTCCCCTACCCGAGTATCAATCACATACACAATATAACTCGTACAACTATGCTGAATATATTGTCGAACCCTGGAATTAGAGCAAAAAGGTGACCCAATCCTGGGACCCTCCCCATAGATAACTAGTTCTCCCCCATTTGGGGTACGAACCACCACCCGTTGAACCTTGTAGTCTATCATAGCACCAAACCTGCTCGACCAATCCATCCCAACTATCACACACACACACACATCCCCCATGAGGATCAGAATCAAATCAATCAGATAAGGTAACACAAAAATCTCCAAAATACAACCCTAATAAACCCTGGATGCGGAAACCTCGTTTTAGTTGGCGATAGAAACCCACAATGGACACTCTAACTCTCCAATAGGCATGTCAAACCCCTTACTGAACGTCTGGGATACAAAATATTGACTCGCACCTGAGTCAAAAAGCACAAGAGCGGGAAAAGAGTTATCTAGGAAGGTACCTAATAAAATCATAAACATAAGAATACCATAAAAATCGATAGAATATAAATAGAAACATACCATTAACGACGTCTGGCGCTGCCAGGCCTCCTCGGAAGTGAGCTGAAAAGCGCGACCTCGAGCCCTTGAGGGCTCGGCCCTACCCTGGCGCCCATCGACAATCCTCAAAGTGGTTGCGTTGGGGCCTGCGTCGACTTGGCGGAGAGCAATGGATAGTTGACCTTCACATGGTCAACCTGATGATAATGGTAGCAAATTCTGGTGCTCGGTACTGGGGCCGGCTGGCGACAATCCCTCGCAAAGTGCCCCTCCTTGCCATATTTGTGGCATCCAGCAGATGATCGGCAAGAACCCTCATGAACATTGCTATACTTCCCACAAGTGCAACCCCTCTGACTCACAACTCTTACATCAGCGGCCTTGAACCAATTTTTCGAAGGTTATGACTGCATAGGGGCCTGCCTCTGCTCCCTCGTCTGGATCTCTAACTCATTCTCCCTTCGCCTAGCAGCCTCCTGTAACTCCACAATTGTATCACCGCGCTGAGTAGACACAAATTATCGGATGTCCGTATTGAGCATGCTCAAGTACCGAGTCATCTGAGCTTGCTCGAAAGCAGCAAATTCAGGTCAAAACAGTGCTCTTTGAGTGAACATCTTGGTGATCTTATACACTAACTTTATCCCCTGCCTCAGGTCCAGATACATCTAGATTAATATATCTCTCTCTCTCTCTCGCTCGCTCTCTCTCAACCAAAGGGACGTATCTCAAGCGGAACATATCATAAAACTGCTCCCATGATACAACAGCTCTCTTCTCTGGGGTGTATGAACCAGTAACCAGTCTCCACCAATCCTTTGATCCATACTGAAGAAGGTTCAGATCACACTTGACCTTCTGGTCAGCTAGGCAGGAGCAAGTAAAGAAAAATACCTCAATATCAAATAGCCACCTCATGGAAATGATCGGATCCTCGAGTCCATCAAACACCAGGGACTTTGTATTGTCGAAGTCCCAGTATTGGAAGGCTCTCCCCATGGCAATCCCTGCAACAGTGACGGTCACGGTAGCTGTAGCAGTGACGGTCTCAGAAAGTACAACGTATTGGTCATCAAAGAACTCTATCATGGTGGTCTTGATCCTTAGTCATCCCTGACCTATCCTGGCCACTCACTCCTGCTCCTGATTCGGATCCTGACTCAAACCGTTTCATAACCACCACAGTGAAAATAAACCTGAAAATATCAGATGGGGCACATATCATATCATATAATCCGTTCCAACAACAAAACCCTAGGGGTTGTGACTTCCCTGTTACGTGTACGAGTCATGTGCTTCCAGTAGTACGGGCACATAATACCTTCCGCACCTACACATATTTGTCTTAGAAGATCATCACAACAACCCTAATAGCACACACACGGATACACATACATCGTATTCTCACTTACTAGATAAAGGCTACACATTCCTCAACTAGCCGGATGACCCACATAACTTATCCATGAAACTTACACCAACCTTGAAGCACTCGTGTATGCTAATCATACATAACACTGGATCCTATAGATAATCGAATACATGATTCTACCCTAAGCCCTTCATCAAACAAGAACAGGAAATAAAGCTAACCCAAACATTCTCAGGCTACATAATCTTATTTATGTACAACTATGATGCATACACTAAGCAACTACAGTAATGATGTCAATTTCATACCATAAATAACCCTAGGCTATCAGGCATCATATGTCAGGCAATTCTATCACACAATTTCTAAAGATCCTTAGTCTGTCACTACCATGTTCTAACATAAAAATAATATCAATAACAGTGTGGTAACTTGCGGTATACTTACTGGCTCCGACTGATCGTACACATCACATCCTTCCTTGGTTACTTTTGAAAATCAATTTTAAAACCTTTGTGGGTCCTTAGTTTGAGCTCGGATTCACATGGATGTTCCTCCAATTCACTCAAACCAAGGCTCTGATACCAACTGGTAACATCTCAAAAATCATTACAAATTTAAACTTTTCAAAACAACCCATTTACTAAAAAAGAAGTGTTTACATAACCATTGTTTCCAAAAACATTATTCAAATCAAAGTCTCCCAGATCAAAAAACATAAAACCAAGGATGTGTATGGTCATGCCTTCGCCTTGCAACGGTCCTCAGAAGTACCTGAAACAAAACTAAAACTGTAAGCCAATGCTTAGTGAGTTCCCCCAAAGTACCACCACAAAAACACAACAAATAACAACATGCATACAAAGCCTTCATCATGATTGGACTACCTAACCAGGCCTTCAGCCTATCTGTACCACTCTCTGGGCCTTTGGCCTGACTGGTCCACATCACAGGCCTTTAGTTTACTCGAACCGCTCTGGGTGTCTTGGGCTTCAGTCCCAGCTGGTCCGCCTCAACCCGGTATACCAACACATATCAACATATACCATAACAATTAATAGCTAGCAGACACTGGTAGTCATACAAATCTAACATATCACTACAACATAGCAACATCATATATACCATGATACAGATCTAACAGATCACTACAACATATCGACATACAGTAAATAGGATATCAATCCAATGGGTCGGCTTTGGTGCTTTCGACTCGTAAGTATAGTGAGGAAAACTCACCTCACAATCTAAATAACTCTCCGCGTTGACAATCGAATCAACCCAAATCCTAAATGCCAAAACAATTCCCATTCTAAATTAATAACATTTTCCTAGGATACCCTTGGTTAAAACTGATCAAAATCCACAAGTCAACTCAGCCGAGTCGACTCGGGCTTCGTACGCTAGGCATACTCGAGGTCCGAGGCATCGGGGCCAAATCTGCATACGTGTAGCATACCATTTTGATGGATTTTGAGCATTGTAACACTCCTATAGTATAAATGCAACCCTAGAAACCTTGGATCTACTTTTGACTAAGATACATGCAACTAATTATTTTTCCAAGGTTCTTATCCTAACTAGCATGGCATGGGGTACTTGAATCAAATAAAGCTAGTAGAATTACTTACCTTGTAGTTGTAGTTGATTGCTTGGAGTTTGAGAGCCTATCACCAATAGTGTGGATGCCTCAAATGGAAGTCACAAATCACCACAAACTTGGAAACTTGAGAGAATAGTCACAACCTTTCTTGAAATCGGCCCTCTTAGTATACTCACCACAACTAGTGTGATTTCAAGAACTAAAGCCTCCTTTATATAGTGTGGTGGATTAGGGTTACATCCATGTAAACCCTAATACCCATGTCTTTTCATTTCCATGAGATCCATGGGTTAAAGCTTCATGGAGTATCCATGGACTTTCCATGCAAGCCTAGCCCATTCCAAATAAGCATTAGCCCACACTATATAAATGCAAGAGCCCATATTTAATTAGTCATACTTTTGATCTCTAAATTAATTCTAGATTAATTATAGATCAACACTAATTAAATAATATGATTTTATATTAATATATTTGAACTTATAATATATTAATAAATCATAACTTATACTATTCTCAAAAGATTATCCATAAATTGTTCGGGTGAAGTGCAACCCAAATGGACCATGTCGGGTCGGGTCAAGTACATACCAAGTATAGTTATGGACTTAGACACTATATCCAACAGTCTCCTAATTGGATGAGTCTAATAACTATAGTTGCAAGTATGACTTCAGGAACCGATCAGCAATCGTAGCTCTTAAAACTCTGTTGAACTATGAAGCGCCATTTTAGATAAGTGATCATATAATCCTCTATTCTAGATATCAGCCAGACAAATACATGGAACATGGTCTTGCTTATCATCCAACATTTGTTTCCCGGTTTCCGATTTGTTTGACATAGAAGTTAACTGAACACATCAATTTAGTTCTGACCGGGCCCGGTACATAGGTCAAAACAAAATCATCGAGGGGCCCAGATATCGCTTCTAATCCTAGAAGGAACAGATAAACTTTGACTCATATGTTTGCTCTATTGCTTGTTAAATTACACACAAAGGCACGTTTTATAACATCGAGTTACCAATGCGTTTTCGTGCAATCAATGCATAACCAACTCATAGGCAACAAACCATATCTCTAGGTTTGAAGAATTATATGATATTATCGTCTCACGATCACTCGAGATAAATTCCATGAAGTGATACCAGTGAGTGTGGGTTGAATCCAATACTCAGAACTTATGAGCACTCATGAGTGTTGTAGCCCGGCTTTGTCTAACATCTTAGACCTCTACAAGCCAACCCATGACAGTCTTGATTCATATCTACTTCCAACATATGACCGACTGTGGAGAGTTTGAATAATATGATATAAACCATAACATAATTATTCTGGAAGTCAAAACATGCAAAAAGAAATAATAGTAAACGATTGACAAGAGATAGCAACACTTTACTCGTAAATAATAGCTTTTATTTATCATCAAATGTCAATTACATTTTACAAATTTCAAGATTATCTAAATACTAAAACTAATATCATCCTTCAGCCCTATGCTCCGAGCATGCTGGAGATGCTTAACCCGAGTCAGTCCCTTCGTGAGGGGATCTGTTGGGTTCTCATCCGATGATACCCTCTTTGCCACGAGGATTCCTTCTTCTATTCGATGTCTGATGAAGTGATATTTTCTGTCAATGTGTCTGGATCTCTCATGATCTCTTGGTTCCTTGGCTAAGGCAACTGCACTATTGCTGTCACAGAAAATCTCCATTGACTCCTTTATAGCTGGTACAACTCCAAGGTCTCCGATGAAGTTCTTTAGCCATATAGCCTCCTTTGCTGCCTCGCTTGCTGCTATATACTCTGATTCACAAGTGGAATCCGCCACTGTATCTTGCTTGGAACTTTTCCAAGTAATTGCCCCTCCATTTAGGGTAAAGACCCAGCCCGACTGAGAGCGGAAATTATCCATGTCAGTCTGAAAGCTAGCATCACTATACCCTGCTACTTTCAAGCCATCACTCCCACCAAGGGTAAGAACCCAGTCCTTAGTCCTTCACAGGTACTTGAGAATATTCTTTACCGTTGTCCAGTGAACCTTGCCAGGATTCCCCTGATATCTGCTGACCATGCTGAAAGCAAAGGCAACATCAGGTCGAGGGCAGGTCATAGCATACATGATCGAGCCTACAACGGAAGCATATGGTACTCGACTCATCTCAGCTATCTCAGCCTCTGTACCCGGACTCTGAGTTTTACTTAGTCTGGCATTACACTGGATAAGTAACTCACCTTTCTTGGAGTTATTCATGTTGAACCTTTTCAACACTTTGTCCATATAGGTGCTTTAACTAAGTCCAATTAGTCTTTTACTCCTGTTTCTCAAAATCCTTATCCCTAGGATATAGGTAGCTTCTCCAAGGTCTTTCATATCGAAACACTTCCCAAGCCAGGACTTTACTTCCTGCAGGGTTGGGATGTCATTTCCTATTAGTAGTATGTCATCCACATACAGTACCAAAAAGCTGACTATACTCCCACTAGCCTTGACATAGACACAAGATTCATCTTCACTCCTTGAAAAGCCAAATTCTTTGACTTTCTCATCGAAGCAAAGATTCCATCTGCGAGGTGCCTGTTTCAATCCATAAATGGATTTCTCGAGCTTACACACTCTATTAGGGTACTCTGTACTGACAAAACCATCTGGTTAAACCTGTTGGGTTAATGTCTTAGTCCATAACTATAATTGGTTAGACTTGACCGGACCCGGCATGGTCCATTTGGGTTGCATGGCATCATGCATTTGGATAGACTATAATGAGAGAAATAACACTTAAGGTTGATTAATATATTATAAGTTCTAATATATTAATAATATTATTTAATTAGTATTGATCAAGAATTAATCTAGGATTAATTAAGTGATCAAAAGAATACTAATTAAATATGGGTTGATTGTGTAAATCATCCATTCTTATATATGTGGGCTTGTGATCCAAGTTCCTTATCGTTGACTAAGTCCATGGGGTGACCCATGGATACTCCATGTAGGATAAAATCCATGGAGCATAAGGAATGGGTAAAGTTATGAGTTACATGGTGTAACCCTAATAGCCACCATATAAAAGAATCTCATGGCTCAAGAAATCGGCCACTATATGTAAGAAAAAGGGCTAGCCGATTTTCATGAAGTGTGAAGTTCTCTCAAGTCATTCCATTTGTATTTGGTGTTGTGTGAACCATTTGAGGTGTCACACTTAGGGCACTAGGCACTCAAGCTTCATGAAGACAATCTACATCAAAGAGGTATGTAATTCTAACTTGTTATATTTCATGCGAATCAAAGTTTTTGTATGCTAGTTAGTATAATACCTTGGATGTTCATATTTGCATGTATAATAGAGAAAACATAGATCCAAGGTATTTAGCGTTGCATCTACACTTAGGAATGTTAGAATGCTCAAAACCCAACAGAACCATGTAAACATCTTCAGCCAACTTTCCATTACGGAAAGCGGTTTTGACATCCATTTTCCATATTTCATAGTCATGAAATGCAGCAATGGCTAACAGAACCCTAATAGACTTAATCTTGGCCACTGGTGAAAAGGTCTCATCATAATCAACTCCCGGAGTTTGAGAATAACCCTTTGCAACAAGTCATTCCTTGTAAGTGTGTACATTACCATCCATGTCGGTCTTCTTCTTGAAGATCCATTTGCACCCAATTGTCTTACGATCAGATACATTGTCAACCAAGTTCCAAACTTGATTGTCATACATGGATTGTATCTCGCTATCCATAGCCTCTTTCCATTTAGCAGCCTCAGGGCCTACCATGGCTTCCGTGTAGCTGTTAGGCTCATCCAGATTTACTAGTGTGTTATCATTGATAAGTTTCTCACCTTCTGCAGTAATATGAAAACCATAATAATGCTCAGGTGCATACTTAACTCTGGTGGAACGCCTCAGAGGTATAGATTCTTCAATCGGCTCAACAGGAGTTTCCTCCTCAGGTTGAGGGTTAGAGGTTGAGGTTCCTTCACCACTTGAATCTTGAATTTCATAAAGGTCAATTTGTCTTCATCTGTCTCCTTGGCTTATAAATTCTCTCTCTCTCTCGAAAGAATCCTCTTCTTGCTACAAAGACTACATTATCATTGGGTCTGTAGAAGATGTAACCAAAGGATTAATGTGGTTAGTCGATAAAAATACACCTCTTGCTTCGGGGTTAGAGCTTATCGTGAGTCTCGCGTCTCACGAAAGCCTCGCAACGCCAAATCTTGATGTGATCTAGATTGGGAACTTTTCCAGTCCACATCTCGTGAGGTGTTTTGGCAACCTTCTTTGTAGGGACTAGATTATGGATATGGGTGGCAGTCTCTAAGGCATACCCCCAAAATGAGATTGGTAGGGAAGCTCGACTTATCATGGAACGAACCATGTCCAACAAGGTCCGATTGCGCCTCTCAGCTACACCATTAAACTGTGGTGTCCTAGGAGGTTTCAATTGTGAGAAAATCCCACATTCCTTAAGATAATCAAGGAACTCAGTACTAAGATACTCACCACCTCGATCGGATCGAAGCATCTTAATGTTCCTGCCCAACTGATTCTCCACTTCTTGTTTAAACTCTTTGAATTTTTCAAAGGTTTCTGACTTATGCTTGATTAAGTAGACATATCCATATCTACTAAAATCATCAGTAAAAGTCATACAGAAGAGATTAGCATCTCTTGTGGCGGTTCTGAAGGGTCCACACACATCTGTGTGTATGAGGTCCAACAAACCTTCACCCCTAGCACAAGTGCCAGTAAAAGCTGACCGTTTTATTTTACCAAGCAAACAAGATTCACAACTATCATCCGACTTTAGGTCAAATGACTCTAAAACTCCATCCTTTTGAAGTTGGCCTATGTGTTTCTTGCTTAGATGTCCAGGATGACAATGCCATAAAGATGCTTTATCTAAGCTAGTGGAAGAGTCAATACACAATACATTATTTCCTAGGTTATCTACAACAGATACAGTTTCATACACACCATCACAAGGTAATGCTTTAAAATAAAGAACATTATTAAAGAAAGCATCAATACCACCATTATTATTATCAAAATAAAAGGTAAAACCTTGTTTATACAATGCATGAAAGGAAATAACATTTCTTTCCATTTCTGGCGAATAATAACATTTATTCAAATCTAATGTAAACCCACTATTTAGCAATAAGGAATAAACTCCTATCTTGGTGACAGGTGAAGCTTTCCTGTTTCCCATGATCGAGTTTATCTTTCCTTGCTCCACATTCTCACTTCTTCTTAGTCCCTGCAAATCAGAACATATGTGAATTCCACAACCTGTATCAAGGACCCAAGACTTAGAATGAGGTGAGTTATTAGACAATATAGTGTATATACCTGCATGGTTGGGTTTTACTTTCCCATCCTTCACATCTTGCTGGTACTTTGGGCAGTTTCGCTTCCAGTGCGACTTTTCATGGCAATAGAAGCATTCAGCCTCATTAGAGTTAGCAGAAGGAGTGACAAAATCTTTCTTGGTTTTGCTTGAAGAGGTGCCTTCAAAGGTCTTACCCTTGGTACCCTTAGAAGGGTTCTTTCTCTTCTTCCCTTTGCCATGCCCGATTGCCAAGACATTGGCTGTAGTTGGAGTAGGAGTAGGAGTAGTAACAACCGACTTACCCTTTAGACCACTTCCGACGGTCTTCAAGAGTCCTTGAAGTTTGTTGAGGGTGACTTCTTCCTTGTTCATGTCATATGTCATGTGGAATTGATCATAACACGATGGTAAGGAGTGCAAAATGATGTCTATTGCTAACTCCTCAGGGAATTTCACATTCAGCTTCATTAGATGGTCCACATACCTTTACATTTCTGCATGTGGCCCGTGATGGGTTCACCATCCTTCATTCGGGTTGTTATCATGGAGGAGATTATTTCATATCACTCTTGACGAGCACTTTGATGGTAGCGGTCCATCAAGTCCTGGTGCATCTCAAAAGGATAGTAGTCCTCATAGGACTTTTAGAGCTCGGCTGTCATGGTGGCCATCATGATGCATGCCACTTTTGTATCGTCTCTTTCATGTACCTCATATTCAGCAAGCTCTTCAGGAGTAGCAGTTTGCTCGGGTACCTTCAGCTCCTTGTCGAGAACATATCCTTTGTTCTCATACCGAGTGACCATCCTGACGTTTCAGATCCAATCTGTAAAGTTGGATCCATCAAAGATGACTCTCCCACAAAGATTCATGAGAGAGAAAGAGTCAGTAGGGTTTGAGCCAGAAGCATTGTTATTGGAATACATCTGAAAAGAAGAAAGAATAGACTAGATTAGATATAGATATAGTCCTTAATAAAACACCCAAATGTAATATTAAGGCTAGGACCCAACACAATATTTTATAACTTAGAAGAGGGATGTCGTAATCTAAGCTATAAGATATTTGAAGGTAGGTAAATGACGATTCAATCTCGAGTGTGCCCTTCAAGTTTTGTGACTGGGATGCCGAGGATCACAAAACAAGGTGTGAAGTAACCATGCAAATTACTTGGTACCCTTAATGTATTACCCCTCAATCGATGTGTCGGTTAACCACACACGCTCCATCGATATTATGATAAACATTAAGTCACCCTTTTCCTACCTTGATAAGTCCATGTTAGTGTGTCGGTTAACCACACACGCTCCACTAACGACTTAATCAAAGTGCAAAGTGTAATTTCATGGATTAGCACATTTTTCACATTTTCCTAAAGTAACTAAGATTAGGAATTTAATAAGGTTTAGTTACTTTAGTATATTCATCATACTTAAATAAGAATTATAGTCATTGTCCTACCTTTTCGTCTAACAACCCTCCACCGATCAAGGAAGCGGTGGGTGAGAATGGACACCCATTAAGTTGCCATTTTATAGGCAACAACCTTATACCCCTCTTATAGACCGGCTTCGTGAATGAGACCTACTAATGGTAAGACGGCTTTATTCTTATACATACATATATATATATATATATATATATATATATATATATATATATATATATTATTAACTTATAATATTATAAAGTATAAGGGTTGAATCTTAATAATTAAAATTCTAAGGGTTGGAACTAAAGTTTTAATATGACTTTACTTGTTCTAAAACTTGACGGCAAGTTTTGTAAACTTTCAAAACTTTACATTTCTCATAACTTATGAGTTAATTAAGTATTAAAATGAAGACTCTTCATTTTTATAACTCATGTGCTCTTATAATGGTTTTTAATTAAAGTGTGACCTTTGGTTTTCCATAACCTGAGGACAAGTTATGGACTCCATTAAAACACATAATGATCAAGAATTAAACTACCAAGGAGGTTACAAACAATTCCTATGATCATCTAGTCTCATAAGTTCAAGAACATGATTATCAATAATTTCAAGAATCATAAATAACTTATATAAAACTTGTAATTTTTTATAATAGCCATTGTAAATGGATTAGAATAAACATTACACTATCTAAAACAAGTTTTATAACACCAAAACAGTTTATGGTAATGTTTCTAGTCCATTTCCAGCAGCAAAACTTGAAAATCTGGACACTGCAGCCTCAAATGGAAGTCACAAATCACCACAAACTTGGAAACTTGAGAGAATAGTCACAACCTTTCTTGAAATCGACCCTCTTAGTATACTCACCACGACTAGTGTGATTTCAAGAACTAAAGACTCCTTTATATAGTGTGGTGGATTAGGGTTACATCCATGTAAACCCTAATACCCATGTCTTTTCATTTCCATGAGATCCATGGGTTAAAGCTCCATGGAGTATCCATGGACTTTCCATGCAAGCCTAGCCCATTCCAAATAAGCATTAGCCCACACTATATAAATGCAAGAGCCTATATTTAATTAGTCATACTTTTGATCTCTAAATTAATTCTAGATTAATTATAGATCAACACTAATTAAATAATATGATTTTATATTAATATATTAGAACTTATAATATATTAATAAATCATAACTTATACTATTCTCAAAAGATGATCCATAAATTGTTCGGGTGAAGTGCAACCCAAATGGACCATGCCGGGTCGGGTCAAGTACATACCAAGTATAGTTATGGACTTAGACACTATATCCAACACATTTGGTATGCTCAACATACATAGCAACTCCCTTCTTAACCGACTAAGAGCTTAAAACTCTCAACATACATAGCAACTCCCTTCTTAACCGACTAAGAGCTTAAAACTCTGTCTTATCACGTCCAAATGCAGATCCAAGTCCCAAATAACATTTTTGACCATAAAGTTTCCAACTTTATGGTAATTCATGGCCAATAAGGTATTAACGTCAAAAACCTCAACCACTCAACCCATTAATACCTCAAAACACATGCATGGAAGGAAAGACATGATCAAGACTTCATTTTTATGCTTCTAAGTACCTCAAAGTGACTGAAAGGGCATCTTAAATAGATTAGAGTAACTTATACTCAAAATACCCAAATAATAGGACTAAAAGGACACAAACTCCATGGATAACTTAGATCTATGCATAGAATCAGCAAGTTCATAACATTATACCTCAAAAATGAATCTTGAAGGTGAGGTGTTCCTAGATCTAGAAGGTCTTGATATTCCAAGATGATGCTTCTTTCTTCATCTTGCTTCAAAGGCACCACAAACACACACTTTTGAGCTCAAATGATTACACACAAGGGATTAGGGTTGCTAAGGAAGAAATGAAGGTTGGAGGTTGTAGAGGGAATGAAGAATGAAGAGTTAATGATTCTTATATAAGTACCAAACCCTAAAAATGAGGGTTTGAAATTTCTCCACATACGCCCTGCATACGCGGTATACGCCCAACATACTAGGGTCCACCCTAGTACGCTCAGCGTACACAACGTATGCCCAGCAAACTTCCCCTTTGTCCAAAATCACCAAAATACTACTATGGGAAATTTCTCACTCCTTCTTGTACTCAAGGACTAAAATGCAATATGTATTCATACATAGGGCTAAAATTGAAAATACCTCGACACCGGGATGTTACACCTGAGTTTAGTTCAACTCCTTCGGTATCTTTCAACAGGTAAAGGGTCTATTTCACCCATTAAGTTTATTTAAACTCCTTCAATTTCTTTCAACCGGTAATAGGTCTATTTCACCCCTACAGCTAAGCATACAACAATGTCAGCAAGAGTCACAAAGACAAGAAGCACATACAGGCACATTAGCAAGTGTCACAAAGACAACTATCATCCTACAAACATAATCCAGTGGGTTGGTATTGATGCCTTTGACCCACGAGTACAGTGAAGAGCCTCACCTCTCAGTGGATACTCAGGGTCTACCACTCTCTCTCTCTCTCTCTCTCTCTCTCTCTCTCTCGCAATACATGTGTTATACCCCATATAGACAATCATACAAGGCACACTCTCAATCCACTTCCCAAAAACTAAGAATTAGCCAAAAGTCAACTCAGGTTAAAAGTTAAAGGTCAAAGACATATTCCACGCCATCAGCACACCTCCATGTCGCGGCCTTCCTTGCCCACGTCGTGGACACAAAACGATAAGATAGTCAACTGGCCTCTGGTCGCCACACTGTGGCGACTTAGTGCTACGTCGTAGGGGCTAGTCTGAATAGCTTATTCGACTTAAGTTGCTCTTAACTCATTTTCAAGGGCTCAAAAGCCCATATCTACTCATTCCCAATGTCTTGATGGATAAAGTTTCCAACTTTATCCATTAAGACAAGATCTCAAAACCTATGTTCTAATGGCCATTAAAGATGTTTGACTCATCCATTAAGTCCTAAATCATATGAGATACAGGTCCAAACTTTCCAGAAAGCTTTTAGGGGTCCTATTGATGTCTAAAAATGTAAAATTTATGGACATGTATGCCCCCATGCATGTCCTTCCTCAAATCTAGTGAAAAGAGGAAAAAGGGACCCAAATCTCATTCAATGTACCCAAATCACAACATAATCTTAAATCTATGAGATATAAGGTCCTTAGGACTCCCAAGAGTCATAAAGTTGCAAACTTTATCTCTTTGCTCCCCCAAAAAATCCAATGAAAGACTTTATGAAGAAAAATAACTCAAGATCTTTAAGGAAAATATAAAATACAGGATCAAAATCCTTACAAATAGTCCAACAAGATGCTTTCAAAGGTTGGGGAGTGTTTCTTGTTGGTCTCTTGCATAAAATCTTCCTCTGCTTCCTTCAAACTCACCCAAAAACTAGAAAATGAGCTCCAAAGGATTCAAGAAGATAAGGGTTAGGGTTTCTAAGGGTTTGATGGAGGCTAAGGATGAACAAACCCTAGCCTCCTCATCCCTTTAAATAAGGCGTAAAGCCCGAAAATTAGGGTTTCATTAAAATCAATTTCCACATCGTGGCATATATGGCTACATCGTGGCGGGTCTTTTAAATCCCGTGATCTTGAAAACATTTTCCATGTCGTGGCCACCTAGAAGGAAGACTTACATTAGGATGAGTTAGATCATACTTGAAAGGTGTGTTACATTTAATCCATGTGTGATAATTAAGTATGGAATTTGGTTGATCGTATACCTGGTCGAAAGATAGTAGGATGCAAATGGATCTTCAAGAAGAAGACCAACATGGATGGGAAAGTACACACTTTCCAAGCTAGGTTGGTTGCGAAGGGCTTTACTCATACCCAAGAGACTCACTATGATGAAACATTCTCACTAGTAGATAAGATTAAATCTATTAGGATAATGCTTGCCAAAAATGCCTTTCATGGTTATGAGATATGGAAAATGGATTTTAAAATTGCTTTCCTAAATGGTAAGTGATCTGAGGACGTCTACATGAGTCATCTTGAAGGTTTTTAACATGCCAAATCTCCTTATAGAGTGTGTAAGCTTGATAAATACATATATGGATTGAGACAAGCATCTCACAGCTGGAATCTTTGTTTCCATGAGAAAGTTAAAGAGTTTGCATTCTCTAGAAGTAAAGATGAGTCATGTGTATATGTCAAATATAGTGGGAGTGTAGTGATGTTCCTAGCATTGTATGTAGATGACATGCTATATAACGTCCCAAAAATCCAGAGTAAAATTTTCATTTTCAAAACAATAAGTCATAGAAATAAGTTATTCCAAAACCAATAAAGTGATTACATCATGTAAACATTAGAGTAAAAATCATATTTAGTCAATGTGGAAACTCTAGGGGATGAAGTGCAGTCACGTCGGGTCATTTTCTTTTAGAACCGGAAGTAGCTGAAACCATAAACATAAAACCGTAAGCATAAAGCTTTGTGAGTTGCCCAAAATACCACATACCATACATACAGAAGATATTTCTATGTGCCAACCATAGTCTTACAATTTCCATTATGCCATGAGTTATCTTGGTCTTTCCTTTCCAAGCCATGGGCCAAAATCGGGGTCTTACAGACAAGTGCCAAGAGCCACCTTTTGGTCTTCCATACAAGTATCACAAAGACAACTAGCATACAACATATAACTGCCAAGGTCCATACCCTAGTCTTGCATACAAATGTTCGGGAGCCATATCCAGGTCTTTCATGCAATTACCAGGTGCCACCACCAGGTTTCTCTAAATAACATAATCTTGTGGGTAGGTATTGGTGTCTGCGACCCCCATATACAATGAGGAGACTCACGTAAATCACAAAGCCAACTAAAACCCAACTCAATGTCACGCCGACCATGAATAACAGCTCTTCACTTCCAAAAGATGGGTGTTAAACACCTCCTATCAAACCACACAAGGCAAATCCTAAGTCTAACTTCTAAAAATAGAAATTTGACAAAAAGTCAACACATCCCAAAAGTCAATGGCCAAAGTTGACTTTAGGCAATCGTCACGTCCTGGACTTCTTTGGCCACATCGTGGCCCTCATAAGATCAAACAGATGGGACTTTCCAAATCGCCACATTGTGGCGACCTCTAGTCACGCCAATGTGACATCCCCAATTTCACGGCCAGAAAAGACCGATTTGTTTATGCTTTGTTTTATAGAATCAGAGTAAATCCTTTTGATTAAAAGAGTTGCGGAATTTGTTCCCAAAACAAAATATGTTAACCGTTTATCAAAACATTTCTCAAAGAGAATGTATTTTCATTAAATAATAAAACCTCGGGATGTCATATTCCGATACAGACCAAAAGCATAAACAATATAAAATAGACCTTACAACAGTTATTTATAACTACTGATCTATAATCCAAAACCTCTCGTCAAGTCCACCAACTTATACTCTTGTGTCATTACCTGTAATGCAAAGAAAACTGAGTGGGTCAGGCTTGGGAGCCTGGTGAGCATATAGGGTTTTCAACCCACAATAATACAATTATTATATTCAATCATTAAACAAACAACCCAATTACCCATCCCCATTATATTCTTTACTTTTAAGGTTTTACCCTAAGAATCAACTATCCTTTATTCATTCACTCCTAAGGATTGACCTAAGGAATTGGCACGAAGTCCATTGCTGCCAAAGTTTATCTATCAGGTACTAAATCCATAGTTACCAGCGTTCGTCTCTACGGTACTAAATCCATAGCTACCAAGGTTTGTCTATACGGTACTAAATCCATAGCTACCAGGGTTTGTCTATATGGTACTAAATCCATAGCTACCAAGGTTTGTCTTTCGTCTCATCCTCAAACTCATCCGTCATCACACACTAACTAATTCGTCTACCCACGTTCTACCCAACATATTTGTAGATATAACATACATATACAGTTAGATCATTTAAAAACCTGTATAAAACAATCATTCAACCACCATCTCAAGTAAATCAACAACATATAAACACATAGCACCTATTTCATAGCAAATACTCCATATCTATGTGGAAGAAGAAAGTTACCACACACTCACACATATAAACAACAATATACTTAATATATTCAAACAATACTTGTATTATTATCGTGTTTATGAAAGGGACTATACGCCACACATATAAACAACTTTATATTATACACATAGCACGTATTTTATAAAATACTTAATATTTATGTGTTAGAAGAAAGTGACCACACACTCACACATATGAACAACAATATATATACACATAGCACGTATTTTATAAAATATTTCATATCTATGTGTAAGATGAAAGTGACTATACACTCACCTGATCAAAATATGATCGGACAGCACTACGGCTTGTAGAAGTAGTATCCTTCGGTGAAACCAGGATATCTTCACACACCGGGTTTCTCGCGGGCAGAGCTTCGACTCGGAAACTCTTTTCTCCTTGTGATCTTCGGGGCTTCGGGACTCGCTTCGGGTCTCGGGGTTGATATTGGGGCTTCGGGGGGTTATAATAGGTCTTAGAGGGTGTATCGGGAGTGGGAGAGAAGGGATGGAGCAACCATAGTCGGCTGGCCCTTCAAATCTATTTACAGGGCAAATTTGGCCCTTGCCACGTCGTGGGACCCTTTTTCCACGTCGTAGGCTTGGTCGTCACTGCATACGTCATTGCAAGTTGCATCTGGGGGACTCCCGGAGGTATCAGGAGATTTGCCACGTCGTGGCACTACTTGCCACGTCGTGGTCTCTGACAGTTTTGGGGTTCGCGCCTCAACTTCAGAAATTCATAACTTTCGCATACGAACTCCGTTTTCGACGTTCTTTATATCGACGCGAATATGAGATTATGCTCTACAACTCTCTTTTAGACTCCATTGGCTAATTTTAACTTTATTTTTAATATATTATAAATATATTACTTATATATTATCTTTAGGAGGCCGGGACAGGAAAACTCCGTTCGAAATTCATAACTCCTTCATTTGAACTCCGTTTTCGTCCGTCTTCCGTCGTCGCACTACTATCAATAAGATCTTCAATTCTCATTTAGATCACTAAGGATAGATATCTATCTACCTTAAATTCACTATTTACGTCGCGTTGGGTCGTGTCGGTTCTGTCGCGAAACTTCGACAGGTCATAACTTCTTCGTTATAACTCGGATTTTGGCGTTCTTTATATGCAGGGAAACCTTGTGACATATAATACAACTTGGTTAAGATTAATCCTTCTAAATAATCTTCCATCAAAAAGTCATTTTTGATGCTTATTGTCTCTAAATGAACTAGCCCGGATCTACGGGCGTTACAATTATCTCCCCCTTAGGATGATTACGTCCCGGAATCATCAACGAAACAGGATTCGTATACTGACTCCATACGTTATCTCTCCATCCTAAGTAATAACCTTGATGCTCAATCTTGCATCCGCTCTTCGTACTATGTTGGACTTTCAATCATAACCTTCGAGTTACAAAATAAATCCTTTTTGAGGACTCCATTTTCTTCTTAGGATAAATACTTTCCTTTATCTATTGTAACAAATCGATGGGTCATGTTCTAACGACCTCTCATCGTATGATGCAACGCTTAGACTCAAGTCTCTTAGAGTCAAATTCTAGAATGGATTATACCTTCCTTCATATTCTAATGTGATATAATCACATTTTAGCATGTAACAATTCTAGTTACTAACTTCTTTAACAACGAACGCGATGCTATCGATCGCATTGATTTCAATCTTCTGACTTAAGTCAGATGCTACATCAAACTCGGTTCTCGGAACCACGTAGCAAACTTATCGTAGTCGGACTCAATTTGATATGACCACTAGGGTCAGAATATCAGTCATCTTTTTAGTCATTACCGAAACAATGATAACGACATACTTGAATAAAACGAGACCAAATCACTAGCTTCTTGGTAACCTTGTTACTTTCCCTGATCCAAGCGTGAGTCCTGTGCTTCCAGTAGTATAGATCTCTACTACTATTCACACCTACTCATACTCATCCCAAGTATTGTCTCGTAGTCCCCAAGTCCTAAAATCACAAAACAATTTAACACATACTAATGTGTCCAATTAATCATAAAAATTCTCCTAGACTCTACTAGGACTTTTTCCATGCGTATCTTCAATCATCAACTCTACTTCAACTCGATTGGTGATGGAAACTCCAGAAAAATGGGACAACTTCAAGAATTACACCAACCGTTCCATCATACTGCCAATCGAAGGTGTACTTCAAACGTACCGTACTCCTCTAAACGTACTGTTATTTTATAAGACATTTCTAAAGGCAAGATACCACTCTTACGATATCTTCCGATAGGCGTCATTCACTATCATAAGCCTTTCCTTTACTCCATTTACTCAATTCTCTACGAGTCTTCACCATAACGTTTTGTACATCCAAGCAGACGTTCGGTGCACCGGGCGAGAATTTAAGATAAGAAAGTTTTATTTACGATAGACGTATAAATCTCCTTATCACTCCGAAACGTTTACATGCTAGTTCTAATATCGTAGTCGTACGCATAGAATCCTAAACACATAAGGTTTCCAGATCTGGTCGGCAACAGACCATAAATCCGAACAAATAACATCATATATGGCAAACATATAACATTTAGCACATAAAAGCATTTTAGGCAGCTTCCTAAAATATACTAGTGCTCGTGTCAATTTAGGTGTACTACCTAACATATTTTGGACACACTCTTCCCAATCATTACTTAGCATTCTAAGTTTAAGTCTAGAAATCCTACAAATTCCTAGTTCGCTTAAACTAATACTCTGATACCAACTGTGACATCCCTAATTTCACGGCCAGAAAAGACCGATTTGTTTATGCTTTGTTTTATAGAATCAGAGTAAATCCTTTTGATTAAAAGAGTTGCGGAATTTGTTCCCAAAACAAAATATGTTAACCGTTTATCAAAACATTTCTCAAAGAGAATGTATTTTCATTAAATAATAAAACCTCGGGATGTCATATTCCGATACAGACCAAAAGCATAAACAATATAAAATAGACCTTACAACAGTTATTTATAACTACTGATCTATAATCCAAAACCTCTCGTCAAGTCCACCAACTTATACTCTTGTGTCATTACCTGTAATGCAAAGAAAACTGAGTGGGTCAGGCTTGGGAGCCTGGTGAGCATATAGGGTTTTCAACCCACAATAATACAATTATTATATTCAATCATTAAACAAACAACCCAATTACCCATCCCCATTATATTCTTTACTTTTAAGGTTTTACCCTAAGAATCAACTATCCTTTATTCATTCACTCCTAAGGATTGACCTAAGGAATTGGCACGAAGTCCATTGCTGCCAAAGTTTATCTATCAGGTACTAAATCCATAGTTACCAGCGTTCGTCTCTACGGTACTAAATCCATAGCTACCAAGGTTTGTCTATACGGTACTAAATCCATAGCTACCAGGGTTTGTCTATATGGTACTAAATCCATAGCTACCAAGGTTTGTCTTTCGTCTCATCCTCAAACTCATCCGTCATCACACACTAACTAATTCGTCTACCCACGTTCTACCCAACATATTTGTAGATATAACATACATATACAGTTAGATCATTTAAAAACCTGTATAAAACAATCATTCAACCACCATCTCAAGTAAATCAACAACATATAAACACATAGCACCTATTTCATAGCAAATACTCCATATCTATGTGGAAGAAGAAAGTTACCACACACTCACACATATAAACAACAATATACTTAATATATTCAAACAATACTTGTATTATTATCGTGTTTATGAAAGGGACTATACGCCACACATATAAACAACTTTATATTATACACATAGCACGTATTTTATAAAATACTTAATATTTATGTGTTAGAAGAAAGTGACCACACACTCACACATATGAACAACAATATATATACACATAGCACGTATTTTATAAAATATTTCATATCTATGTGTAAGATGAAAGTGACTATACACTCACCTGATCAAAATATGATCGGACAGCACTACGGCTTGTAGAAGTAGTATCCTTCGGTGAAACCAGGATATCTTCACACACCGGGTTTCTCGCGGGCAGAGCTTCGACTCGGAAACTCTTTTCTCCTTGTGATCTTCGGGGCTTCGGGACTCGCTTCGGGTCTCGGGGTTGATATTGGGGCTTCGGGGGGTTATAATAGGTCTTAGAGGGTGTATCGGGAGTGGGAGAGAAGGGATGGAGCAACCATAGTCGGCTGGCCCTTCAAATCTATTTACAGGGCAAATTTGGCCCTTGCCACGTCGTGGGACCCTTTTTCCACGTCGTAGGCTTGGTCGTCACTGCATACGTCATTGCAAGTTGCATCTGGGGGACTCCCGGAGGTATCAGGAGATTTGCCACGTCGTGGTCTCTGACAGTTTTGGGGTTCGCGCCTCAACTTCAGAAATTCATAACTTTCGCATACGAACTCCGTTTTCGACGTTCTTTATATCGACGCGAATATGAGATTATGCTCTACAACTCTCTTTTAGACTCCATTGGCTAATTTTAACTTTATTTTTAATATATTATAAATATATTACTTATATATTATCTTTAGGAGGCCGGGACAGGAAAACTCCGTTCGAAATTCATAACTCCTTCATTTGAACTCCGTTTTCGTCCGTCTTCCGTCGTCGCACTACTATCAATAAGATCTTCAATTCTCATTTAGATCACTAAGGATAGATATCTATCTACCTTAAATTCACTATTTACGTCGCGTTGGGTCGTGTCGGTTCTGTCGCGAAACTTCGACAGGTCATAACTTCTTCGTTATAACTCGGATTTTGGCGTTCTTTATATGCAGGGAAACCTTGTGACATATAATACAACTTGGTTAAGATTAATCCTTCTAAATAATCTTCCATCAAAAAGTCATTTTTGATGCTTATTGTCTCTAAATGAACTAGCCCGGATCTACGGGCGTTACAATTATCTCCCCCTTAGGATGATTACGTCCCGGAATCATCAACGAAACAGGATTCGTATACTGACTCCATACGTTATCTCTCCATCCTAAGTAATAACCTTGATGCTCAATCTTGCATCCGCTCTTCGTACTATGTTGGACTTTCAATCATAACCTTCGAGTTACAAAATAAATCCTTTTTGAGGACTCCATTTTCTTCTTAGGATAAATACTTTCCTTTATCTATTGTAACAAATCGATGGGTCATGTTCTAACGACCTCTCATCGTATGATGCAACGCTTAGACTCAAGTCTCTTAGAGTCAAATTCTAGAATGGATTATACCTTCCTTCATATTCTAATGTGATATAATCACATTTTAGCATGTAACAATTCTAGTTACTAACTTCTTTAACAACGAACGCGATGCTATCGATCGCATTGATTTCAATCTTCTGACTTAAGTCAGATGCTACATCAAACTCGGTTCTCGGAACCACGTAGCAAACTTATCGTAGTCGGACTCAATTTGATATGACCACTAGGGTCAGAATATCAGTCATCTTTTTAGTCATTACCGAAACAATGATAACGACATACTTGAATAAAACGAGACCAAATCACTAGCTTCTTGGTAACCTTGTTACTTTCCCTGATCCAAGCGTGAGTCCTGTGCTTCCAGTAGTATAGATCTCTACTACTATTCACACCTACTCATACTCATCCCAAGTATTGTCTCGTAGTCCCCAAGTCCTAAAATCACAAAACAATTTAACACATACTAATGTGTCCAATTAATCATAAAAATTCTCCTAGACTCTACTAGGACTTTTTCCATGCGTATCTTCAATCATCAACTCTACTTCAACTCGATTGGTGATGGAAACTCCAGAAAAATGGGACAACTTCAAGAATTACACCAACCGTTCCATCATACTGCCAATCGAAGGTGTACTTCAAACGTACCGTACTCCTCTAAACGTACTGTTATTTTATAAGACATTTCTAAAGGCAAGATACCACTCTTACGATATCTTCCGATAGGCGTCATTCACTATCATAAGCCTTTCCTTTACTCCATTTACTCAATTCTCTACGAGTCTTCACCATAACGTTTTGTACATCCAAGCAGACGTTCGGTGCACCGGGCGAGAATTTAAGATAAGAAAGTTTTATTTACGATAGACGTATAAATCTCCTTATCACTCCGAAACGTTTACATGCTAGTTCTAATATCGTAGTCGTACGCATAGAATCCTAAACACATAAGGTTTCCAGATCTGGTCGGCAACAGACCATAAATCCGAACAAATAACATCATATATGGCAAACATATAACATTTAGCACATAAAAGCATTTTAGGCAGCTTCCTAAAATATACTAGTGCTCGTGTCAATTTAGGTGTACTACCTAACATATTTTGGACACACTCTTCCCAATCATTACTTAGCATTCTAAGTTTAAGTCTAGAAATCCTACAAATTCCTAGTTCGCTTAAACTAATACTCTGATACCAACTGTGACATCCCTAATTTCACGGCCAGAAAAGACCGATTTGTTTATGCTTTGTTTTATAGAATCAGAGTAAATCCTTTTGATTAAAAGAGTTGCGGAATTTGTTCCCAAAACAAAATATGTTAACCGTTTATCAAAACATTTCTCAAAGAGAATGTATTTTCATTAAATAATAAAACCTCGGGATGTCATATTCCGATACAGACCAAAAGCATAAACAATATAAAATAGACCTTACAACAGTTATTTATAACTACTGATCTATAATCCAAAACCTCTCGTCAAGTCCACCAACTTATACTCTTGTGTCATTACCTGTAATGCAAAGAAAACTGAGTGGGTCAGGCTTGGGAGCCTGGTGAGCATATAGGGTTTTCAACCCACAATAATACAATTATTATATTCAATCATTAAACAAACAACCCAATTACCCATCCCCATTATATTCTTTACTCTTAAGGTTTTACCCAAAGAATCAACTATCCTTTATTCATTCACTCCTAAGGATTGACCTAAGGAATTGGCACGAAGTCCATTGCTGCCAAAGTTTATCTATCAGGTACTAAATCCATAGTTACCAGCGTTCGTCTCTACGGTACTAAATCCATAGCTACCAAGGTTTGTCTATACGGTACTAAATCCATAGCTACCAGGGTTTGTCTATACGGTACTAAATCCATAGCTACCAAGGTTTGTCTTTCGTCTCATCCTCAAACTCATCCATCATCACACACCAACTAATTCGTCTACCCACGTTCTACCCAACATATTTGTAAATATAACACACATATACAATTAGATCATTTAAAAACCTGTATAAAACAATCATTCAACCACCATCTCAAGTAAATCAACAACATATAAACACATAGCACGTATTTCATAGCAAATACTCCATATCTATGTGGAAGAAGAAAGTTACCACACACTCACACATATAAACAACAATATACTTAATATATTCAAACAATACTTGTATTATTATCGTGTTTATGAAAGGGACTATACACCACACATATAAACAACTTTATATTATACACATAGCACGTATTTTATAAAATACTTAATATTTATGTGTTAGAAGAAAGTGACCACACACTCACACATATGAACAACAATATATATACACATAGCACGTATTTTATAAAATACTTCATATCTATGTGTAAGATGAAAGTGACTATACACTCACCTGATCAAAAGATGATCGGATAGCACTACGGCTTGTAGAAGTAGTATCCTTCGGTGAAACCGGGATATCTTCACACACCGGGTTTCTCGTGGGCAGAGCTTCGGCTCGGAAACTCTTTTCTCCTCGGGATCTTCGGGGCTTCGGGACTCGCTTCGGGTCTCGGGGTTGATACTGGGGCTTCGGGGGGTTAAAATAGGTCTTAGAGGGTGTATCGGGAGTGGGAGAGAAGGGATGGAGCAACCATAGTCGGTTGGCCCTTCAAATCTATTTATAGGGAAAATTTGGCCCTTGCCACGTCGTGGGACCCTTTTTCCACGTCTTGGGCTTGGTCGTCACTGAATACGTCATTGCAACTTGCATTTGGGGGACTCCCGGAGGTGTCAGGAGATTTGCCACGTCGTGGTCTCTGACAGTTTTGGGGTTCGCGCCTCAACTTCAGAAATTCATAACTTTCGCATACGAACTCCGTTTTCGACGTTCTTTATATCGACGCGAATGTGAGATTATGCTCTACAACTCTCTTTTAGACTCCATTGGCTAATTTTGACTTTATTTTTAATATAATATAAATATATTACTTATATATTATCTTTAGTAGGCCGGGACAGGAAAACTCCGTTCGAAATTCATAACTCCTTCATCTGAACTCCGTTTTCGTCCGTCTTCCGTCGTCGCACTACTATCGATGAGATCTTTAATTCTCATTTAGATCACTAAGGATAGATATCTATCTACCCTAAATTCACTATTTACTTCGCGTCGGTTCTGTCGCGAAACTTCGACAGGTCATAACTTCTTCGTTATAACTCGGATTTTGGCGTTCTTTATATGCAGGGAAACCTTGTGACATATACTACAACTTGGTTAAGATTAATCCTTCTAAATAATATTCCATCAAAAATTCATTTTTGATGCTTATTGTCTCTAAATGAACTAGCCCGGATCTACGGGCGTTACAGCCGAGGGCACTGAGATTCCAACAGCTTAATGGATTAAGTTGTTTTCTTCGATTACAATGACTCTAAAGCTCAAATTTGGTCCATTCTATAGTCTAAATGGATAAAGTTTCCAACTTTATCCATTAAGACACCCAAAGAGATCAAGATCTCAAACTCTAGGTCCAAATAAAGCCAAAATCCATAATGTCTTAACCATTAAGCCCTTAATTTGAAAAAGTCCTTATCCCAACCACTCTAGAAGATGGGCATCTCCCGGTGAAAAGAGTGTCATCATAATATAATCCCGCAGATCTTTCCGCAAAGGCTCTAAGCAAGGATAAGCACATCCAGCATGCTAGGAGCATTAGTTTGAGAGACAACATTAGTCTTAGTAATTAGTTGATAGATCAAAACTTTGTAACAAAATAAAATGTAATTTTTTTGGTGATTAAATGATGGAGATTTATTTGTGCGTATTGGTACTACCTTCTTCAATTATTTATTAGGGTGTTTCATTTTGCATGTTTTACTTCCTGAATAATTTTAATATTGTTCGAATTTCTCAATCATTCATACTTTTGGAAGTAAGTAGTGAATCAAGGCCATCATGAATTGTTTGTAGATTATTTATGGAGATTAGACATTGCATGGGGATTGCTAAAATATTCATGAGTACTTGGAAAATGGGGATTTTACGTATCGGATAAACCCACGCTTAGAGATTACTTCATTGATTTTACCACGATTGATTCTAAGACGATAATATCTACTATTCTTTAAGCGGATATATATAGTTAATAGTTTGTGAATCAATTGTGCATTGGTTTACCCAAACGCATCTTGTAATTGGATGTTATAAAGAGTAATTATATGTGATACGTGTGGAATGTACTAGTTTTAATCCTAACTAACTTAAACACAAAAACAAACACAAGGAAGGCAATGTACCTATCGATTAGCAGTTTAGTGAAGGCAAGTAGGGTATCAAACACATGGAACGGTAAAGAATCAAAATTACTACTAATATTATCTAATTTTAAACAATTAATTAAATAAGTGGTTTTTCTCTAGTTTTGCAAGACTAGAAACTTAAGCAATTACTTTAACACTTTAGCAAAGAACAATTAAGAACTAAAAGAGAAACAAAATACAACTAGATTCGATAAGATTAAAGAGACTTGCATTTAGATTCGATTCACTTATTCCTATGGTTGATTTCATGGCAAGTGCGATGGATTAATACATCATCAATTACCGATTTCTAATGTGATTAGTTTCATGTTCACTATTACTAATCCTTTATCAAATAAATCAATTCAAGCAGTGATCAAGTGATTAAATCAAAGAATTTACTAGTGTTCAATTTGAATCAAGCAATACTTGTATTGGTAGTTAATTAAATTGCTTGGTTCAATTAACTCATATATGGTTGGTCATCATACATGCTCACACATTAATTTACTTATTTTCTAATTAACCCTAGGTTATGTTCACAACACTAGGCTTATAATCTTGTTTTCACAAAAATCATAAGAGGCAAGCAATCAAGCAGATGTTCATACAACTCAATATACTTAGTAATTAACAGAAAATAATTGTCATTAACACATAAGGACCTTGCTTAACAAGATAACTAACAAAATCAATATAATCCAAAGCCACTAATCAACATATAGTCATAAGATCATATATTCTAAACGAAAGTATGGTGTTTTAGCCCATAACTTTAGCAAATAAAACCATAAACACGAAATTCAATGTTGCAAACATCATTCACACAAAGAATTAAGAAAAAGTAAAGATTAATTGCCTTTGGTCTCTTCATAAATAGCCTCTAGTCGAATTCTGAATTCCAAAGATTCTTGAGAATGTCTTTGGCCTCCAAAATTTGATAAAACTCCAAGCATTCGTTAGGGTCTCAAACAGAAATGATCCTTAAATAGATTTTGAAAATAGGCGCAACACGTCGAGTTGGAGGACCCAAACTCGCTGTGTTCTTCATTAAAATCATGTGTATGGAAAGGCACTATATTATCGGGACTCTTCATATCATCTCGTCACGTTTTAGGATAAACACACTGAGTTCTTCTTCATTTTTATCTTCTTTCTATAAAATCCAAATTCCAAGCTTCCAATCGCTTGTTCCGCTTTCTTATTCTTCCGAGCATGTCTTTGTTGCTGAAAATGAAATTATAAACTAATTAATTACCTTTTGTTCAATATTTGAGACAAAAACAACATAAAGTATTAAGATAATGCATGAATTTTATAACTAAATATGCCCATATCATTTCCTATCTTCTCTCCACTTTTACCTCATGTGTTTTTCATGTTTTCATTTACTGTGGCTACCTTGTTTTGAGCGCCATGTCTAGTTGTTGATGGATTGTGATTCAGGTGTGGAAAACGATTTGAGCGGGTTTGCTTTATACTTTAGTGTCTTGTATTTACCAATGTGTGGCCTCTAGCATAAGGTGCCCGGTTCACCTTTTCTCCCTAGTCAGTTTTGAATTTCCCAGATGATGTGTCTTCTTGTTTCATATACCGATGAACTCTCTCCATCATTTCTTTCCCTGACGACAGTTGTTTGCCAATTAATTTTTTAAGTAGGGTTCCCAGATGCAACCCATATATGAATGTGGATATCACCATGTTAACTGCTTCCTCCGGTGTGTTGAGTGTGGCTTTTTTGGATTTGCGAACGAAGGTACTTAAAGGTTTGTCTTCTCATTTCCGACATCCCAATATAGCTTGTGCATCTACCGTGTATCTTCTTTGTCGGATGAAATGTCCCATTAATTCTTCCCTGAGCTGATCGAACTCGTATATGCTTTCAGTTGGTAAACCTTTGTACCATAATCGCATTGCCTGATAAAATAGTCGAGAATAATATGCACCAATATTTTCCATCCAGATAGTAGGAGTCCATTGTCCATCTATAGTTCTCAATAAGGTCTTATGGATCTCCCGTCCCGTCGTACTTCATGGTTTCTGGTATATTCATCACGACTAGTAGTGGTTACTCTTGTATGCTTCTTATTAGAGGTGAGTTGTCTGACCTCAAGACCTGTCTACCACTTGCATCTCAAATTGTGCTATTTTTTCTATAGTTTTTTGCCAGTTGTGTGGTTTGTTACAGATGAGGCGCTGATTGTCCTCCTTGTGTGGGTTGTAAAGCATATGTTGGTTGATGTTGGGGAGGTCGGTATGCTTGGTAATGTACGTATGGGAATGGTGGCAGCAATGGCATGTATGGTGGTGTGTTCTGTTAGGTAATCACGTTATTTGTAAAGTGTTGTCGTATCAAAGGTGGTAATGTCTTCATTGTCATGTCATTGTTTTTGGAGGGTGGTCTTGTAGGTCTTCCGGACACATTTCTCCCAAACATGCTCAAACTAATGGTTGTTTCCATTTTGATTGAAATTGCTTGCCTAGAATTCTTAGTTTTTCCTACCGTTTGTTTGTTTACCTCTGCCTCAGGTTGCACATTTGGTTAAGTATTAGATGGTGCTTGTTACTGGGATGAGGATGCTACGAGGGGTCATGCGGTCAAAGTTAATGTGGCCATTGGTGTAAAGGCAGGGATTAGTTAGGCTACAAGGTGTATCAGGAAGATGGAACGAAGTGTTTTGCCTATCTTTCATGTTTGTATACGGATGGTGCCAATGTTTCTATGTGAGATCTCGATGTGTATCTGGCCACCCCTGATGTAGGCTTCCTCCAATGAGCACTCTAGATGTCGCGCTGTGCAGAATTGACAAAGCTAGGTTAGAAAGCCATATCGGGGATGGGACCCCGGTATTACTCTCTGATGCCTAAGTTAGATGTCATATTTTGGATTTGTATTTGAGTAAAATTCTTAAATATTGCTTACTCCTTCCATAGAGATCGAGGTTCGTTTTATAGTTGAGGTTTTACCCAGCCAATGGTCTTCTCTTTCAGGACATTCTTTGGTCCCAAGGTTTGTAAGGGTAAGACCTTTATAATAAAATAAGGTTGCATTTTCCGTGTTTCCTAGGATATTGCTTTATAGGTTATGTACAGGAGATAGGATGATTCCTGGTGTACGTGGTCAATAAATATTGATGGGCTGACTACTGACCCACATTTATCTGTTTTTTATGACTTTTTATCATATCGGGTTCTTTGGCTGACTTGGTTTTACGTGGGTTAGTGCCCATACCCCTATTAGGATCCAATGGATAGAGTCTATAACGACCCAAATTTTTTCCATCTAAGTATCTACGGATTATCATAGTTTTATAAACAAATGTGGAATTCTATACCTCAAAAGAAAATCACTTTACATCCTAGTCTAATATTGGGTTTACAATAAAACATAATCATAATGTCAAACAACAAGGGTACACTAAAAATAAAAACTACTTCTAGCCCAAGTCGTTGTGCTCCTAACTCCTCTCGTACAATAGCTACTACCTACACCTACAACACATGAAAGAATCTACATTAGACCATACTTCTGGTGAGTCATACTTTAATTTGTCTTCATGTATTCATAATATACTACTTTGTTCTTTCTTTCATTACTCTTACTCTATCTCATCTCATGCATTCTCATCTCTTCTTTTACTCGCCTCATTCTCTACTCATACTCTATCTCAGCCTCTACCCGGCTCCTCTCATTTATCCTTCCCACCTCATCTATTTCTTCTTGTTCTACTCTATTTATATACCTCTCCTTATGCCCTTCTCTCTCACCTCATACTCTCTTCTCATTCTATGGAATACTTTTTCCTCTAACTCCGTCATATGTCATCTTTACACTTGTTTCCTCTTGCCTTCTACCTCTCTATTCTCATTTATACACAACCTATCTAATCATCTATGATAGCTTCACCTATCATATAGGGTAACATCATAACTCTAACTTACCAGAGTACAACCATCCAGACTAATTTCCCTCACTTGATCCCATACGGATCCTCTAACAACTTCTCTTTACTTGAATCCCTCACGCATTACAATGATCCCTTACGGATCCTTTACGCTTAATCCCTCATGGATTATATCAAGGTTCTCTAAAGAAACCTCTTGCTTTATTCCACTCATGGAACCTTTCTCAATCTTATCTAACATCACTTAGTCTTATTCCCGTAGGAATCATCTATCCACATTCCCGAAGGAATCATCATCTCATTTTTGAAGGAATCATCTATCTACATTCCCAAAGGAATCATCATCTCATTCCTAAAAGAATCATCTATATACATTCCCGAAGGAATCATCATCTCATTCTCAAAGGAATCATCTATCTTTATTCCCAAAGGAATCATCTATCTCTATTCTCGAAGGAATCATCTATCTCATTCCTGAAGGAATCATAATCTCATTCTCATAATCTTTCATGTGAATGCTTGGTCTACCCATAGTCTTACACATCACATGTCACATAACATTCCATCTCATCATCTCATTAAGAGGTATTCTACTAAAAATCTAACCACACATACATACTCTAAACATACATACATACTCATTTACATGATTATAAACATATAATCATAACCTATCTCCATCTACCATCTTGTAGGTATTCAACATAGTATCATACACATCTAATCTTACCATTTAAGTTATATCTACATCTTGTATATCTTAGGTATTTAACACAACACCACCAACATCTACTCATACATACATAATCATTCATAAGTTATTATTCATATAACCATACTCTACGTTCATCTATTAGTCTATATGTATTTAGCATAATACCTTTAACATTTAATCATGTTTACATAATCATTTACAAGATTACATTTCATGTAATCACATTTTATCTTTATCTACTCATGTATGGGTATTTAACACAATACCATTAACATACAAGAAAACATACATAATAACATTAACATATAAGCATGGATACATAATCTAGTGAGAGGGTGAATTATAACTTGCCTTGTTAGTTAGTGAAAACTAACTACCCTTGGCTTCATTCTTCAATTTATGCATCTTGATCCATCTTCTTTGCTCAAGGCCTTTTCATACATATATCAATCTCCTTAGATATTGTCTTATCCTATTAACCCTCTCTATATAAAAGTGATAACTTAATTGATCATAACTCTCATATTTCTTCCTCTTCCTTTAAATCTATTTTAACCAATGAATTAAGCATCACATACTAACTATATCATTTCACTTTAATCTCTAATGCATCAATTCACTAATCTCACTAGTTAGGGTTTGAAACCCTAACTCTCTAAGGATGGATTTCACCATGGAAATCACCTCCAAAGCTTGATAAAAGCTTTTAAACTGTAACACCCATAGAAAGCATGCCCAATTTAAACTTTTTCAAAACACTTAAAACCATTTAACATTACAAAGTTAGTTTACAAAATAATAAATATCAGAGTATCCCAATATCAAATCATAAAATCATAATAGCAGGAGGAGAGGTACGATCATGCCTTCGCCTACCCACGATCACCAAAAGTACCTGAAACAATAATCAATAGATGTAAGCTCGATGGCTTAGTGAGTTACCCCCAAAATACCAACCTCATATAACCATAATCATATCATATCAACAAATACAATACAACATGCATAATGAGCCTTCAGCCTGACTGCACCGCCTCGCAGAGCCTACAGCCTATCTGGACCGCTCCCAAGCCTTCGACATGACTATACCGCCTTACAGGGCCTACAGCCTATCCGGACCGCTCGTCAGGTATGTTTGCCTACAACACAAAGCAGTACCGCCTCAACCCAAACCCCAATCAAACAAACATGCGCACATCAATACCATACGCTAGCTCATATCATATAACAGTCAAACCGATCTAACAGATTACTAATCATAGCACCATCCCAAAAACCGGGATACAGACCTAACCGGTCACTAACATAGCATCATCCTATAACCAGGACACTAACCTAACCAGGTCACTAAGCATAATCATATCACCATCCTAACTACCAGGATGTAATCAATAAACATATCATACCACAATCCGAATACAAATCCATAAAGGGTTGGCCTTAGTGCCTTAGAGCTTGTTAATATAATGAGGATAACTCACCTCGCAACTGTCGACTCGAAAGATAAGCTCAAATTCTCGGATCACCGTCACAAACTCCACCACCTATATTCACCATAGGACCATACTTGTAAATTTCCAATTTCCCAAAATGCCCCATAAGTCAAATAGTCAACCCTTGGTCAAATTCGAAGTCAACGATCAAGGTCAACAGTCCGTGTTAGCCCGACTCATCGAGTGTAGTCACTGACTCTTCGAGCCCTTCCAGAACTCGAGTAGTCGTGAAAACCCCCCATTGACTCATCGAGTTTCCCTGCAACTCTCCGAGTTCAAGCGTGTCTAAATGTCGGGAAAATCCAAGTTGACTCGCCAAGTCACCCCTCTGACTCGCCGAGTCCATGCAAAAGTCCTTGCACAACAATCTTCATTGGACTCCCCGAGTTGACAATGCAACTCGCCGAGTCCACTCAGTCCATTATCCATTCAAATGCTTTTTAAACCATTTTAAGGTCCCATATTGCATATTCAACTTCCCAAGGCATGTTTATCATGTAAATTTGCAAACTTTACATGCATGCAAAGCTCATAATGTTAAAACCAAGCTTGCAATGGAGTTTTACACTTAAGGAGGGGTTTATACTTGCTAAAGCTGAGAGCTTTATACACTTAGAGACCAAAGAGAGTTCAGATATGAAGTTACAACTTCAGATCTTAGCTCATACCCAAGAATAGCTTCTTATTATGCTAGAAAAGCCCTAAATATTTAACCAAATGAGATCTGGAATGAAATGAGGTCAAGGTAACGACTTGATACCTTCCAAAAGATGCCAACTAAGGTAGATATCAGATCCCCACGCATTCCTTGATTCTAGTCACTTGCTCTCCAAGCTCTTCTTAAAAAGATCCACCTTCCAAAGCTTAAAACACACAAGAATGAAGCACACACATATATTAGGGTTTGCTGGACTCTCAAAAGGTTGTAAGGGGGATGAAAGAGGCTTATGATCCTTTAAATAGGGTCCAAAACCCCGAAAATTAGGGTTTCATCCTCCAGCTCTTACTCGTCGAGTCCTATCTTGGACTCGGCGAGTAGGTCACTTAAACACGTGGCCCAAACCGCTTCTACTCAACGAGTCAGGGTATCCAACTCGTCGAGTAGACCTTGCAATTTATGAAAATTAAAGCTATAAAATTATCACCTGAGAGTCGGGGCGTTACAATTCTCTTCCACTTGAACTAGACCTCGTCGTCGAACTCTGCTACGGTGAACAACCTTGGATAGTGATCCTGCATTTCCGCCTCCGGCTCCCACGTCCACTCGGACCCCCTTCAGTGCTCCCACTGTACCTTTACCAAAGGTATCTCTTTGTTCCGCAGAACCTTCACCTTCCTCTCCAGAATAGCCACGGGCCTCTCAACATAATTCAGGCGCTCATCGACCTGAATGTCATCTAATGATACTACCGCCTCCTCATCCGGAATGCACTTCTGCAATCGCGAAACGTGAAAGGTGTTTTGGATCCGACTGAGCTGATCCAGTAGCTCTAACATGTATGCCACCTTGCCAACCCTGGAAATGATCCTGAACGACCCAATGTATCGGGGTCCCAATTTCCCCCTCTTCCTGAAGCGGATCACATCCTTCCAGGGAGAGACCTTCAGTAGTACCATGTCACCGACCTGGAACTCTAACTCAGATCGGCATCTGTCGGCGTAACTCTTCTGTCGACTCTGAGCGGTCTGCAGTTGCTGCCTAATCTATTGAATTTTCTCGGTAGTCTGCAAGACTACCTCCGTCCGTCCCATCACCATGTGTCCGACCTCACCCCAACAAACCGGGGTGCGACATCTCCGCCCATACAACAGTTCGAAAGGCGGGGCGCCAATGTTGGAATGATAGATGTTGTTGTAGGCGAACTCTACAAGGGGTAGGTGGAAATCCCAGCTCCCACCGAAGTCAATAAAGCACGCCCTCAACATATCCTCGAGGGTCTGAATGGTCCGTTCACTCTGACCGTCAGTCTGCAGATGAAATGTTGTGCTAAAGTGCATCCGCGTGCCTAGTTCCTCGTGGAACTTCTGCCAGAAACGGGAGGTAAATCTAACATCCCGGTCGGAAACAATGGAGACTAAAACCCCATGGCGAGCAATGATCTCGCGGACGTACATGTCGGCTAACTTCTCGGTCGACGAACTCTCTCGTATAGCCAAGAAATGGGCACGCTTCGTCAATCGATCTACGATGACCCATATAGCATCAAATCCATTCACCATTCTCGGCAGCTTGGTAATGAAGTCCATCGTGATCTATTCCCAATTCCACATGGGAATCTCTAGGGGATGCAGCATCACATGCGGCCTCTGATGCTCGGCCTTGACCATCCTACAGGTCAAGCACCTCTTGACATACCAAGCGATTTCTCGCTTCATACAAGGCCACTAGTAACTCAAACTCAGGTCTCGGTACATCTTGGTGGCCCCTGGGTGAATAGAGAATTGAGACTTATGAGCCTCCTCCATGACTGTATGTCTGACCCCACCGGACATCGGAACCCATACCCGACCGCATCGGGTCAATAATCCCCGGCTATCCTGCACAAACCGGGTGTTCTCTCCCTAGATCCTCTCCAACTTCCAGTTCTCCGGTCTCATGCCCTCAACCCGAGCATCCCTGATCAAGCTCACAAGCAGAGAATCCGCGACTATCCTCATACATATCGTTGGGGTGGAAGACCCAGCTGACTTGCGGCTCAAAGCGTCATGTCAAGGTTCGGCTGATCCATGATGTGTCTCAAGCTCTTGTGATCCATGTATATGGTACAACGGACCCCATATAGGTAATGTCTCCATATCTTGAGAGCGAACACCACCACTCCCAGCTCTAAATCATGTGTAGAATATCTCGTCTCATGCGGCTTCATCTGCCGCGATGCATAAGCTATCAACCGTCCTCTCTGCATGAGGACCGACCCTAAACCTGTGATGGATGCATCACAGAACATCACAAAATCCTCCACTCCCTCCAGGAGTGTCAAGACTGGAGCCTCGCACAACTGCTGGCGGAGGGTCTCAAATGCTCTCTGCTGCTCAGGGCCCCACTAGAAATCTACCCCCTTCCTCGTCAGACGAGTGAGGGGTACTGTAATCTTGGAGAAATCTCGTATAAATCTCTGGTAGTACCCTGCTAATCCCAAGAAACTCCTGATGTCTGAAGGAGATCTCGGCACCTCCCACTGCATGACTACCTCGATTTTGGCCGGATCAACCAAAATCCCCTCCTGGTTAATGATATGTCCAAGGAACTGGACCTCTCGTAACCAAAACTCAAACTTAGAGAACTTAGCATATAGCCGTTCTTGTCTTAGAACTCCCAATAACTCCCTGAGGTGCTCCTCGTGTTGCTCTCGGGTATTGGAATACACCAAGATATCATCAATAAACACTATGATCGAGCGATCAAGCATCGGTCTGCAACCCTATTCATTAGGTCCATGAATATTGTTGGCGCGTTGGTAAGCCTAAACAGTATCACCACGAACTCGTAATTACCATAACGAGTCCGAAACACGGTCTTCTCCACGTCCTCCTCTCTGACCCGGACCTAATGATACCCCGACCTCAAATCAATCTTAGAGAACCAATATGCACCTTGTAACTAATCAAATAGATCATCTATCCTCGGGAATGGATAACGGTTCTACACCGTCAACTTGTTCAACTCCCTATAATTAATGCACATCCAGTGTGAACCGTCCTTCTTCCTGACGAAGAGGATCGGTGTTCCCCATGGAGAACTGCTAGGTCGAATTAACTGCTTGCCCAGCATTTTCTGCAGCTGTGATGACAGCTCCTGCATCTCGAGTGGCGCCAACCAGTACGGCGCCTTGGCGATAGGAGCCGCACCCAGCACCAGGTCGATTCGGAACTCGACCTGCCTCTCTAGAGGTACCCTTGGTAACTCCTCCAGGAACACATCAGTAAACTCTCTAACCACTGGAACCTATGAAACTGGAGTCTGATCTCTGACCTGCTTATCCAACACATACGCTAGATAACCCGCACATTCGTGCTGAATATACTGTCGAGCCCTGGCAGCTGAACAAAACCCTGATGCCACTCTGGTGCCCTCTCCATATACAATCAGTCCTCCCCTACTTATGGTTTGAGCTACCACCCGCTGGCCCTCGCAATTTATCATGGCACCAAATCGACTAAGCCAATCCATCCCTACAATCACACACACCTCCCCCATGGGAATCAGAATCAAATCTATCGGAAAATACACTCCGAAGATCTCCAACTCGCATCCTCGGTAGACCGAAGAAGCAGAAACTCCATGTTCGTTGGTGATAAAGACTCGCAACAGACACTCTAGCTTGCCTACTGGCACATTGAACTCCCTACTAAATGTCTGAGATACGAAAGACGGACTCGCCCCCGAGTCAAATAAAACCAATGAGGGCAAGGAGTTCACTAAAAATGTACCAACAACCACATCTGGTGCTGCCCTGGCCTCCTCGGCTGTAAGCTGGAAGGCACGCTCATGAGCCTTTGGAGGCTTTACCTTAACTGGCCTCCCATCCGTAATCCTCAATGTAGCCGGCGCTAGAGCCTGCATCGACCTGGCTACGAGCTATGGACAGTTGGTCTTCACGTGACCAACCTAATGACAGTGATAGCACATCCTCATATCCGATGCAGGGGCTGACTGGCGACAGTCCCTAGCATAGTGCCCGTCCTTGCCACACTTGTGGCACCCACTACCCGCTCGACAAACTCCAGAATGACCCTTGCCGCACTTTCCACAAGTGTGGCTCTGCTGACCCCTGGTCCAAGAATCAGCAATCTTAGACCACTTCAGCACCGGCTGAGACTGTATCGGGGCCTGTCGTTGCTCCCTCAACTGCAGCTCGATCTCCAACTCACGTCACCTAGCGGCCTCCTGTAGATCTACTAGAATATCACATCGTTGTGTGGCAACAAACTGACGGATGTCCGTCTTGAGCATGCTCAGATAACGAGTCATCTGAGCCTGCTAGGAAGCAAACTCTGGGCAGAACATCACCCTCTCTATAAACATACAGGTGATCTTCGTCGCCGACTCCCCATCCTGTCTCAAACTCAAAAACTCCTGAGCTAATCGTTCCTTCTCAACCCGTGGAATGTATCGGGTGCGGAACATATCCATGAACTGCTCCCAAGTAATAGCAGCTCTCTGATCATCAGTGTATGACCATGTCGTCAACCTTAGCCCCGGACCTTAGCAGGTTCAGAGCACACCTGACCTTCTGATCAGTAGGACACGAGCAAGTAAAGAAACACCCCTCCACATCAGAAACCCACCTCATAGCCTTGATGGAGTCCTGATTCCCATCAAAAGTAGGGGGCTTCGTGTTATTGAAGTCCATGTACCGGAAGCCCCGATTAACTCCTACTCCTCCCCTACCGCCGATACAGCCGATGCAACTGCAACGGCAACCGTCTCCACAAGGGTTGTGTATCTCTCATCGAAGTACTCCATTATAGCGGTCTTGATAGACCCAAACAACTTTGGAATCTGACCCCGGACAATCTCGACCACCTCCTCGCGGATGATCTCCCTGACTCGATCCTCTGTCAACACTGACCCCTCCTGACCAATAACCTCAGGCGCTGTTGGGGCCTCCTGATCGCCCTGCCCTGATCCTGATCCGGATCCAGTCACAAAACACCTCGTAACCACCATACTAAAAATATAACAGGAAGATATCAGATAATCTGTATAAATAACTGGGAACCAACTCCCAACTAAACCCTAGGGGTTGTGACTTCCTTGTCACACCCCCAAACCAAGGATGGCGGAAACGTCTAGGGTGGAGGACTTCATGTATAGTATCATAACAACATTTGTGATAGTGATTAAATTAAACACAACCAACATAAATATAATTGAAAGAGTTACATCATTGTATGAGTTTACATGTTTCCAAATCAATTACATTATGATGACAAAAATGAAATGTTTGACGTCTTAACGTCCCATCCTCAAAAGCTCTTGATTACCTGTTTATGGATTTCCTGAGAATACAAGTAGTTTTGAAAAAGTGTCAACACAAGGTTGGTGAGTTCATAAGCTTTTTAAAGGTGATACTAAAATCCTTTCCTTGTAAATGAAATGTTTCTTCAAGAAAAAAAAATCCCAGATTTTCTTACGTAATGCATTGTAATCTTAAAATTCAAGACCGAAATGTACAAGTATTTTACCATACTTAAGGAAATTCGTGCAAGTTTGAATCGACATAAACTCGTTAAATTTAAAAGTAAAACTTGTAACTCTTATGTTTGTTAATACCACATGTGATTTATTGTAACCATACTATGACTCAGACGGCCTCGTAATACGACGTTCTTCAGGCGTTGCAAGTTAAATGACACTTGTCACCTTAGACCTGTCGGTCTAGCTGTTGCATGCAGCTCAGGTGTGGGTTTGTCATACCCAATATAGATATATACACAACTATCACGTTCTCCCTACAAGAGACTCTGGTTACAATTTACAGGACTTTTGATTTTTGTTACATGGATGTAACACGAAGGGAATGTCTCACAAATTTATTCATTAACAGATTTACGTGAACTGAGAACCTTTGGTAAAGATGTTTGATATGTAATGAAACATAAACTATACCTATTATAGTTTATCATAATCGTTTATAATATAAAAAGCAACATAAACTATATTTCCATAGTTTACCAAATATTTGCATGCCATAGTTGTAAACTTTGTTTATAACATTAGACTAATTTACCATTCTTGAGGAGGTAAAAATCTATTTGTCTACTGATACATGACTAATTACCAAGTCAAAATGGCATATAATGTAATAATATATGATCACACAATGATATACACCTTGCTCAACAAGTTACAAGGTGGAATGAAATTGATAGCATTTTTCTGTTTTTTTAACATTTTCTATTGCTGTTCTTAGAAACTTTATAGAAAAATTATCAAAGGTCCAAATCAAAATCCGTAAATTCTTGGAGTTTTGAGATTGAGTCTAGTTTGTTAATAAATTTTATTATGATTTTTAGTGACCTCCAACTTGTGTGAAAAAGCCCATAATCACAGACTGATCCAGATTCGTTCTTGAAATGATAGGAAGTTTTGTAAAAATCATCATAAATTGTAGAAAAATCGTATGGAGATTTGTAAGTACTCATTTTAAAGGTACAAACCTGAACTATTTGCATCTAATACAGTTTTGAAAACTAAAATGTTTAAGTTGACCAAAACAGTCTGTGAATGGAGTTAAACTTTCTTGATGAAAGCTGTTGGAAAAGTTTAGTTGTGTTCTTGGTGTTTTAACTTGTATTCTCCCCATTAAAACTTAAGAAAACGCGAAAAGATAGGGGTATGAACTCACCTTGTGTGATTTCAGTGGATTAATGTCGAAGTAACGAAGTGTTCCACTCAAGAACACTAAGAAGATGCCTTGATGATTCGAGAATCTAACACAAAGATGATGGAGTTAGTGTAAGAAATCAATGATTTGAGTAGGAGGATGTGAAACAATCTTAGGAATGATGAAGATACTTACCAAATGGAGAAGGAATGTCTTGGAAAGTTCCTTGGAAATCTCGAACTTGAGAGAGGAGAGTTGAGAGAAAAGAGTTTGATCTTTTGGTGGAATGAGAGGAAATGAATGAAGTGGGGAGAGAGGTGGGTTTATCCCAGCCTCTATAACGTGGTTATGGCTAGAGTATGATGGAAAAAGTATAATAAAGTGACTAGGGATGGTGGGGAGGTGTGGCTGGTCATGGAGTGGGTGTGGGGGGTTGCTTATGTAATAAATCAAAGAAAAGTCAACACTCCACCTTTTTGTACTTCACCCACTAATTTCTTGGATAATATTTTCATTAAAAACGTGGGAATTAGTGAATTATGAGGCTTTAGTTGATAAAATAAAGTTTTGGGTGAAAATCCCGCGTTAAAATGATGAAAAACGAAGCCAAAACGAAGTCGTAGTCGAAAACCGGGAAGAATTGGGTTTCCTGCGAGACCTCTCGGTTCTGGGCCGGAGGTTCGGTCCCTTCTGATCATAGACCGAAGGCGAAATGGAGCGAAGTGTGCGAGTTCGGCCCGAAGGTGGCTTCGGTTCTTCATGCGAGGTTCGGGCCCGAAGGCTTAGGGTTCGAACCTGTGGTTTCGCTTCTCAGCAGTTCGGTCCTTAAGGGGACTTTCGGCTCTAAGAGGGTTCGGCCCTATAGAGTAGGCTTTGGGTCCTTAAGCCTATTTTACTCGGTTTTACCCCGTTTCAAGCCGTTTTTTGACCCGGTTAAGGGTCGGGATGGCCCAAATGATTACGAAAAGTTACGGGAACTTTTGAGAGAGATTTGGGAGAGATTTTGAATAGAGAGAGAGATAGAGTGAAAGAGATTTAGAGAGGTTCCATTTATGACCTTTTTGAGCATCCGGCTTCGCAACACAAGGTCCGTAAACCCCGTTAAGCCATGTTTCAGTGTCCTACACACTCCCGATGAGTGTGCAATAATGTTTTATCGCTTTGGTTCATTGGTTAGCATTATCAAGGCTAAGGAAAATTAAACACACAAATTTTTCCAAATCACTAGCATAGCATCATCCTATAACCAGGACACTGACCTAACCAGGTCACCAAGCATAAGCATATCACCATCCTAACTACCAAGATGTAATCAATAAACATATCATGCCATAATCTGAATACAAATCCATAAAGGGTCGGCCTTGGTGCCTTAGACCCTGTTGATATAATGAGGATAACTCACCTCGTAACTGTCGACTTAAAAGATAAGCTCAAACTCTCGGATCACCGTCACAAACTCCACCACCTATATTCACCGTAGGACCATACTTGTAAATTTCCAATTTCCCAAAATGCCCCATAAGTCAAATAGTCAACCCTTGATCAAAGTCGAAGTCAATGATCAAGGTCAACAGTCCGTGTTAACCCAACTCATTGAGTGCAGTCACTGACTCGTCGAGCCATTCCAGAACTCGAGTAGTCGTGAAAACTCCCCACTGACTCGTCGAGTTTCCCTGCAATTCGTCGAGTTCAAGCGTGTCCAAATGTCGGGAAAATCCAAGTTGACTCGCCGAGTCACCCCTCTGACTCACCGAGTCCATGCAGAAGTCCTTGCACAACAATCTTCATTGGACTCCCCGAGTTGACAATGCAACTCGCCGAGTCCATTCAGTCCATTATCCATTCAGATGCTTTTTAAACCATTTTAAGGTCCCATATTGCATATTCAGCTTCCCAAGGCATGTTTATCACGTAAATTTGCAAACTTTACATGCATGCAAAGCTCATAATGTTAAAACCAAGCTTGCAATGGAGTTTTACACTTAAGGAGGGGTTCATACTTGCTAAAGTTGAGAGCTTTATGGGCTTAGAGACCAAAGAGAGTTCAGATATGAAGTTACAACTTCAGATCTTAGCTCATACCCAAGAATAACTTCTTATTATGCTAGAAAAGACCTAATCTTTAACCAAATGAGATCTAGAATGAAATGAGGTTGAGGTAATGACTTGATACCTTCCAAAAGATGCCAACTAAGGTAGATATCAGATCCGCACACGTTCCTTGCTTCTAGTCACTTGCTCTCCAAGCTCTTCTTACAAAGATCCACCTTCTAAAGCTTAAAACACACAAGAATGAAGCACACACACGGATTAGGGTTTGTTGGACTCTCAAGAGGCTGTAAGGAGGTTGAAGGAGGCTTATGATCCTTTAAATAGGGTGTAAAACCCCGAAAATTAGGGTTTCATCCTCTAGCTCCTACTCTTCGATTCCTATCTTGGACTCGGCGAGTAAGTCAGTTAAACATGTGGTCCAAACCGCTTCTACTCGATGAGTCAGGACATCCAACTCGTCGAGTAGACCTTGCAATTTATGAAAATTAAAGCTATAAAATTATCACCTGAGAGTCGGGGTGTTATATAAACACTTTCAATAACATCATAATCAAGTTATAGGTTGATCAATTCAACCATTCTAACCAATCTAGCAATTTTACCATTTAAATATCAAAGCTTAATCAAAGGAGAAATCTTTACCTCAAGAGTGTAAGTATGTTAATCCTTGTTATGCTCTACCTTTAACTCATGTGGCATGGTTTTGGCATCAAAATCGCCACCTCTTAGCTCTCCAACCGATTTTCAAGAGAAAAATGATCGGAAATGAGCTCTTAATAGGTTATAACATGTCTTATGTTCTCAAAATCGCACCACGGTGTTATGTTTCCTGCATAATGGAGCCTTAAAGACTTTGTGGTCTCCTCAATCTAAGCTGCGGTGACCTTCTCTTAGTAGCAACCTACTTTCACCACCATGCCGCGGAAAGTACGTTCCCCTTTACTTACGATGAGACTCTCATGTAAATCACCCGTTTTTGGTCATTGTTCTAGTACACACAAGATCATAACCTTTATTCATTCTCTATTCTTCATTCAATCATTGAGTTTTATCCGATTGAAGATTTTGATTGTACCATCGAAATACTTTAATCTGAAAGTGTATCACGACACTCGGTGGAATCCAAGCAATCGAAACCCCGATTTTTTCTAACAACTAGTGGTTAATAAAGGCAAGGAGGAAACTATTCAAGTCGAGATTGAGAAGGTTTAAGCATGTCAATAAACGATTAATAATTCCACTCAGAGTAATAATGCAAAACAAAACAAAAACAAAAACAAAAAAACAAGAAATTTTGTTTTACATGGTTCACACAACCACAGTAATCAGTAATCGACCACGCCCACCGACGAACATGAGAGAGAGAGAGAGAGAGAGTTTTTAATTAATACTACCGAATTAGGATTATGTTATCTTTCTTACGTAGGTTACACGAGTTCAAGAGAATAATATACACAAGCAAAATACTTAAATTATATAGGAGAGGGACCTCATCTTTGGTATGTCTAACGACTATAAGGTCAAAGGGTGAACTGGGCTCTACAACTCGACAAGGGTTGATGTTGTAGCCATTCATGATACTCCTTTGATCGGGTCTTTTAGAGAAATATAAAGGCAAGTAGGTGGTTGGTATTGCAACCTACTATGGTTCTTTTCCGATCAGAAAAGGCTAAAGGAGACTTGGGTGGGACTTAATTCATAATTTGGGTTCATTCATGTCTATAAATTCTAGGCGTATGGAATATGATGGTTTTTCTATGATCAAAGAGATTTTCATATTATGAAGTGGATAAGGCTTTGGATTATAGTATGAACTATGAAGGGTTATGAAAAAGATATTAACACAATAATTAATAGGGTAGAAGGTTATGTGGATCCACCATGAATATGCTCTCCATCAATATTCGAGGGATTGGGAGTGTCGGTAGACATGGGTGGATCAAGGGTCAGTTCATGAAAACATGATTAATTTCTTGGGTTTTCAAGAAATAAAAATGGTAAGGTTGGATCTTTCAATGGTACAAGCTTTATGACGTAACTTACACTATGGTTTTGAATATATGTATGGAGGGTTCCTTTGTGCATAGGATCCTTCCATGTTTGCAAATAAGCTAGTTATATGTTCCAATAATTTTTTCGTAGTAGAGCCGTAGAGGGGTTTTACACTTTACGAAATTCCCAAATCATTTTTGTTGGTAAGTTTTATATGGTTGTTTTTATTCAGATTTATTTAAACAAACATAAACTTATTTTATATATCACTAACATATTTGTTTTCCCTGTTATGCTCAAATATTTCCATAAAAGGCCTTGTTTGTTCTATAATCGCATCTCTAATAAAAGTACGATTTAACACACTTCATACCCTATAAATTTATTTGCTACAAAAGCTTCAATTGCTACAAAGTACAAACAACCCCTCCGAGGGTGACAAATCATGTGCATATGAGAGATATGGTAAAGTGGTAAAGTGTGTCCTTGTGGTCAAATTGTTTGTACCTTTGTCTTTAACTGAATCATGTGACATGAATAAATGCTCTTGTATTTATCAAAAACTTGTCTTTTGTCATATTGGATAATATTGAAAAAGTATATTAGGTAATGTAAAACTTGGCATCGTGTGTATTTAGGGGCATATGTGGGAGTGCGGGGTAATGATATATACTTTAATAATAATATCTTGTTAGTTATTAAATGGTTTAAAATATTATTTAACTGAATAAAATTGAAAATTTTATATAAACCAATGTCAGAAAGAACTCATAATGATTAATTCCAAACAAATATATAAATATAAATTGGAATCTTATTTAAAAGCTATTGTATTTTAACTACCCACAATAAATAAATAAATAAATAAAACATTGTGGATCTTTAAATTATCTTTATGACTATCATGTATTTCTACTAATTAACTAAAATTAATCGAATTAAATTTTGAGAAAAGCTATAGTTAACGGGTAAAATAAATATATTGTGAATCAAATGATTTTAGAATTAAAGATATTAATTATACTTGAGATAGTTAAAATAAAATATGTTTTTTAAAAAAATATCGGTGGAAGCCAGTTTGAAAGAACGTGATAATGTGGTTCATGCCTTCATAAGGGCATGGGCACAAAAGGGACTTTGTCGTAAGATTTCATTCCTCATATACTCTTACTATGCCCCCATGGCCCATGCTATGCTTGATTTCTTTCTTGATAATATATTTTCATGCAATGTAGAGTTGTACCTTACAACTTGTATTTGCAAGTGTCTTTTACAGGGTAAATTCTAAAAGACAACATTACAATTTGATTTTTTTCTTTTTTTTCTTTTTTTCTTCGGTTTAACAAGTATGTTTACTTTGGTCAATAAAGCCATTTTTAAAAGAAATTTTCATTATCAAATATTGTAACCACCATAAAATATAGTTTTTATTGACCGAAATAAAAGATCTGAACTGAAGATGGAAAAATGGCCACATCGAGTGAGCATGATAATATATAGAATCGGGTTGCAAACACATTTTTGTCCATTTTTTATCTTTGTAAACGATAAATGTGTTATAATATGATTAAAAAACTACGGTATACTCAAAATATAATGTTTTTACAAAATATATAATTTAGAAGGTTATATGATATCTAAATAAGGTTAAATAATTCTGTTTGGGGAAAAAATAAATAAATAAGAAATTAACCTTTATATTTATATTTAAAGAATCATTATTTTTATGACTTCACTTATTTATTACATAGCAATGTGGGATAAAAGATCAAAGAGATTTAGATTTTATATTTTATATATGCCATGTTTCTTTAATTTTTTGGTTGTTTATACTTCATTGTCTCGATGGAATATCAAATGATTAGATTAGGATTTTTTTTAAATTGTAATTCTTATATATTCTTGACTTCCTTTTGTTTTTCTACCTCCATAAGAAACTCAATAACCCCTCATAAATTACAAATAGATTATATTTAAGTATATATCATCAACTTACAACAAATATTACTTATAACATTTATATAATGTTGGAAACTATAGTTTTTATAAATAAATCATTCAAATACATGTAAACCATACCAATTGCTTTTGCATGTGCCACATTTGGGTGAATAAATCATTCAAATACATGTAAATATGAAGATTGTTGTTTCCAAATCTTTTATTTTTCCTTTTTGGATCTTAACTTTATGATTGTCTTGACATTGTAATAGATTTTTGTTGGTAAGTTGTGTTATTATCAAAGGTCCCATTTTGAAATAAATTTATCCAAAAATTTAAGTTTATTGCGTGTACGATAATGACCTTATAGAGTAGGACCATTCTCCATATTTTAGATCAATTTTCTCTTTTTAGTTCTTTTCATTTTATAAGTTTGTTTGAAACTTTGATTTCAAATTATGCAACTACAAAAATAGGATTAATTTAAGTTTTCTTGTATTTATAATTGTTATAACGTGGAGGGCAGAAAATTTAAATATTTATAAGTTGCCTAAAATGTATTGATTTAAATTCTTAAAGCATTTAGAGTTCTTCTAATTAAGAATTAAAACATTATTTTGAAAATATTTTTTAATAAGTATATATAATATAATTAGTTATCTATAAAATTGAAGGAATAAAAAAAAGTTTAGACGCATCAAGAAACCTTACTTTTACGCACCAATAAGAGATAATACATGATCCAAATTTTTTTGGATTTCTTAGCAATAAACATCCCTACATGACTTGTAATTATTTAAATATCTTTTTTTCAAGGTTGTAAAAATCGTTTGACGTTAGCTAGTCGGTGAACTGGGGTTAAGGGATTAATCGGCTAAGAGGAGATTAATCGGGGACCATTAATTGATAATTTGTTAGATTTTAAAAAATTAAATAGGACTAATATCATATAAAAGTTCATAAATACTACTAATATCATAACAAAATAGGTTAATATGATAAATACAACACTAATCATACCTCAAATAGTTTCTATTGAGATATAACTTCTTTAAAGTGTTAAAATTTAATCGGGTTGTACTGTTTCAGTCAGTTTGTATGCATGGATTAATCGTTAGGCGCTCTCTAATCAGTCGAGTAGTGCCTAGGGATTAATTGGAGATTAATCGGGACCTAATCGGGATTTTTACAACATTGCTTTTTTTTATTTATTCAGAAAAAGAAAAGTATTTGAATAATCATATCTTCAAATACATAACCCAGAATTATTTCTACATTTTTATAACATCTAATAACTATAGATGAACTATATTATAATTTATCTTTTGGAGAAAAAAAAAATTGTGTCTAAATACGGAATTTTGGATTTTATCTACTTGGTCACCTAAAAATATTTTGTTCATCTTTTTTAGGTATACAAGACTCATAGTCATACATATTTATTTATTAAATAAAATTTGTGAATAAATAAACACTGGATATGATAAAAATAGAGTCGGTGTTGATATCTACTTTGATAAGAACGAAGTTACAAAGGAATAAAGCAACCAAAAATGGTTCAATTATTAATCATTTAAATGCATGAATTGACAAAAGCATACCATGTGATGACACAATTTGCATACCTGGCTGCCTATACTATACTCCATCCGCCTTTCATTTCTTCTTTAATATTGTCTTTCTATATGATGATGAACGATGAATAAAAAAATATTATTTTACATATAAATTGAATTATGTAAAAAAGTATATTGTGTAAAAGAATTTAATTGGAAACATCAATCACAATCCCATGATTGTAAGTCGACCAAAACTTTATTCTATCATACTCTATTGGATTAAATAAAGATTAACCAAGAAAAGTTTAAGCATATTACTCTTTTCATGACTTAAACACATAATGCATTATTCAATCAATAACAACTTTAACAATTATTTTTTAAGATTTATGCTACCCTAGTTGGATTTTCTAACCAAAAGGGTATGACTTGTAGATTATGCAAAGACCAATGCCATCTTTTTGTGTCTCCTTGCCCATATCCAAAAAAAAAAATTTAGGAAATGAATTTGTTATTAGTTGCAACCAATACAAATCTAGGTGTTCAAAAAATATCCAATTCAAGAGTATTTATTAAGCAACCAAATATGAAACGGTTTCTGGTATCACTGAAACGTGCAAGGTGTTTATTATAAAGCATCATTTATGTATACGCAAGAATAAAAGACAATGATGATCCATGTGATCTCTTCTCAACAATTTCCATAGTTGGTCCATTGTATAGACTATTTAATTGCAAGAATTGATAGACTAATTTTTGTATTATTAAAAGAGGTCAAGATCTCTCCCAAAGTGAATACTCACTAAATACGTTCAAAGATACAACTCACTACTACCAACCTCCCATTAAAACTCATTTAAACCGACCTAACTAATAGATTGACCAAAATACCCTCTTTTTAATTCCTTTATTTAAGACTACTAGAAAGTGTAACAATCCAAACAATGATAGAGCTAGTAGGACAGGTGGGTGTATATATTAATATAATAATTATAAATATAAATTATATATAACCAAAGTCTAAGCAGTTATCGCGGTCGAAATTTCAATAGCGGTCACATGCCGCTATTTGAAATCGCGGTTATTGCGGTGGTATAGCAGTGGTATAGCGGTTTTATAATATTATGTATAATTTGTATTATATATTTATACAAAATTTATATATTAGATTATTAATAATATATATAATTAATATCATAAAAAATCATATAAAAAATATCATAATCTATATATAATATTCTAATATAGTAATATAGAAACTAAAAAGTGTCAAAATATCATCGCAGCTCAAGTCATTCGTGTTTTTTATATTCTGAAACAAATGAGAAACGGAAGTTGTCATTTGTTACTTTGTAGTTTATAATTAATTAAATTTATTATTTGGATTTATTAAGACAAAAAGTTTAGTGGACTAGTTAAAAAAATAAAGATTTAATATTGAAATAACACACAATTGTTTTTTTCTTTGTCAAAGTAGCCCAATATGTACGAAATTATAAAAGCGGGTGTAACGTCGCTATAGCGCTGATAAGATTTGCGGTAAATAGCGGTCAATAGCGCCGCTAATAGCGTCACCGCTATTCGTAAACGCTATTTCAAAATAGCGGTTCAGTAACACCGCAAAACACTATAGCGTCGCTATAGCACCGCTATATTGATAGCATAGAACCAAACATAAAAACTCAAAATTTTACGTAATAATCGATATGTTAACCTATTTACAACACGCATAAGTTGTTAAATAATCAATAAGCAAAAGCCATGTAACCCACATGGGTGTCACACACAAAGTCAAATCAAATGGCGTTCTTTTCAAAACCAGTCGATTATATATATCTAATAACCATGTATTCTCAATTTGTCATGCATGAAATGCTTGTACTTTCCGCATTTAAGATGATTTAAATTAATACAACTACTAAATGCAAAACACATGCTTACACCCACTATGTGTGACCATTCACAACAGTGGCCCAACCAACCAAAATGGTCCCAACACTAAAACCAGCCTCAATTCAAGGGTCATCACTCATCATCATTAATGTTCCAAATTCAACTTAAACAGATAGTAAAATCTAACATAACCAATAAAATTCTCTTTTGACTAACTATGACTGAAACCACCGCCCGAGCCGCCTGGGCCCGTCGGTTTCACCGCCACTTTTGGTGGTCCGGTTACCGGAAAATTTTGACCGGTATTGTTCAATAAGCATATCGAGTTTATCCGTTGTGTCTTGCCCTAACGGGTCTTTATTTTTCCTTCTTTTTGAACCCAAATCTTCACCCACCGCCACCTCTTTCTGGTCCCTCAGCCTCTTTTTCCGGTGAACATCAGCCACCGGAGGTGGCCGCTCGAAGGCAGCACCCCCACTTTTCGGTTTTTTTCCTTCTTGTTGGACCTCCATATGTTCCTTTTGTTTCTTAGCAGGTTTTTCAGTTTCCACTTTTGACATCGTCGTTTGGGGTTTGCGCTTATTTAAATTGTGGTTTGACCGGTCAAAGGGTGGTTTTTGAAAATCCGTATTTTTTACTTTGTTTTCTGTATTGTTACCAAATCCTTGCTGTTGAGATTCAATCTTCTCGTTTCGTTGCCTCAATGTTTGAATATTATCGAGGGCAAATTCGACAATTGGTCGATGCTCACGAGTAAAAGTTTCTGTTTTTCCATAAACAATATATTTATTAAAACCAAGAGTAAAATTTACATTTTTGGTCCCCGAGTATTGTTGAGTTTTGCAATTTTGGTCCTTATTTGAGGTTTTGTAATAGAACTTTTAGGGACCAAAATTGTAAATTACTCAATGATAAGGGATTAAAGTTGTGAAAAACATACCAGGATTATTATTGAGAACTCTAAGAGCAACAAGTGCGTGTTCGTGTTCTGTGAACTCGATAAAAGCAACCCCACGAGAATGATTCTTTGAAACTTCTTTTCCTTTGTTGGAATCCTTCAATAACTTAATCTACAAAACATATCAAGGGTAAGAAATGTAGAAAACGGAACCCCGAGGGTTAAAAGTGTAAAAATACCTGTCGGATTGTGGGTTTTTGTTTTGTGGCACGTGATGTAACTGCATCTATACAAAGTCTTTTTAGTTGTTTGTCATTCATTGACTTTGGTACATTGTACATGATCAGTCTTGTCCTTGAAACATGGAAGTTTGGTGATTGAAGCTTTGTTGCCTTCTTTTGCTCCAACCTAAAATTAATACATGAAATGACCATTTTACCCTTTTTTAATTTTCACAAGTCAAAAAAAAAATTTACTACTTACGATCGGCGTTTTGACATGTCACTATCTGAAACACCTTCAGCAGCTGGAGTACCTTCAACAATAAGACCTTCCTATAAAAAACAAAAACATAAAAAAAATTAATTAATTTAAATCTTCTTTTCGGGTTAATTTTAATTGAAAAATATTGAAATAGTAAAAGAGCAATGTACTTTAGCTAAGTAGAGATTACGGTGATCATGTTCTTCTTTTTTTGTCTTTTCTACTTCTTTATCATGAGCTGCCTTTTTATTTAAAGCTTTTAAAACTTTTAATTGTCTTCCTTTTAAAATAATGCCCAAATCAGCTACAGTTGATGCTGAAAAAGCAGAATCGGTTGCCTCAACAGTTTTAAACTTTAGAAATCCAGTTCCCCTTGGTCTCCTGCAGGTTTAATTTTAAACAATATTTAATAAAATTACTAATTTGCCCTTAAACTAAATAGAAAATTTTCAAATCATTACTTGGTGATTGGATGAAGAACAGGAACAAAGGATTGGACTTCACCAAATCCTGCAAATCGTTGCTTTACTTCCTCATTTGTAACATCAAATGGAAGATTGGAGATAAAGAGAGTTTTTTGTAAATCTTCTTCTTCCTCTTCGGGAGTTTTAATTTTTTTTTCAAATTTTGTTGAATTTTCAGGTTTTGATACAATTGGAATGTTTTTAGGTGTTGTAGGTGTTTTGTTGTTTGCTTCATCTTTTTGTTTCTTTTGGGGAGAAATATGATCATCAATGGTAGAATCCATAGGTTCAGTTGATGAAGAAAGAAAATTATTTAGAACTTTTTGTGTAACATCTGCTTCTTCATCAAAATTTACTTCTGAATCTGAATCTGAATCTGAATTGGAAGCTTCCGGAACATTTGCATGTTTGGTGTTTTTGTCTGTTTCCTTATCATTGTCCTCCAAATCAGTACTAGAATCCTCGTCATCACTTTCTTTCTGTTCTGTAAATTAAATAAGCATATAAACACAATTAAATTATAAAAAGAAAAAATAATAATAATAATGAAGGTTTTAAAAATAATAAAATTGCAAAGAGAAACTTTATACCATCTTTTAGAGTATCTTGAATACCAGCTGTATATATATTTTTTGGAACAGCCCAATCAACAGCAATTGGCCTTTTACCTAAATTTTTACCATTAAACTTTTGGATTGCCTGAATAAAATAATAACAAAAAGGTTATGAAAACTTCAAGTTGAAAAAATAATAAATAAATAAAAACTTTGTGTGACTTATTTATCATTATCCATACATTTTCTGCATCCTGCTTGCAGGTGAATTTGACAAATGCAAATCCCTTTGATAGCCTGGAAAAAAAGATACATTTAATGTAATGGAAAAGTAAACTACAATTTTAGTCCCTGTGCTTTAAATGTTCCCAAACATGTCCCTAAATTTGGTTTTTGTTTCGATATCGGTCCCTGAACCATGTAAAGTGACTTTTCTAATTTCCACCCTTGAGTCGTTTTTTTTTGTTTTTTTAATACTGTTTTAAGTTTATAAATACAAAAGAAGCATAACATAAAGACAAAAAGACATACCCTGAATCAGGTTTTTTGGGAATATACACATCCCATACAAACCCAGCTGCTGAAAACATTTCTTTTATCTCACTAACATCCGCCTGTATTTATATTTCATAATTTAAAACCAAAATTAAAAAACCAATAAACACTTGATAGATTAGATACTATTCATACTATAAGTTATTAACATAATTTACCTTAAAAGGAAGATTTCTTATTATAAGCTTCCATTTCTGTACCTTGGAACCCTAGTAAAAAAAAACACATTACATGATCACACTTAACAAACACATTTTAGGTTTTTAGTGAAATTTTCTAAAAAAAAGTTTATAAATCTTAAATAGAAGCTTACTTCTCCACCTAATTGTCTAGCCCAAACTGTGGCCCCACTTAAATTTTTCTGATGTAATTTTGCCACACAAGCACGAGCTGATTTGACACTGGTGTAAACTATAGATGAGGATCCCAATCTGCATCCATCTTGAAAAAGCCCTGAAATATGTAACACTTGTGTATTATAAAATTGTTATTTCTTGTATATTTTATGAGCCGAATTACAGATATTCTTCTTACCATGATGTGTTGTTTCATCTTTAGGAAGAGGGTAAGTTATGGAAGAGACTGAGCCACACTCCTTAGCAATATTGTGAACCTCCTCTGCCATGTCAGCATTGAGGAGCCCACCAATTACAACTGTCCTAGCAACCCTCTGTTTTTCTGAAGAAATTCCTTCTACACGTTCAGTTTTCAAAGGGATCACTGCTTTACTCTTTGGCTTCTTGATTTTGCCTGGATATATATAAGGGGGGAGAATTACTTAATACTTATAATAGTCTTTTGTACCAAGTTTTTTAGTAAATTTCAATAACATAATTTTATAGATACTACAAACTTACAAATACTCTTTTGTACTATTTGAAGTCTAACCTTTTTCTTCAGAATCAGGAGCTTGTTTATGTTCTACTACAGGTGCTGACAAATCATCCTTGTCATCATTGTTGATGACCACAGCTTTCTTCTTTGACTTCTTGATTTTGCCTGAATATGTAAGAGAAAGAGGATCACATTGTTGGTAGTAGAAGATTCTAGTTGTACGAATGAAATATTGTGTTAAACTCATAAGACATTTCCAATAACATAATTTTATAGATACTACAAACTTACAAATAGTTTTTTGTACTATTTGAAGTCTAACCTTTTTCTTCAGAATCAGGAGCTTGTTTATGTTCTGGTACTGGTACTGACAAATCATCATTCTTGATCACAGATTTCTTCTTTGGCTTCTTGATTTTGCCTGAATTATATAAGAGAGGGGGATCATGTTGTTGATAGTAGAAGATTCAAGATTCCAATGGTACTAATGAAAGAATGTGTTAAATTTATAGTACACTACAATAACATAATTTAAAGATATTAAAAATGGTATTGCACTAGTTGAAGTCTAACCTTTTTCTTGGGAATCAGGGGCTTGTTTATGCTCTACTATTGGTGCTGACAAATCATCTTTGTCATCTTTTTTTTTGATGACATCATCAGAGTTAACTACTGAAGCATCTTTACCATCTTTTGTCTTGATAACTTCATTAGTGACATCATCCTCATGGTCTTTTCCCTTGATGGTATCATCAGAAGGGAGCACTGAACTCCCCAAGTCACAGAAAATAAAGGGATTTAAAAAGCATGTATATTTAAGAAATTATGCATCAAAATAAAGAAAATGTTGATAAGGACACATGAGAGTGTAAAGCAAATTATATTATATGAACCTTCAGTCCCTTTAGATCTCCTTTGCTCAAGAGGAGCCCTATGTGTTGCATGTTTAACTCCAATGGTGCGACCTCCTACTGATGCACCATTTTTCAGCTCAATTGCACGTGTAGCATCTTCAGTCACAGCACTGTTATTAAAACACAAACAAGAAATAAAAGAAAGAATGTTAATGGTGATTTGCCAAAAGAAAGAGGATTAAATAAGCAAACTAGAAATAGTATAATCATATAATGGTTGCATAAAATATAGCTTACAATTGAACATAACCAAATCCACGGTGTACAGTTGATCCTGTAAAACAATGTTCCAGTTAGAATGTCTGGTATTGATCACAATGTTTCAATCATCAAATTGGTGAAGATTGCTTTTAAACTTCATCCTAACGCTTCTTAATTTAATAAACATCGAACTGCAATACGTCTTATAAAGCCTACAATTGTTAGGAATCTTCTCAGAAAGTCTAAACTCCTAGTCAATTATGAGACAGAGGATTTATAAAGTTCAATAATCAAATTCTGGAGTTTGAATTCGTTATGCATACTGTCATTCCTTTCCACTTCTTGATTGCATTGACATTAAAGTGAACACAAATAGATAAACAACGCAGCCTATGATACCTACTAATTCATGAAACTGACCTTTCTGTGTAACCATAAAACACCGCCTAATCGGTCCAACATCGCTGAATGTTTCCTCCAGCTGAAATTTAGGTCAAATTTACAGTTCATTACCTGTGATTTACTCTAAACAACAAAAACAATTGACAAAGAAATGCATACATAAGTGAACTGAAAAGCTTGCCTGTGGATTAGAGAAAGTGTAGGGTAAATTGGCAACGAAAACGGTAGCCGGACTATGCTGGCTACCACCGGCTTCATGCTTCATCCTGTTCTTGTTCTTCCCCATGTATCTGTAATCTGTCCCTTACGATTTAAACCTAAAAACTCGCAGCTCCAAAGTCGCGGCAGGGTTTTGGCTTTTGGCCTCTGGGTTTTAAGAAGTGCGGCCATTTTTGCTCTACCTTAACCTTGTATTAACTTTCAAATTACTCCCCTTACTTTGAGTTTTGACCAAAATGTACCCCTGTCCTTTTTATTAGTGCCACTTTCAGCATAGAAATGATAAAAAAAACTCAAAAAGTATATGAATTAGTCGACTAAAAAATAAGTTACATTAGATTACGAATGATGACCACACAGGCTTTGCAACATCCTATATTTTTGTTTATTAGGCTATGGAGAGTGGTGCGGTTTTTACCGCACTTTTTGCCACATAGGCAGGGAAACACCGCCCCTTGACAGTGTTTTGGGTGCGGTTTAGACCACAGTATGGTAAAAAATGGTCGTGTTTTGTGATTGGGTGGAGAGAATTTGATCATTTTGTAATTGGATGGGGAGAAAAATAATGTTTTTATTTAAATTATTTACCACTTCTTATGTGTGGCAAGGTGCCAAGGAACCACATTTTTGTGTTAAAAATAACGTGGCGCTTATGTGGCAATGAAGGAAGTACGGTTTCGGTGGCATCACTCCCTCCAACCTTAGTAATTACAAGTTATGTGGATAATGTTTTGATGTGGTATTGAAAGTTATGAATTTTAAAGTTGGGATATTGATTTTTGAGATATTATAAAATTATGTCAAATCATGTTTTTTTTTACGTTGAACGTTGAACTTTGATGAGTACAATATTTGAGTATATTACAGAATGCTTTAGAATAAAAATGATATAAGTATATTAGGCTAAAGGGTGTCATGAAGAATGATATAAGTATATTAGGCTAAAGGGTGTCATGCATATCTTGTCGGCGGTATTCCTATGTGGCATTTATTATCGGTGGTAAACACCGCCCCTCTACCTTCTTCTTTACCGGTGATATAGTTCACCAATGAACTTCTATTCATTTCTCTCTATTGATTTACTATTGAAAATAACCTCCTCTCCCTTTTTTTTTGTCGGCTGCAATCTAAGCTACTACATCCTAACAACTTTTAAAAATGGCAAAAATTGCAAAAGTGTCTCTACTATCTTATGTGTCCATCGGTAAACATTTTAGGACATTCAGATCTTTATAGATATTACATTAGAGGAATCTCACAAATAAAAGTACAAATTCGCCACATTTTAGTCATTTTATAAACATATTTTTTTTAATATTTTGAAATATAAACTTTGGGAAAACTGCAATGAAGTCTCTACATATTGGTCTCATAATCGATTTAATCTTTATATTTTTTTATTTAATTAATTCCCAAATACCGATAATCGTATTCAATTTAACCATTTGACCCGGTCAACATGTCATCCAACTTTATAAAGTTACAATTTGAGCCCAAATTTCAAAATTTATTACAAATTTGGTCCAAAATTTACACTTTTGGCCCAAATTTTAAATTTTGTTACAAATTTGATCCAAAATTTGTCCTTTTTGCCCAAATTTTAGAATTTTATTATAAATTTATCCTAACATTAGTTCTTTTTACAACTTTTTTTCTCAAATAATTGTTTCTAATATGTTTTTTCTTTATAAAATCATATTTATACCAAAAAACGTATGTTCACTAAAAAATCTTATATTTTCTATATAAAACTTTTTTTAAAAAGTTTTTTGTATATGAAATATCTAGTTATAAAATTAAGTATTTATTAAGTATATAAATATATACAAATCCGTTTTTATAAAAAAAATATATACAAAAACGTATTTTACAAAAAAAATGTATACAAACACCTATTTTATCTATATTTTTTTATAAAATCGTGTTTGTTTAGAATTTTTTATAAAAACGTGTTTGAATAATTTTTTATATAATACGTGTTTGTATACATTTTATAAAATGTATAAAAACACGATTTTATAAAATATATGCAAACCCGAATTATATAAAAAATTATTCAAGCATGTTTTTATAAAATGTATACAAACACGATTTTATAAAATGTATACAAACACGTATTTTATAAAAAATTATTCAAACACGTTTATATATATATATATATATATATATATATATATATATATATATATATATACAAACACGATTTTATAAAAACAATATAGATACACACCTATTTGTGTTTTTAATTAAGTTATTATAAAACCATAAGAAATAAAACATTCATAATAACATATCATGTCAAAAACCAAGGTAGAAATAATTAAAAAATGTTATCATAAAACAATATCAGAGTGTAATCCCAAAGATCTCATGTGCCAAAAAACCATAGTGTGATACGCTGCGATCGAGCCGACTCCTTTCCTTTGAAAACGAAGTACCTGAAACCAAAACTGAAAATTGTAAGCACGAAGCCTAGTGAGTTCCCCATCATACCACACATCATTCAAATCACGTACTGTCAAGCATATCCGGGTACTGGCCTACCCTTTCGGTATCTTTCAACCGGTATTCGGGGACTGTTTCACCCCTATCACTACCACATAATAACATAGCATAACATACATAAACATACTGTCAGACATATCTGGGTGCCCGACCTACCCCTTCCGTATCTTCCAACCGGTAACCGATAGTTGACCTCCCCTTCGGTATCTTTCAACCGGTAACCGAGAGCTAACTTCCCCTTCGGTATATTTCAACCGGTAACCGGGAGCTAACCTCCCCTTCGATATCTTTCAACCGGTAACCGAGAGCTGACCTTGTTGGATTAGGTATCTAAGCTCATAATTATAATTGGTATGTACTTGAATTTATAGCAGCACAATCCTTTTGGGTTGCCCTCAAACCTAGCAACCGGACAAGGAAATTATGAAAAGAGAGATATTGATTTATTATAAGATTAATAAATCAATATAAATGATTTATTAATATGTTAAAAGATTAATATATTAATTAGGAATCATTATGTTTAATTAATGGTTAGCCAGAAATTAATCAGAATTAATTTGGGGGTTAAAAGTATTAATTATAAAGTGTAGGGACTAGTTTGCAATTATCAGATAGTTGAGTGGAAGGCTCCAAAACCTCCTTGGAAGGAGGTGGACGAAATCTATGGGGGAAACCCTAAGGATTTCGTCCAAGGGGCTTGGATAAGGCCTTTAGATATGCTTAGGCCCCAAGCAAAGGAACATTAGGGTTTTCCCTAAACCCTAGATCCCTCAGCTATATAAAGAGCCTCCCAGCTCCTGATTTCACCCGCTCTCCTTCATTGGTGAAACCCTAGGGCTGAAATTGCATCCTCTCTCTCTCTCTCCTTCTAATTTCCTTCTTGCCAGCTCTTGGGTGTGATTCCATTAGAGGCATTACATTTGTGGTGCTAAGCTTCCAAGAAGATCAAGATCAAGAGGATTGTCAATTGTTTGCTATAACAATTGAAAGGTATGTAACTCCTAAACCCTAGTTTGTTATTTTCGAAAATAGCCTCTCTCCTCTAGGGTTCTTGTTTTGCAATCCAAAGTTATATGTTCAATAGTTAAAACATAGATCCAAAGTAGGTTGCATGTGAACTTAGGAATTGTTTTCTAGTTTATTTGTTTTACCTAAAACCCATCAAACCTCCCATTCGGTATCTTTCAACCGGTAATCGGGGACTATTTCACCCCCTACCACTACCACATAATAACATAACATAAACATATTACTAGGCATGCGGGTTCAGACAACCTTTTCGGTATCTTTCAACCGGTATCTGGGAACTATTTCACCCCTACTACTAACATGTATCACATAGCATCCTAGCACACAAACATAACAGATAAGAGCATACAAAATAATTATCACAAAGACAATTATCTAACAAACAACTCCTACTAGTGGGTCGACATTGTGGCCTTAGACCCACTTCTACTGGAAGGTAACTCACCTTACACTGTTGAAGTCCCGAAGACACAACCCCAGCTGTTGGATGACAGAATCCCGATCTGTCAATATCAAAACACCACCCAATTAATAATTGGGTCTCAACACATAACCATAAATACATACTTGGGTAGTTACTACATTACCCTAAGGGTGGCTTATTCAAGGCCAAGGCCCAATCCATAGGCCCAAAGTCAACTAGGGATCAAAGCCCAACATATGGCCCAATTTTCCAAATTGGGACCAATCCTATACATGGTCTTGTTCTAAGTCCCAACATCATATAATCATTAAGGCCCAAACTGTGGCCCATCTACGGCCCAATTTTCCAAATTGGGCCCAAACCCCTTACATGGGTCTTACCTTAGGCCCATTAAATTACAATAGTCCATATGATTATTCTTGGATAACCCATTAATAATCCAATCATCAAGGACCAATTGAAAGGCCAAATAATAAACCCACGTGAAATTAGGGTTTTCACATAAAATGACAATTAGGGTTAAGTTTTCCTACTTAACTCATTAAGTCCCATATGGCCTTAGGTTAATTTGCAATGATTATTAAATATTATTTTAAGTTCATTAAACAATTCTAATGCGGTCCCGATAAGTCCTAAATTAGGGTTTTATGGCTTTAGGGTTTTCCAAACCCTGATTAGGGTTTCCAACCCATATTAGCCTAATAGGCCCAATAGCTAGGTCCTTAAGCCCATTAGGGTTTTCCTTAGGTCAATTAGGGTCCATTATACCCATTAGGGTTTTCACTAAGTCCATTAGGCTTCATTGGGCCCATTAGGACTTACAAGGCCCATTAGGGTTTCAAGCACCTCAAACGAATCAAACTCAACGAGGCAAGCACACCACCACCACCCTACGGTGGTGGTTTTCAGTTTTTTTTCATTATCCAAATTGTAATTTACACTTTACAATGCTAAATCTCAAAATAAACACACACTAAACAAAATAAGCACACACAGCCACCCTATGGTGGCCGGTGGTGGTAGATGGTGGTGGTGGCTTTTCCGTGACTTCAGACCAAACATCACCACATACATCACACATACAAACTGTTCATGTTCACAAAGGAATTCCGCCATCCACCAGGTGGCGTAAGGCGATGACATCATCACTGGAAGGCGGCAGAAGCGGCGTTGACGGCGGCAATGGGACGACCGGCGATAGTGGCAGCGAATGGAGTGGGAGAAGGAGCGAAGAGGGTGGGTAACTCCCACCGGAGACTAACACAACGAAGACAACCCACAAAGAGTCCCCTCCGGCCCCCACTGTCATGGCAGTTGTTGGCTTTGACGACGAGGGCGGCGACTGGTTGCTGATGGCGATTGATGAAGTAGCGGCGCCTGGAGGCTGCTCGACGGTTCCAGGTGGTCGGAGAATGGACGTAATGAATGGTGGTGTCGCCCATTCAACTCCCACAGCCCCGTCATCCAACGTCCTCAACTCGTTAAACTCATCATCGTCGGCCACAAACACGATGGAAGTCCAATGGTCACGGTGGTTGCTTGCTGATCGGAGATAGGATGGTAGTGGCGATCCACTACAGCCTCCTAACGGCCTTACTTGCTTCCGACGTAGAGGGGTTGGCTCCAACGGCTGATGGGAGGTATAAGGGTGGGGAGATGGCGGCTGATTTGGCTCCCTTAGGATTAGGGTTTCATGTGCTTTTAAATACCCGTCACATTCCAAACTCATCCCCATAATGACAAGTATGGTCCCTCCTTCCATAAATAATTTCGAAAGTAATCCATTATTTACCCTTTCTACCCTGGCTTTTGAAATATTCTTCAAAATAAATCTGATAATTACCATTTAAACCCTCAACATTAAAATCATTTACACCTTAGGTATAAATTTTACCAAACAACCCCCAATTTCTTAATTATGACATAATTAACCCTTCCACCTCACTTCCTTTTAAATTAAATCCAAATAATTACCACGGAGCCCATGTCTTCATAAATAATTATAAACCGAGTCTGAAACTTACACTTTTAACCCTTAACTTCTAAATTATGCCAATTGACTCTTCGAGACTATCATTTGATATATAATTATTTATTTTAGGGCTACCATTCGTTCATTAATTCATTTATTTATCTAATAAATAAACGGGGTGTTACATACATACATACATACATACATACATACATACATACATACATACATACATATATATATATATATATATATATATATATAAACGTGATAGGTGTCTGTATACATTTTTTTTATAACATACGTTTGTATACATTTTTTTTATAAAAACGGTTTTTATATATTTATATACTTAATAAATATATATTTTTATAACTAGAGATTTCATATACAAAAAACTTTTTAAAAAAAGTTCTTATATAGAAAATCTAAGATTTTTATGTGAAAATACGTTTTTTTTGTGTAAATACGATTTTATAAAAAAAAACATATTAGAAACAATTTTTTGAGAAAAAAAGTTGTAAAAAAATCTAAAGTTATGATGAATTCATAATAAAATTCTAAAATTTGGGCAAAAAGGGTAAGTTTTGGACCAAATATGTGCCAAAAGTGTAAATTTTGGACTAAATTTGTAATAAAATTTGAAATCCAGACCAAAAATGTAATTTTTGAAAGTTGGATGACCTGTTGACCGAGTCAAATGGTTAAATTGAGTACGATTACCGATATTTGGGACTTAATTGAATAAAAAAAAATTATATAGGGACTAAATCGATTATGAGACCAATATGTAGGGACTTTATTGTAGTTTTCCCTATAAACTTTTAGTCTTATATGACCAGGGGCGTAGCCAATATAGGCAAGAGTGGGCCTTATCCCACCCACACAAAATTAAGGTTATATATATATATATATATATATATATATATATATATATATATATCTTTACTATATTATTAAGGATATTGTCCATTTCTTGAAAATGAAGAGGTACAACATATATTACCTCATATACAATAATATTAAGCATATAACCAATGTTATACATATCACACTACACAGATCATATACCTATTACACGACACACTAATCTTACCCTAATCTCCTAAACACAATCGCCATCAAACCAATTCTCATCGTCTCCACCAAAGATGTAGTGATCTCCACTAACGTCTCCCACCGAAGGTCCACAGCGGCCGACTTCCCCCACCAAAGATGCAGTGATCTCTCTCGCCTCACTTTCTCTTTCTCTCTCGATTTCGAACTGTGAGTTACTTTCATCACCATTTTCTGTTCACGTCGATAAGCTGCTTTCTCCTCCAATAAAAAGGTCGTCGAGCGGGGCTTTTTAACGTATATGGTCTTAAGTTACTTACATGCTTCCTTCTCCAGTTATCTTGACCTCACGCTGATGCAGAAGACTTCATGATAGGTTTTTGTTTCTTGGCGGTGGCATTTCCCCCTAAGCTTCTTGCCACCTGCTTCCCGTTGAAGCCCACACCACCTCCTTTCCCTCCAGGTTTCCTCCACCTCTTCCCTAACGAGTCTCCTTCTTCCACCTCCTCCTTAATCAATGGTATACTTTCTGTCGACCCCATCTTCTGTATTTAAGGTATGTATAATTTCAGATCATAGGTTTTCTATTAGTTGATTTTTATTCTCACTCTATGCCGGAGACGATCGATTTATCTTTTTTTTATTGGCTTTGAAAGAAAGGCGATTGTTGTTCCCGTTTATTTGATTTTTGGGTCTTTTCAATAAAAGATATATGTGTAGATTTCAATTTGGATTCCAGTTCATGAGGTCTGCTTCGATTTTGCTCGTAGTCTGTGCATATACCATTGTCCCTCTCCCCCAATAATAAAAGTGATTTTTTTATCTTATATTTGTCACTTCTTGATCATTCCCTATTTACATCTTTTCGGTTAGCTGGCATCGCGTCCAACTGGAGCACCGTTACACATCGCTTATTTCTTCGGACAGTTCTGTGGCTTCCCATGGGAACGAAGAGGATGATACGAGGGAGGCAACAATTTCATCCCCTACATGTTTGAACCGTAAATTGAATGGATTCTACATTGAAATTCGAATCTTCAACTTTGAATTTCAGTCATCTCACTTCTCTTCTACATCAATCCTGATTCTCTATTGAATTTTCTAGGGTTTTTAATTGAAGCTACATCTTCATCTTAATCTTCTTTGATAAAGTTGGGGCTTTTTTCTTAAGAACAACTAATTTGTTGCAGAAGGTAAACCTCTAATTTTTCCATTTCTCATTCCTTTGATTATTTATTTTTTGTATTTTGTGAATTATTATATGTAAGTTGAATTCAGTTTCTGAATATGTGCAGGAATTTAAGGTATTGTATTAGGATTTGGATCAAATAAAGTATAGTGTATCGTCATATTGAATTGTAAGAAAATTTATGATTATTGTTTCGATTATTGCTTCTGGATAGATTTGGTACTATATAGCTTCTATGGGTATCCACTTTTTATATGTTTAATTGTTGGAATTGGAAATAGGTGATCTTCCTGTTATTTTTTAAAAGTTTGTTATATTGGTAATAGTTTTAAAAAGTATAAGGATTTGGTTTACAAATTGATGACTTTGTTCAATGTTACCTATTGATGCCATTAGTATTATCAATTGAAAGGGTGAATGCACACAAGGAACAAATTATCAATTAGATTTCTCTAAATAAACTATATTTTGTTTTGGTATTATATGTTATTTTTTTTTAAAATGCATATGGATTAATGTAAGATTTATGACTATGTGTTGTTTAATGTATTTTCCAGCTGTTTTATGTATATTTTTATTCTTTGAACATATAAACATCAAATTCTTGATTTATTTATATATGTATGTATGTGTGTGTAGGAAAATAGGAAAAAACATTAAAATTATAGAAACGGTTGGTCTGACAGTCGAACCGGCTGAACCGGTCATTATATCGGTTCAACTTAAAAAACCAATTTTTAAAACATTTGTCATTGTTGCATTATGTGGGTACCGAGTGGATCCAATTGCTGAAAAAAAAACTATTCACTGTTGCCGTTTTGCAAACACTAACTTTATAAGCAAAAAGAAATTTTTCCAAAAAGCCATGAATTCCTGACTTTTCTAAAAATCCAATAAGCACTTTAAAAGCAATCTCAAACACGCCCTGAGTACCATGTATCTATAAATTATTTTTCCTTTAGAAACTAATTTCCAGAAATACAATCGACACTCGACGCTTGGCGCGGGTAAACGACTAGTGTGTGTGTATATATATATATGTGTGTGTGTGTGTATGGGAAAGTTTCATATATGCCCTACTTAAACATCAAAATATCATATTACCCTACTTAATTTCTAAATATCATATTTACCCTTCATAAAATTTCTAAATATCATATTTACCCTTCATGAAATTTCAAAATGTGATATGTCATTTTTAAACATCAAAATATCATATATGTCTTTCTTAAATATCAAAATATCGTATATGTACTTTTTAAACATCAAAATATCAATGGTTATATTTAAAATGCCTCCATCTACAACATGATAATAATCAACAACAGCAAAAACTAAACAATCAAAATATACATTACGTAGAGGGGCTGAAAATGAATCTTTTTGTTTGCCAAGATGGGCGACATTCCAACAATTTAGAAGTTCACATTCCATTATCTTAGATGTAAGGATAATATGGTTAAAACTTTTAATTATTATAATAATTTTAAGGTATAAAAAATGATTATAAAATATTAAAAACATTATAAAAAAATGATTTGGACAAATATGATATTTTGAAGGTTTATGAAGGGTAAATATGATATTTAGAAATTAAGTTGGGCAAATCGATGTGTCAGTTAACCACACACGCTCCATCGATCTATGACAAACATTAAGCTACCATTTGCCACCTTTACTTGTCCATGTTGGTGTGCCGGTTAACCACACCCGCACCACTAACGACTTGGTAAGGTGCAAAGTGTAATTTTATGGGTTAACATCAATTTCATATTTTTCTAAAGTAACTAAGATTGGAAATTTATAAAACATTTATTACTTTATATTTATCATTATACTTTTAATGAAAATTATAATTTTTGTCATACCCGTTCAGCTAACGACCATCCACCAGTCAAGGAAGCGGTGGGTAAGAGTGGACACTCATTAAACCACCATTTTATAGGTAGCAACCTTATACCCCCCCTTATAGACCGGGTTCGTGAATGAGGCCTACTAACGGTAAGACTGACTTGTTCTTATATATATATATATATATATATATATATATATATATATATATATATTAAACTTATAATATTATAATAGTATAAAAGTTGAATTTTAAACTTTTAAAACTCTAGGGTTTGGAATTAAAGTTTTAATGTGTGACTTTACAAATTTCAAAACTTGAGGGCAAGTTTTGAAACTCTTTAAAACTTTTCAACTTCATAACATATGAGTTTAATGGTCTTTTAAAATAAGACTCTTCATTTTTCTATAACCTATGATTTTTAATGATTCATTTAAATTAAAAATTTTTGGAATTTCATAACTTAAGGACATGTTATGGAGTCCATTAAAATCATCAAGAACAACAATTCAAATAACAGGAATGTTCAAGTTATAGATTAAACTCATATGACCAAGAAAATTCAAATCAAACAAATTCCATGTAATTTAGACTAATCATATAAACTAAAACAAAGCATGAAATTTTGATAATCACCTTTCAAATGGATTAACATGATCGTTACCATATCTTAAAAAACATATTTTTATGATTCAAAACAGTTTGGGACAATGATCACATCCATTTGGGGCCAAAAAATCGTTTTTCTGCACTCTGCCCAGCCAACTCGGCGAGTCCATGAACTGGACTCGTCGAGTAGCTCAATTTGTACATGGACTCGTCAAGTCCATCAGTGAACATGGCGAGTTCATTAGTCGGAGAACAAAAAACTCGATTTTTTCAACTTCAAACAACAAGTTGCTTCAAGTATAATTGAAAGCAAGCCTAGGCTTTGATACCACTTAAGGGTTTTGAGCATTCTAACACTCCTAAGGTGTTCATGCAACCCTAAATACCTTGGATCTATGTTTTCACTATTATACATGCAAACTTGAAGTTTCCAAGGTATTGCCCTAACTATCATACAAAACTTTGATACATAGTAAATAAAACAAGTTAGAAACATACCTTTTGTTGTGGCTTGTTGCTTGGAGCTTTAAGAGCTTAGCACCAATAATGTGAATTCCTCAAGTGAAATCATAGATTACCACCAACACTTTGGAAACTTGGAAGAGAAGTATATTGCTCACAAAATCGGCCTTCCTTATCAATACTTTAGGGGTGCCATTTTCTTGAACCAAAGAGCTTCTTATATAGTGTGCACATTAGGGTTACACCATGTAACTCATGACTTTCCACATTCCTCATGATCCATGGGTCTTAACCTCTATGGAGCATCCATGGGTCACCACATGGGTTAAGCCCAACATAAGGAATCATGGATCACTAGCCCACATTATAAGAATGAATGATTTACACAATCAATCCCTATATATTTAATTAGTCTCTTTTGACCACATAATTAATTCCAAATTAATTATTGATCAATACCAATTAATATGATTTCATATTAATATATTTTAACTAATAATTTATTAATAAATCATACATATCTCTTCTCAAAGTCCAAATTGTTACGGTGAAGTGCAACCCAAATGGACCATGCTCGATTGGGTCAAGTACATACCAAATATAGTTATGGACTTAGACACCTTATCCAACAGTTGTGACTTCCTTGCTATGCATATAGGTCTTGTGCTTTTAGTATTACGGGCCCATACTACCTTCCACACCTACCCGTGTTTGTCCCAAGGATCATCAAAACTCCCTAACAATACTCATAAGCATAAACGAATGCGCAGTCCTCACTCCTATAGGAAAACTAAACATCTCACTACTGGTCAGCTGACCCCTCACGACTCATCCTTGAAACTTCCACCAACCCTGCAGCACTCATGTATGCTAGCCATACATAACACTAGACCTTATAGACATTCGAACATCTGATCCTACCCTAAGCCCTTTATCAAACAAGAACATGAAATAAGGCCAAACCAAACATTCTCAGGCTATAAGATTTTAGTTATATATAATCGTGATGCATACACTAAGCAACTACAGTAATGATGTCAATTTCATAAAAGAAAGGCCCTAGGCTATTAGGTATCATATAATCAGACAATTCTATCATGCAATTCTTGAAGATCCCTAACATATCACTAGCATGTTGTTATAACAAATCATAATATCAAATAATAACATGGTATTTTAGGGTCTACTTACTGGCTCCGACTGATTGTACACATCGCATCATCCTTTACTATTTTGAAAACCATTTGAAAATCATTTTGAAAATCTTTTCCTTAGTTTGAGACTGGATTCACAAGAGTGTTCCTCCAATTCACTCAAACCAAGGCTCTGATATCATATCAACTTGTAACATACATAAAATTTCGAAAAATTTAAAACTTTTACATAAATCCAAAAACCATCATTCATTACATATTGTTTTCAAAATAGGTTTCACATCAGAGTTTTCCCCATAAATCATAACATGAAATACGAGGAGGTGCATGACCAAACGTTCGCCTTTCCACGATCATCTGAAGTACCTAAAACACAACCAAAAATTGTAAGCTCAAAGCTCAGTGAGTCTTCCCCAAAATATCACCACATAACATACAAACAACAACAAACATAAATGTGCCTTTAACCTGACTGGACCGCCTTACAGGGCCTTCATCCTATCTGGACCACTCCTGAGCCTTCGGCATAACTGGACCGCCTCATAGGGCTTACAGCATAGTCAGACCGCTCGTCGGGCCTTCGGCCTGACTGGACCGCCTCGCAGGCTTGCAGTCTATCCGGGCCGTCCTGGGTATGTTGGCCTTCAACACAAAGCAGGACCGCCTCAACCAAACCACACACACCCATGTCGACATATACATAGCTCATAAACACATAATCAATCAACATGCAAGCACAAATCATACCGATCAATAAGCATAGCATCATCCTATCTACCAGGATACCAATCTAACAAATCGTAACCGCATAATAACATCCTAAGATAACCAGGATAACAATCCAAAAGGGTCGGCATTGGTGCCTTCGACCCATAAGTATAGTGAGGAAAAACTCACCTCACAAATAGCTGAAGTGATAAGATCTAACTCCGAATCCCAGCTCCCGACCTAAATCCTACAACTAACATCATCCAACCATCAAAACATCAGATACCCAAAATGCCCTGAAAGTCAAACTTGGTAAACCATGGTCAAGGTCAAGGCCAACAATCCATGTTGACCTAACTCGTCGATTGCATCTACCAACTTGGCGAGTTCCTATAACACTTAGAGAAACGGGGAAAAACCCCAGCTAACTCGTCGAGTTATCAAGACAACTCATCGAGTTCCTACAATATCCAGAAAAGCGGGAAAACTCGAGCCAACTCGCCAAGTTGCCCCAACTTAACCCATTTAGTCTCTTTTTCGTCCCTTCCAACGCTCAAGAATGCAAATCTGAAACCCATGAGTTGGAAAACCACGTAAAGTTTCTAGCTTTATGTTATGCATAACACAAGGAGGCTACAACACTCAAAGAAGGACTAACAAGGGCCTAAATCATGAAGGGGGGCCTATAACATGATAAAGCTTGAAGCTTTAAGCCCAAAGAGGCCACAAGCATCCATATCTGAAGTGGCAACTTCAATAAATGGCCAAATCCAAGAATGACCCCCAATATGAGCAAAAAATAACAATAAACTTCCAAAGGGAAAGATCTAAGCAATAAAAGACCAAGGTATCAACTTTATACCTCAAAATGGTTGCAACAATAGAGAAGATACCAGATCTACAACCTTCCTCCCAATCAAACCTCTTCAAACTCCAAGCTTCTTCAAAAGATCACCAAAAACTCACTCTTCAAGCTCTCTCTCTTTCTCTCTCTCTCTCTCACACATACACACACACAAAGGGAGAGAATACACGAATTAGGGTTTCTCTGGACAGAGGGGCGGACAAAGAGGCCAACCAAAGGCCACACGATCTTTAAATAGGATGCAACACCCTAAAAATTAGGGTTTCATAAATAGCCGCCAGCTTGTCGAGTTTTCCTCAATAACTCGACGAGTTGGTTCAAAAACATGCGCGACCCAAGAGCTTCCAACACATCAAGTTGAGGCTATCAACTCGACGAGTTCAAAAGGGAAATTTATCTTTTAATCCATAAATCTCATACTTGGGAGTCGGGATGTTACATCGTTGTTGGGCACTTATTAGCCATGCAAGACCATAAAGTTGGAAACTTTATGGTTAAGGACATTAGTTTAGGGTTGGATATGGAATTTGAGCAAAAAAGCTTAAGGAATAAGCTCTTTGTGACATCCCCATTTTCACAGCCAGAAAATACCGATTTTGTTTATGCTTTATAAAAATCAGAGTATCTCTTTCAATAAAAACGTTGCGGAATTTGTTCCCAGAAAAAACATGATAATTTCATTATCAAAGCATTTCCGAAGAAATTTATTTTTATTCATTTTAAAACATTTGGGATGTCATCGTCAATACAGAAACATAAGCATAAACAGAACTTACATTCATTTACACTAGTGATCCGTATCTCCTTAATCTCTCAGTGTAATGTAACTTCACCTCGTCACCTGTGATACAAGTAAACTGAGTGGGTCAGGTTGGGAAACCTAGTGAGTACATAGGGTTTTCAACCCACAATAATAAAATTATTATGTTTAATCATCGAACAATTAACCCAATTACCCATCCCCATTATCTTCTTTATTCCTAAGTACCTTCCCTAAGGATTTATCATAAGGATCGTATCATACATCATATTTACCTCTCATCTCCTTACACCGCGTTTCATTATATGTTTGTTCCTAAGGACCCTCCCTTAGGATCATCGCTTACATCGCATAGACAATATTGATTCAGGGATTACTCCCTCAATACGTGCCCAACAAGGGTTAGAGCATCATCACATGAATACGTAGTTACAACATCACCTGAACTCGTAATTCATAGTAAGGGGTTAAAGTATCATCGCATGGATACGTAGTTACAACATCGCCCGAACTCGTAATTCATCACCTACAGGTTATGGGACTGTTGGTGTTTCCACTGGGTTGTCTAGAATAGTTTGTGGTCGCCATCTATACTATGGTAGATGACTACATCGCCACATTGTCGGTTAAGGTTATGGTATCTCCTTTCACCCTACATCACCTGTTCATCATCATCTATTTACCTAATTATCATCACATATCTCTAATCATTTTCTTTTATCACACACCAACTATTTCATATACGCATGTTTCATCCGCAACATATTTGTAGATATAAAATAAATATACCGTTTAAATCATTTAAAACATGTATAAAATCATTCATCCAGCATAAACAACAAGTATTCAAATAATATGCACACATAGCACGTAACTTATATAAAATACTTCATATCTATTTGTAAGATGAAAGTAACTATGCACTCACTTGAAAAGGTGGTGATTCCGAACTCAGACAACGCTTCGCTTCTTAAAAATAATTTCCTTCGACGAAATAGGGAGTTTTATAGAAAACCGAGCTTTGCTTGGAGCAGTGTTCCCGAGCCGAAAATCTCTTCTTCTCGGAGCCGTCGAGCACTCCGGGGCTTCAGCCTCGTGCTAGAGAGGTTCCCTAGGCTTTTCGAGAGGGGGGGGGGGGTTCGTGGCTAGAGAGAGGTTTAGAGAGAGAGTAAAGTGAAGAAATAATGGGAAAGGTGTGAAGAAAATGAGGGTGGGAGAGGTTCTATTTATAGGGTGAAAAGTGGTTGAACTTGGTGCCACATGTCACCATCTAGTGGCAAGACTTGGGGAGTAAGCAATGGCCAAGATTGTACCACATCACCCATTTTTGCACAACACACTTCCGACTTCTAAAATCCGTAACTTTCACATACGACCTCCGTTTTTTACGTTCTTTATATCCACGCGTAGGTAAAAATAAGATCTACAACTTTCATTTTGACTCCGTCGGCTAATTCTCGACCAATCTTAATTTTAACAGTACGAGGAGATTATACTGTTAAATGTACACATAAAATTCATAACTTCTACATACGGACTCTGTTTTCGTTTGTCTTTTTACCGTTGAGTTCCTATTAATGAGATCTTCAATTCTCATTTAGGTCGCGTAGGCCAAAACCGCTCGATCTAAAATTCGAGTTTCGGGTTGTGCACTTCTAAGCTAAATCTTAGAAAATTCATAACTTTCTCATACGAAGTCAGATTTGGGCGTTCTTTTTTGTATGTCCTCGGTTTAATGTATACTATAACTTTTGTTTAGATTTCTAATGCTAAAAAGTCCTCCATCATAAATTCACTATTTACTTCTCCCGGTGTCGTGTCGGTTTTGCCATAAAACTTCGACGGACCATAACTTCTTCGTTATAACTCGGATTTCAACGTTCTTTATATGTACGGAACCTTTGAGATGTATTCTACAACATGGTTAAGATTATTTATTCTAAATAATATTTTGTCAAAAAGTCGTTTCCGACCCCTATTATCTCTAAATTGACTAGCCTGGATCTACGGGTGTTACACTCTTAATGGAAGGATTGAGTGCATACAACGTACGATGGGCGTAACCAAGGTACGATGGGAGTACTAAGTCAACCAACCTTCATTTGGGTCAACACCCGTGTATGCTGGGCGTACAAGCTGAGTACGCTGGGTGTACTCAGTTGTGTTGTCCAAGTTCGACTTTTGACTTTTTTCGACTTTGATCAAGTTTGAACTGCAAAAGTATGGTAGTAAAAAGCAAATATAAATAAATACACACACCATGAAATCTATAACCTATTTGACCCCATAAAGAAAAGAACACAATGCGAAGAAATACCAAAAACTCTTCTAGCTAGATGACATATCACTTGCCTTCTTGACTTTATTTTGACTCTGAGATCAACTAACTCTTAAATAATGCAAAAGAACCAAAATAAAAATGGAAGGTATTATGAAAATGAGTTATAATTAGAAAAAAGAAGCTCATAGGATAAAAGAGGGAGGCAGAGCTAAGAGGCAGTCGTATAAAACACACATCCACACACACACACACACACACATATATATATATATATATGTGTGTGTGTGTGTGTGTATGTGTGTATAATTTGACATTTAGAGTAACCTAAACATTACCAATATGTTCTAAGCAGAGTTTAAATTGTACGAGAGAGAAGTCATGGAGCATATCAGAGCTTCAAGTCGTTAAAGAGAAAATGAAATAGAGCTTCTATGAAGACATATTGATTAAGTTGTGTATGGGAAAGAGTGGAGGTAGTGGTATGAGAATTAAAGAGCATAGATAAACATAATGGAGAACATTTCTAACGTGGATAAGCAGATAACATTGAATATTGAAACAATGTGAGTTGCTTAGGTGACATATATTTAGGGTGACCTGGTGTTCCAAACCAATAGAATATTTATTTAAGCATTTTAACAAATAGTTCGTAGGAAAAATATGGCCTTGTTGCTCAACTCAAGATCGCACAAGCCATCCTGCCTCCCATCGGAATCAAACAACACATTTGTCATTTTTTCTTGTAAAAATTGAAGTTATTAATCAATCATGTTTACAGTAAATTGCTGACCAAAACCAACAACAAAAAGCTTCATTAACTCCTTTGTCCTATAATCAAACTTGTGTACGTTGAGAGAGAATAAACCACAAGCGGTAATTTTTCTATAAATGATTTAAACAATCATATTATTATCCTTAATTGGTGCAAATTCCCCCCATGTTGCTCTGGCAGTAAAAGTCCAAATCTACAAAAGAAGTATCGATTTGACTGCAACTTTTGGTAAAAGTTAACAACACGGTCGTTTTTTACAAAGAAAAAAAGGAGAGACTAAGAGATAAACAAAAGCTTGAAACCCTACCATTTGATGAAGGGCATCTAGCAGTTCCGACTTAGATCCAACTCAAGATACGACCAAATAAGAACTAAGGTTACTAATCAAGGTGTGTATTAGTGCGATGGTGTCTAATGGTTGTCATGACGCTGATGGCTGATTATGTGAAGGCGATGGTGGGGAATACGAATCATTGAATATATATAGAAAGACTCATTTGTGGATGAATATGTAAAACATAATATGGTAGAAGGTTAAGATGGTGAGACCATAAGTCAATTTAAGGTAGGAAAACATAAATAGGTAGAATGTTGAGATGGTGATGACGAACACATAAAATGGGGTTTACATGCAAATCAACGACATGAAATCAATAAAATAGGAATTTCAAACCGAAAATCCAAAGAAAAGAAAAGAGAACCGAGTATTCAAGGATTAGAATAGAAGGGAGATGAAGAGAATGGGGTTTACAAAACAAATTCGATTGATACTCCAGAGAAAAGGAGGAGAGTCAGGGGATTTCAAAGAATTCAAATCCTTTTATCCTTAAATCTCTCCTCAAATCACGTTAAATAGAATCGACTTCAAATTTCAATCATGAATTTCATTAATGAAATTGGAGCAACGTGAAACCAAAATGTAGGGAAATATGAGGAAGCCACATGGCAAAATAGATGTGTAAGAAGAATAATTAGGTTTCATTTATCAAAGAAGGTAGATTTGGGACCAAATTGTTTTTCTACACAAACATAAACTCTAAATCTTCTTGAGAATATTTTCACAAATGATCTTTTTCTAAATATAATTTCAAATAGACTCTAACAAGGGGTGTTATATAAATGACCAAGAACCTCTTTAAGAGAAGAAATTATATATGAATTAAAAAAAAGAAACATGTTTAGAAAATACTATATTTTTCTCAACAAACATTTTTTCTATTTTTCTTTTTCCGTTTCACACGACCGCCTCCCTTTTTTCTTTCATTGTTCTTTCTGGCCTCTTAAAAATTTTAATCTTTAAAGTTAAGATCCTACCAATAACCCCTTAACCTATTTGACTGCAACACAATTTTTTTTAGTGATTTATATAATTGACAAAAGTTATTTGATCACTTTTCTAACGATTAAAATGTAATATGCAGTGTATGATACATTTTGGATTAAATATATATACAAAACATTTAACCCTTGGTAAATAATGTACAAAAGAAATTTTATTAACTTTGGAAAACATGTCACATGAAAAATAGAGGGTTTTCACTTTTCTACATTATTGAGAATTGAGATTCAAAAGGGCCAAAAGCACAAACCGTTTGCTTGCGTTGGCTTTCTTTTTCTCCCTCCATAGTCAAAGTGGGAAGACGAGAGAAGCGAGAGCAGAGTGGGGGTGATCTTTTGGCGCCCTTTCCTTTAACTTTCGCCCATTTTGGCCTTCTAAGATTCTCGTACCTTTATCTTTCTTCTCTCATACGCTGGTCACCACCGTGCCACGACTTGTTCTGTTCAATGGCGTCCGGGGAACAGCTATCTGCAATTAAGGTATGTAATTTCACTATATTACGCATCTATTTAATTATTCGGTTCCTTTTACACTGATTTGAGTGGAGCTTCTGTTGTTCTCAGGATGCGAAAGTGCTTATGGTTGGTGCTGGTGGTATCGGCTGCGAGCTTCTCAAAACCCTAGCTCTATCAGGCTTTCAAGACATTCACATCGTAAGTCAACTATGCGTCTTTTTTTATTATTATATTGTTCAGAGAGTGATTATTTCTTAGCGTGTAGTAGCCTGTTTGGTTTTGAGGTTTTAGGGTTTGGTTTTTTCGTTGATTTTTGGTAAATTAGATAAAATGGTCGCTGGTATTAGATAGTTCTACCAATATATATACATCAATCACATACTTCATAGTCTCATATTCACATCAATTGCATCTGTTAACCTAAAATAAAACTGTCTATGGTTGAATAACTAATAATTCTATTTCTCATTGAAAAATTGTTATTTCTCTTGTCCTATTGTTCCAAACTGATCACTTGTGTAGCTAATTCAATTCAACTTGGATGAAAGTAATGTAATCCACATGATTGTGAGTAGCAATATGATTTATAAATCTTCTTTTTGGAGTATGTAATAATAAGTATGAATTTAGTGAACAGTTCATCCGTTTTTCCTTAATTTTGGAGTACCTTTCATGTCTGAGAATTAGGGTCATTTGGTTAACACTAACATCAATAAAAACTATGGGATGCTTAGTGAGAGCAACAAACAAACAATGGATTGTTCAGGTTTTCAACCTTTTGCTAATTGGTGTATTGAATTGCAGATTGACATGGACACAATAGAAGTGAGCAACCTTAATAGGCAATTCTTATTTCGTCAATCACATGTTGGCCAATCCAAGGCAAAAGTGAGTTGATCCTTTTTTCTTTTCTTATAATCATTGTTGATTTCATCTTTTCTCATGTATTCTTTATGTTATATATCAGGTTGCTCGTGAAGCTGTCCTAAGATTTAGGCCTCAGATTAGCATTACACCTTACCATGCTAATGTCAAAGATCCTGACTTTAATGTTGACTTCTTCAAGCAATTCAATGTCATTTTAAATGGGCTTGACAACTTGGATGCTAGGCGACATGTGAATCGCCTCTGTTTGGCAGCTGGTGTTCCCTTGGTGGAAAGTGGTACTACTGGCTTCTTAGGACAGGTAACTGCAGTTAACCTTTTTCTTCAGTTTTTTAAAATTTAAAGCTTTGATTTGCTCCCAAAGTTGCCACCTGTCTCTAGTTCATTTCTTCTCTCTCTTTTGATATGTCAATAACCCTTATAGTGTGGTTCTGTTTCTTTACAATTTGCCACTTTACTTCATACCACACTTTCTTTCTTTTTTTGATCATTGCATCTTTTCTGTACATCATCTAATACTCATGAAGCTTCTTGTTATTTTATCCACAATGATTTTAGCTTATGGCTAGGTTAGCTGGCTTAGTCTATGTTGAATATTGGCTGAAAATCAACTAAGACTAAGCCAGCCATGAAGTTTAAGTTAAGGTGTTCTCAGTATTAACATATCTCTTATATCATGTATATTTTCTTTTCTGGCAAGGGGAAAATTCATACATAAAGATTAAAGAGTACACCCTTTCTTTTTGTAAATCAGATAACTTGTTTTGCGTATTGTATTGTTACTGTAAAAAATGTTCATGGTTTATAAAAAAATCTTTTCTTTATAGATAGAAGCATTATGCATATTTTTTTTATGTTACTTGTATTGGTTGTGATGAGAAAATTGCTCATTAATTTGTTTTACAGGTCACTGTTCACATCAAGGGTCAGACTGAATGCTATGAATGTCAGCCAAAACCAGCACCAAAGACTTATCCTGTGTGTACTATCACAAGTACTCCATCTAAGGTAATTCCACTTATCAGGGGCATTCTTGTAATTTCACATTGGACTAAGACCATATAATGTCAATTTGTCAGTGGGACAAACATTTGCTCTACCTAAAAAGGCTGCATAAGGCCTCTAAACGCGATATCAATCTCCTGTTTGTGCAAAAGACAAAAATGTCCTTGAAGTTAGCCTTAGAAAGCTTGTAAAGTCCTGTTTTGCAGCCTAAATTCCAAAACAAGTTGTATGCTATTGTTTATGAGAGAGAAAAAACAGTATTTCCATTTCTACCCTTTATGTGGAATCTTACTATGCTATTGTTGCAGTTTGTCCACTGTATTGTATGGGCAAAAGATCTGCTTTTTGCAAAGCTGTTTGGGGACAAAAACCAGGATAATGATCTGAATGTTCGTTCCAATGACACTGCCAGCTCATCAGACAACTCAGAAGATGTTTTTGAACGAAAAAAAGATGAAGACATGGAACAATACGCAAACAGAATCTACAACCATGTGTTTGGACACAACATTGAAAGCGCGTTATCCAATGAGGAAACATGGAAAAACCGCAACAAACCTAGGCCTATTTATGTCAAAGATGTTCTCACTGATGAACCTCTTCAACAACTGAATGGAAATCTCGAAACTGATAATAATAATTTCTCCACTCTATCTGCAATGTCATATCTTGGTTTGAAAAATCCTCAGGATATTTGGAGCCTTAAAGAAAATTCTAGGGTTTTCTTTGCTGCTTTGAAATTGTTCTTCTCCAAGAGGCACAAGGTTTGAATCTATTTCTTTCCTATTAATCTTGCGTGAGGGTATTTATGTCTTTTTATTTTTTGCAGGAGATTGGGAACTTGAGTTTTGACAAGGATGACCACATGGCTGTGGAATTTGTAACTGCTGCTGCAAATATTCGTGCAGCTTCTTTTGGGATCCCTTTACATAGTCTTTTTGAAGCCAAGGGTATTGCTGGAAATATTGTGCATGCAGTTGCCACTACAAATGCTATTATTGCAGGTTTGATTGTGATAGAAGCAATCAAAGTGTTGCAGAATGATGCAAAGAATTGTAGGTGGGAAAACATCCTTGCTTTTAATAAAACATTTATTTTAATTTTTATCTTTGATTTTATAATTAATAATATATATTCTATATGTAGAATGACTTATTGTCTTGAACATCCTGCAAGAAAGATGCTTCTTATGCCTGTTGAGCCATTTGAGCCGAATAAATCTTGCTATGTTTGCTCAGAGGTAAGCTTTCAAATTTTTGATATAGAAGGAAAAAAATAACAAGGGCAAATTTGTAATTTGTAAAATGTATATTAATACATGAAGTTGATATATGAAACAGACACCTTTATTGCTGGAAGTGAATACCAAACGTGCAAAACTGAGGGATGTGGTGGAGAAAGTTGTGACATCAAAACTTGGCATGAATCTGCCATTAATATCTCATGGGTTAAACCTTCTTTATGAAGTTGGTGATGATTTGGAAGAAGACATGGTTGCTAATTATGAAGCAAATCTTGAAAAGGTTCATCCATGTTTTAATTTTACTATTTTTTTTTTAATTAAGTTAGCAAATTGTTTTTTTTTAATATATTTAAATCGATATAATTATAGGTGTTATCCGAGCTTCCATATGCAATAACTGGTGGAACAGTTATTACAGTTGAGGATCTTCAACAAGAGCTTGTATGCAGTATCAACATCAAACATAGGTTTGTCTAATACTCTAATATAATTTATTTCTGATGGGAGGGGCATTTACGTCTTTTTCACAAACAAGAGATTAAGAGGTTAAGAGCGAGTCCTATGTTTGGCCAAAAATATTACAAGAAGCTTAAATAAGGACTAGAATTGCAAGGAAAAACGTTTTGGGACCAAAATTGCTAAAATCAGCTATCCTCAAGGACGAAAAATGTAATTAACTGAAAATATTTTATAGGGAGGAATTTGATGAAGAGAAAGAACCGGATGGAATGGTGCTTCACGGATGGACACAAGCTCCAGCCGTCGAAAAGAAGGATGCAGCCGCCACAAATGGCGCAAGTACATCGACTACATCAAACTCAGTTCCAAACAACTTGGAAGATGACGATGACCTAACTATTCTAGAATCCGGAGTCGAGACCATTTCTTCCGGAAAGAAACGAAAGCTGTCTGACGTGTCAAATCCAGAAGAAAAACGGGCCAAAAAGGTACCCGAACAAATCGATGATGACATCGTTATGCTTGATGACATCAGCAAGGAAAATGAAAATTCAAGGTAATTTTCAGTTAGAGATTTGGATTCTAATTTTTATATCATGATGATGGATGGAGGAATATCAAATATGGCCCTTTTTGTTTATCGGTGTAACAGGTAAAAAAGGTTTACAGTTTTTTTTACTGTGGGTTGTTTTTACTTGTTAGTTCTCTGCGTTTGAAAAATTAGGAATTTTTTTTTTTTTAAAAATTTATTTTGGGTGTAAGTAGAAAACTGGATATGAAGATGGTAACAATAGGGACTTTTTTGCGTGATTAAATCCTGACCGTTGGTTAGTGGCTCTCGATACTTGTGTTTCAATGAACAAGAAGAGTAAAGAGACAGGGTAACATAGGGTAGAAAATGCATTATCTTGTTAAAAAAAGATGTTACTTTGTTATTATACTGTGCATGTATTTTGTGGAAAATATTTCACACTGTTCGTTGCGTTGTGAAAAGTGGTTATGGATGTCTATTTAATCTCGTTATTGGACTAATCAGATTCATATACTAATTATGTTTGAACTGCTTGAAAACCGATTTCAGCTCCTTAATTTATGTATGGTCGATTTTGAGTTATACTTATTTCTGACGGGTAAAATGAGTCATAATTTTTAAGCTAAAAAGAAAACATGTCGAATGGAATGATGAAGGAGTTGAAAATGGTCCAAAATATATATGTTTAATTTGTATGAACTTAATGATTATAATACAATAAAATATATATAATTATCTTTGATAAACTAATTAATATAAATAATTACGTAAAGCAATTAGTCAAAACAAGGGAGTAAAGTGTTGCATTTACAACGATTTTGGGCACATCGCATCAAATTAAACATATATTTTGGACAATTTTCAACATTGTCATCATTCCCGCCTTGGGGAGTGTTTTCTCCAAGCATTCTTCTTTCTTCTTCACGAAGTCGGTTCTCTTAATCTCCTAGCATGACCCTCCTTTCTTTGACTAATATCGTGTGTGAAGTTAGGGAATCTCTTAAGCAGATAGATCGGACAGATGTACGTTAAGTAGTCAACTACATCGTGGTATGTTTTGCGTACATTTTTGTGCTTTCATCACGTTGATCACATATCTTTTATCCCCATAAATGATAGTAATGTACTCGAGCAGTGACAGGGTTTTGCCAATCATATGATGATTTATGATTGATAAATTTTGTTTGATGTACCACCATTCCTGTGTCAACCTTGTCGAACTCTATCCCCAAAAGATAATGAATAAGACCCAAATCCTTGGTCTTGAATTGTTGATCAAGAAAAGTTTTTAAATTTTGAATTTCCTCAATGCTATTCTGAGTAACTAATATGTCGTCAACATAAATTGCAACAATGACAATGGATGAAACAATTTTCTTTAGGAAAAGAGAATGATCATTGTGGGAATGAGAAAAACCTTGAATCCGAAGAGCAGAAGATAGTTTCGAATACCATTGTCGGCTGACCTGTTTTAAGCCATAAAGTTACTTCTTTAAGCAAAATACAAGAGAAGGAGATGAAGCTTCACAACCAGGTGGAAGTTTCATGTAAAATTCTTCATGTAGCGCTCCATGCAAAAAGGCATTATTAACATCAAATTGATGTATGTCCCACTTATTATTGATAGCTAAAACAATAAGACTTCGAACTGTTGTAAATTTGACCACATGAGAAAAAGTTTCATGGTAGTCTACACCATCTTTCTGCGTAAACCTTTTGCAACTAATCTGGCTTTGTGTCTTTCAATAGAACCATCAACATGATACTTCACTTTATAAACCCATCTGCAAGCAATTGGCCTTTTTCCTTTTGGTAGCTTAACAACTTCCCATTTGCCATTAGCTTGCAAAGCATCTAACTCAAGTTTCATTGCATTTTCCCAATGAGGAATCCCTTTAGCTTGATGGTAAAAAGCTGGTTCAGGATCAATAGTAGAAGTATGAAAAGCATAGGATTTATTAAGAGAAATGAGACAAAAGGGTATTTTTGGAATTTATGAATTGATACAATAATTGGTAATTGTATGAGCACAAAAAGCATGGTCAGCATTGGAAGTAACATTATTGCAAATGTAATCTTGCAAATAAGATGGTGGTCCACGAATTCGAGTGGTTCTTCTTGGAACTGGAGCATTACTACCATGATCAACAGAAGATGTTGAAGTGGGTGATGTAGAAGAAAATTTGTCTGGTTTATTCATAGGCATGTAGGATGGTGGATTATGTTTAAATGAGGAGTTTTTGAGATTATGAAGTGGAAAAATATTCTCAAAAAATTTCACATGGATGAGCTTTACTCATAAATTTGTCACGCCTAACTGGAATTGATGTAGCAAAACACAAGCATCCAAAAGTTTTAAGAAATTCCCATGAAGGTGTAGTATTAAACAAGAGTTCAAAGGGAGTCTTGTTATGAAGAACACTAGATGGTGTGTGATTAATCAAGTATACTGTAGTTTTCACACATTCTCCCTAAAAAAGCAGTCCCAACACCTGATTGAAAATATAATGCTCTTGCCACTTCCAAAATGTGTCTATGCTTTCTCTCAACCAATCCATTTTGTTGAGGTGTATAAGCAGTAGACTTTTGATGCAGTATGCCCTGTTCTTGAAAAAATAATTGTCCAGCATTACTAGAACCAAGCTCCATTGCATTATCAGTGCGAACACACTTAACCACAACATGAAATTGAGTTTTAATCATTCGAATGAAAGCTTGAAGCAAAGTAAAAGCATAACTCTTTTGATTAAGTAAATGAACCCATGTATGACATGTGAAATCATCAATAATGGTTAAAAAATACTTATAACCATCATGAGTGTAATGTTTATAAGGTCCCCATACATCCACATGTATTAAATCAAATGGAGCTTTAGAAGTAGAAACACTATGTGGGAAAGGCAATCGAGATTGCTTAGCTTGAGCCCAAATCAAATAATGTTCAATAGAAACATCATCAGTATGTGAAGGAAGAGACAATAAAGATTTGAGTTTCAATAAAGGTACATGCCTAAATCTGTTATGCCACAACATATTATTGGAATAAGACCTGAATACATGAGACAGTGGTTTAGGAAACATATTGGAAACAGAAAGACAGTAAGAAAGATTTTGTGTAAGATGATGAAAATCAAAAACATAGAGATCATTGATTCTTTTCCCTAGAATTCCAAGAGCTATGCTACTCTTCGATGAGGGGTCCTGCACGGGACAATGCTCATCAGTAAACAAAACAAAGGTTTGTAATTGGGAAGTGAGTTTTGCAACAGAAACAAGATTGTATCGAAAATGAGGGAACGAATAATACATTCTGCAATACAATAGATTCATGAATTTTGACATCACCGTAATGAGAAATAGAGAGATGATGACCATTAGGCAGCCCAATTGAATGAGGTTGTGGAAATTTAGACATGGATAAGAAAAGATCACTGTTAGAGCACGTATGATATGTGGCTCAAGTATCAATGATAAAAGATAAATGTGGTTGAAGATATGCAAAAGATTTATACACATTAGAGGCAAAATGTGCAAAAGAGAAGGGTTTACCATCATGATTCATGGCACCTTCTGTCACAGATGAGTTGACAAAACAAGAAACAGATGGCTGAACACTTGTTTGATTGAGTAATTGAATTAGCTTTTGATATTGTTCTTGAGAAAGAGAAGAAACAGGTTCAACAGTTGCAAGTTGGACAAATGACTTTGGCTCTTCCTTTCATGGCTTAGTAAACTTGAAGTTGGATGGGAAACCAATTAAGCGATAGCACTGAGATTTGGAATGGCCATTCTTCTTGCAATGAGCACAAACAAGAGATTTCTTTGAAGAATTAGATGAGTGATTGGTTGAAACATTCATTGCAATAGCATCAACACTAATAGTAAATGGCAGATTAATGTTTCTTTGGCGTTCCTCTTGAATTATCATTGAATAGACAGTTGAAACAGAAGGTAAAGGCTTCATCATCAAGATCTGACCTCGAAGCACTTTGTAGCTATCATTTAATCCCATCAATAGTTGAATTAAACGTTGACCATCCAAATATTTGAGAATTCCTGCAGAAGCAACACAGGTACACTCCGAAATTCCTTGAACTATGCGAAGTTCATCCCAAATCTTCGTGAGTGTAGTGAAGTAAGCTGAAAAGTCATTCGATCCTTGAGATAAGGAGTAGAGTTGTTGTTGGATTTGATAAATGAGAGCGCCATCAGATTGTTTAAATCGTTGAGTTAATTCTTTCCAAATTTCATGAGCAGATTGAAGAATCAAAACACTTTCAGCGATATTGCGATGTAGAGAATTGAGAATCCAATTGGTAACCATGGAATTAACTCGATACCAGTTGGCGTATGTGGAGGATGTAGAAGATGGCTGAGAAATTGAACCATCTACGATTCCAAGCTTGTTCTTTGCTGATAAAGCAATGATCATAGATCGTTTCCATGCTCAGAAGCCAACACCAGAGAAAACATTGGAAACTAAAACAAAGCTTGGATTATCCGAAGATCCAAGATGATATGGATTAGAGAGATCAATAGAATTGGATGAATTTGGGGAATTTTCAGATGAAGACATGATGTAATGAAGAAATAGTCGATCAATTGAATCAAACGATTGGAAATTTGAAAGAGATGCGGAAAAAAGGATCAAATCTGATACCATGTTCATGTTCAAAAGATCGATTTGAGAAGAAAGAATGATTGAAAAGAAACTTCTTCTTATTACTCTTCTGAACAACTACTGAACTATTACATATATGTACAATTAATAACATTACGCATAAAAAACGTCCAACTAACTTGTAATAGCCTAGGAATTAGAAAATGACGAAACTACCATTGGTAGTTAAAACTAATTAACTTTCATATTAGCTAAGCTAACATGTCATCATCATTAGTATGGGAAAATAATCTCATTACAGATTAATTGTTAATCCAAATGAGCTACTATCAACAATATATAAGTTTGTTTTGGGAACTTATGTTGTCTGAATGTTAGAATTAACTCTCTTTACTTCTCTGTTTACATATGGATGCCTGGATGCCGAAAGAATTTGAATCCGATAATTAAATAAAATTTCTCATGTCTTAACAACATGTATTGCTTACCAAATAAAAAAAAAATCACAAATGCTCATGGTATTTATTTGCCCACTAAATGATTTGTTTTCCTATTACATTAAAAACATAAATTGTTGAAACGACATAACGTTCATAATAATTATATTTTCGTAGATGGATCTAACATTTTCATAGATGCCATCTACGAAAATGTTAGACCCATCTGCAAAAGTACATAGTTTCTCGGACATAGCTGACATTTTCTTAGATGTCATCTGCGAAAGTGTTAGGCCTTCAAGTATACACACCACGAGAAGGCTTGTGGTGTGTATACACCTCATCACCTTCTTCTTCAACCTTTCTTCCATTCTCAATCCGGTATACTCACAACGAAGGAAGGTGGTCGTGGTGGATTTAAGCTGCAAGAGAGAAGAAGAGAGGAAGAGAGAAGAAAGAATCTGTGGTGAATTGTGGTGGCCAACATGAGAGACCACGATTGTGGTTCCAGATGAGCACCACAAGAGGACCGGGATGGTGTGCATGGACAACAACCGTGGCCACCTGGACCACAAATGGCTTCGTGATATCCATACCAAACGACATTATTTTTATGTGCAAAAATGTTAGTTTTGTGTGAGAAAATATCGTTTTTTGAACAAAATATTTATTTTCGCATCTGCCAAAACAGTAAAATTTGTTTGAGAAAACTATATTTTCTCAAACACATATGTTATTTTTGTAGATGACATTTATGAAAACATCAAATCTATATGAGAAAACGTCGTTTTGCAGATAAAAAAAATAGTTGTTGAAATTCGATACAACTTGGTGCCAAGGAGGTTGCCGTTCATTTCACAACTGTTCTAAAATTGTTCCTCGAATTACCAAAGATCAAAACCTTTACAAAGTGCTAATGCAATCAGCATATAGAAAAATGAGAAAACATGCATAACCTCAAAGCCATACTATATCAAGACCAGAAATTTATGGGCTGAGAAAATACATACATTTAAATGCGAGAGAATTAACACAAAATAATCATTAATAATACTTTACAAAATACGAAAAGTTAAAAAAAAAAACAAATAATAAATCTAGAAATTCATCATATATAAATATTATTCTTCCCAGCTGTTGTTGTATATGAATGAATATTCATTCACCTGTGCTTTCAACTCTCAATGCTGGAGTGGAGATGATGAAGGTGAAACAACTACATACATATATCATATATCATATATCATATATCATATATCATCTCTTCTCTTTCTTTAGAAATATTATACCAACTCCTACCTATAAACCAAAATTACCAACATTTATTAGTTATCATATATACAAAATAAACTTTTATTCATTTTCAGGTCCTACTCACACTACTAAATTACACGTAAAAACAAAATGAATAGAAAAAAGGACAATGATGTTAAAGCAACAAATATAACACTTCAAAGATTCTCTCCCTTTATGAAAAGACATAAAAAGGCAAAAAGAAAAAGGAAGAAAAGGAAATCCTTGTAAGAAAGAAACCTAGGCTATAAAGCCCTTTAAATGCTTACACTTTTGCAATGAAACCAATCCATAAAGTAATGGAATTGATGATTACATTCCAACTCCATTATCCATTCCATTCCTATGTGGTCAAAGGTGATCAATTTTGTTAAATGTCACATCATGTAGTGGTTGTTTTTGTAATTATCCTTTTCTTTTATTCCATTTTAGTAATAGCTTTGTTTAAAACAAATCCGACACAAAAAAGGTGAAAATAACATCAAATTGAACATATCCATATATGGTTTCTAATTCTTTTTTTATTTATGATGGGAAAAAGACAAGAAAGGGTACCTTTTAAATCAAGAAACTTCACTCCTTGTTCGATTTTGACCAAAAAAACTTCTTTTTTCTCGATCCATTATCCGACAAAGATCTATTCGGTTTATACCCAAAAGAAAAATGTCTCCTCAAAAACGGTTTTCCATTACCCGAAGAACTTTTCATACTAGAACTTGCTCCCATTCTTGGCCCTCTACTTTTCACCCCATCAAACAAAACCGAATCACCATCAATCACCCTTTTCCTCAATTTACCAATCTTACCCTTCAAATCCATTTCCCCTCGTGCCTTTTCCGATAATTTAAAAACCTTTTTTTCCCCAAAAGTACACACGGGACACGCGGGATCATACTTGTTAACCTCGGGTGTCATGTTTTCCAAACACTCCGCATGATAAACATGCCCACATATCAAAACCGCCGCCACCGGAAGCCCATTTGCCGCCAACCCCGCCGCCGCCGCCACCTTCTGGCTGCCCCAATACGATCTTTCGGTCAAAAGCTTGGAGCAAACACCACACGGTTGAACATCAATGGAAGGTGAAGAAGAAACCCTACCACTACATCTGCTTACCCTATCGCGACTAAAACTTAAAGATTCGCTATCGAAAGACCATCTTTTGCTATTGTTATAAATTGCCATGAGCTCGGAGTAGGTGGGGTCAGATGAAGCATCGGATGACCCGCCGTGGGACCCGCGGGTTGACTTGTTGGCCCACCCTGGGTGTGTGAAAGGTGAAGGTGAACCGTCTTCGGATATTGAAAAGTTTGGAGACATTATGCCGCGGATTCGGCTGTCGGAGACTTGCCGGAGGAGGTGGTGGTGGTGGTTTGGGGATGGGCGGGGCCACCGTGATGGGGTTAGGGTTGAGAGCGGCGGGAGGTGGCCTTGGGTGGAGGATAGAGGTGATGCTGACAAGGATGAAGTTGAATGAGGTGGCGTTGATGTTTTTGTTGGAGATTGGTCTGAAGTTAATGGAGTTCCCATTGACTCCTTTCCCTAAAAAAAAAGATAAATGTCAGGCTGCTTTTGTTAACATCAGTATCAGTATCAAGTATCAGTATCAGTATGTCTTGTCATGTATACATTAGTCAGAGTTTAAATGCTAAAATGCAGTACAGCATGTTCTGTCATGTCATGTCATATCATACAGAAACTTACCTCAGGAAGATTCTTGGAATTCAAAGGATCTGCAAGGACAAGTAGATGAATTTTAATAAAAAATACAAAAAAAAAAATCAAATACGTACTAGTATAAACTATAAAGTATAAACTGACGTGATTGAGGGAACCCGATTTCTTGAGAAGGTGAAGAAGACTTTTGCCATGTGAGACTTCTAGAACTATCCAAAGGGCTTCCTTCTTCTGTTGCATATGCGGTTTCTACAGTTGTATGAGATTTATTGTCTAACCGATCATTTGTAATCACTCCATCAGAAAAACAATTCATGGAGGATTCTTCACCTGCTACACGCCCTCTGTTATCCCATCGAAAACTCCATGAAGGTGAATATCGATCATTTCTAGTAACAACTTGAACATCACTACCAGATCGATCTGTTATGGTTCTATCTCTAGCAGCAACACAACAGGCAGATCCCATGTTATACTTGCATGAAAATTTGTTGAACTAGAGATACAGAATGTTGTCTCACTTGAAGAAGGAATTGTTGTTTTCTTGAATCTGAATGTTTGTGAAGATGATGTTAATGGTTAATGAAATGATAGAGATTTAGAGGTTTATGAATTCTGTAAAGGGTATAAAATGATAAAATCTAGTTTTTAAAGGAGAAGAATATAAATAGAGGCATCAATGAACTGACTCAATGCAAAAGGTGTAAGCAATGATATAAAAGGTAGATGCTTTCTCCAACAGGAAGGAAGAAGAAGGTTGGTTTACTTTAGTTTTATCTGAAAATTACTGGAAACAATCAATGAAAACATAAATGCGTCTTTCCTTAAGTATAGCATTAAACAATCTATTGAAGAAATGTATATATTCTCCTCAAATTTATGCTCAAGTATTGTTTTTAGATTCATAAAATGCACAAATTACATTTGGTAATAGTGAGATGGTTGTTACCATGGTGAAATGGCCGATTAAAACCCTAAGATAACCTAAGAAGACACAATCAAATGTTTTTGATTCAACAGTAATTACAATTTACAGATTCCAACGACATGAAACCTCGAATATTAACAGCTATATGTAAAAGGAAAATGAATTATTATGTAAACAGAAGCAATTGAAACTAATGACGCTGAATTCAACGAAAACCCAATTACTCCAACGATAACACTTATATCATTCGATACCTCAAAGTACCATTTCGTTCCGACTCCTTTTTTTGTTCATTATCGAGAATAAAACTACCGAGGAACCATCAATAGCTACGTAAAAAAAATGAATCGAAAAATCACCTGAAGTCTATTCAACTGCTGATTTGCAGGATGAAAGAGCTTCAAGTCCTCAGTCGCAGAAACCCTAAAAATAATACGAATCAAACACTCCAGAGCTAGCAGAGATCCGAAATAACTGCCGACAAACATTAAATCACGGATAAATTTTCCAAATTGACATAAATAACACACCTAATCATCTCAACCTCGAAATTTGATATATAGATATTACATATTACATATTACATATTACATATGCAATACACATAATATCTATCAAATACCAAAAACTGAGATGATCAAACCCTACCTATTTAACCGCTCGGCCGCCACAAGCAGAAGAAGTGGGCGCTGTGTGTGTGTGTGTGTAAGAGAGAGAGAGAGAGAAGGGGAGAGAATCTGATTCTTCTTCAGAGGAAATGGTGGAGCGAAAGTCGTTTTTAGATGGTTTTCAGAGTAACGTCGTTAGTGATATGCCGTTTGGAGATTTAGTACTTTTATAAAGGCCCCTTAACTTTTCACTTGCTTATAAATATTGCTATAGCATAATTTTTACAAAAGGTTATTTTAACCAACGACTTTTGCTCAAATTTCTTGTTTAATGACTATTTTTTGAATTTTTATTTTGAGAAATTAAATATCCTCCTACAATTTGTTCATATTATACTCCTACCCATATGAAATGATGACTACCCATATGAAATGACGACAAATGGATTAAAATATTATCAATTTCATTAAATATGTCATTAAATGTGATACATATCAACATTTGATATGATATGTTTTTTTATTTTTTATTTTTTATTTTTCTGGACAAGGAGGGAGAACCTAAAATGTCTAATAAATTAGACAAATCTGACTTATCCTAAAAAAATTGATCTTTGGAGATTTGATGATGCATCTAAGAAATTATTTTATCAAAATGTATTTTCTGGTTATATTGTAGCACCTAGTTCCTGGTATATATTTTATTTAAGTATTTTACAATTTTGGCCTGGGACTCGACGAGTTGAAGACCCAACTCGTTGAGTAGAAGCGAATTTGATATGGGATTTAAATGACGGACTCGTCGATTCAGCCTCCAGAATCGACAAGTAGACTGTGACTGGACAAAACCCTAATCTAAGGATTTGCACTCTATTTAAGCATCTCATCCAACCACCCTTCGTCCCTATTGCTTCCAGAAATCCCCCATAGCAAACCCTAACTATGTGTGTGGAGATCTAAAGGCATTTGTGGTGATTTTTGGTGATTTTGATCACAAGAAAGAAGGAAGGGCCTAGAGGGATCAAGAAAAGACCAAGGGAGTTCAAGTTTGTGCATCATTTGCAGTCCCTAGAAGGTATAAAGGCGATACCTTGCTTGTTCATTTGCTAGATCCCCTTTTTGAAGAGATTTAGGTCTTTTATAAGCCATTCTTGGTAACCAACCATGATTGCAAGCATGGTTGGGGGTTGAGGCTTCGGATCTATGTCCATAAAGGAGTTACAAGGCAGAAAAGGGCTGCTTTTGCACCCATGGAAGCCCTCATGCAGCTTAAGAGTCTCTTTTAGAGCCTTTTAGGCTCAAAGTCCCATGCATGCACGTAAAGTTCGTAACTTTACGTGCTAGATCGAGTTTAGGGACCTAGATCTATCATTTGGACAAGAGTTCTACACCAGAAATCGAAGGAATAGACTTGGACAGTATCGACTCGGCGAGTCGTTCTTGGGACTCGACGAGTCCGAGGTTAGACTCCCCTTTTCTGTTATGGTTCAAAGAGACCCAGTTGAGCGTCATAAAGGTTTTAGAGGGTCCAGGGGAGTGACCTAAATGTATTGGGATAAGCCATAGTCTTGGAGTTCATAGGACTCGGCGAGTGCATGAGCCGACTCGGCGAGTCTAAGGCAATCTCCTAGCATTTGAAGATGAACTCGACGAGTTTTTCTTACAACTCGGCGAGTCTAGGACAGGACTGGTTCATAGGATGAGGATAAACTCGACGAGTTGTTCATACAACTCGGCGAGTCGGATGAAGGATCCTTCGATGATTTATATAGAAGGAGAACTCGTCGAGTCATTGCTAAACTCGACGAGTAGAGACGTAGATGAGGTCAGTTAAAGGGATAGGGACTCGACGAGTTGGCGGCCCAACTCGGCGATTCAGGTCAACTGGAAGTTGACTTTGACTTTGACTTGGACTTGGTCAGGGGTAAAATGGTCATTTTACCCTAAGAATAGATATCATACTCTGACTAAGTGTTTTGTGGGGATTATAGTCGTAGGATTTCCGGAGCAGCAGCAGATAGAGATTTCCCGCGCAAATTATCAGCAACTACTCGTTTGAGGTGAGTTACCTTCCAGTAGCGGTGGGTCTACGGCCACAATGCCGGCCCACCAGTAGGAGTTGTATGTTAGATGATCGTCTTTGTGATATCATCTAGGTTTGCTACTACCTGATATGTTATATGCTGACATGATATGTTATATGCGATAGTAGTAGAGTTCGGTTGTTAGGACCGAAGGGTAGGTCAGGCACCCCAGATATTGATGGGTTTTGAGCATTCTAACACTCCTAATATACATGCAACCCTAAATACCTTGGATCTATGTTTTCTCTATTATACATGCAAATATGAACTTTCCAAGGTATTCATCCTAACTAGCATAATAACATTGATTCATATGACTATATTAAGTTAGAATTACATACCTTTTTGATGTAGAATGTCTTCATGAAACTTGAGTGCCTAGTGCCCCAAGTGTGACACCTCAAATGGTTCGCACAACACCAAATACACTTGGAATAGATTAGAGAGAAATCCACACTTCATGAAAATCGGCTATCCCTTTCACATATACTCTAGTGCCGATTTTGTCAACAATATGATGCTTATATAGTTAGTGACAATTAGGGTAATTTACCCTAATTGTCATGGCTTTCCATTTTGTAACGTCCCAAAATTCAAGACTAAAAATTTCTTTTAATAAAACATTACTTTAAGCAAATTCATCATTTCAAAACATAAACAGAGTATTAATTTCCAAAATACATGTTCGTTATCAGAGTAAACATTCCCAGGCTGTCTAATCTATGGTGTGTACCATGCGATCACCCCGAGCTCTTCCCTCCGCCACCGGAAGCACCTGAAACCAAAACTGAAAACCGTAAGCACGAAGCTTAGTGAGTTCCCCACCCTACCACATACTGCACATACTGGGCCACGCCCGCTATCCTGGGCCTCACCCGCTACAACGGCCCCGCCGCTCCAGGCCCCGCCTGGCTTCGAGCCCCGCTCGGATACATATCTGTTTCACTTAGGCCTCGCCTGTCACAGGGCCTCGCCCACTAACATATAATAGCATATAAACATATCACATCACATCACATAAGCTAAACACATACTAACGAATCTTGTCCTAAGGCCTCGCCTATCTCTGGGCCTCGACCTTGTCCTGCTACTGATGAGTCATGGAACCCCGTCCATACTCCTGCTGATAGTGAGGTACGGGCCCAGCCCACCCTCACTCCTTCCCTAACTTGGGCCTCGCCCCTGATCTGCTGCTACTGAGATGTGGAACACCATCCACACTATGATATTGGTGAGATACGGGACCTCGCCCACACTCACCTCCCTACCAGGCACATACAAATATCACACAGACAACAAGTATAAACTATCACATAAACCATTCCTTGGGCACCCGCCCTCTATCATTGGACCTCGTCCCGAATATCATACTAGCATACTGTGCCTAGGGCTAACCCCCGGGTCTTCTACTCATAGCTACATGGGCCGACATTGTGGCCGTAGACCCATTCATACAAAGGGAAACTCACTTGCACTGGCTGAACTTGCTGATGATCCCACTAGCCGCTGCCCGACAACTCTCTGAACTCCTACTCCACTCGCTCCCCGAGCTACCACTATCAACGCAACACTGAGTCTGACTGACCCCCGAAAGACAACCAAGTCAACTCTGGTCAATGTCAAATTCCTGGTCAAAGTCAACCTTCCAGGTCAACCCTACTCGCCGAGTTCATATGTTCAGAGTTCTTCCATTCGCGACTCGACTCGCCGAGTTAGTCCATGACTCGTCGAGTCTACCGATTTCTGAGTCCTGATCTGTCCAACTCACCGAGTCTCCACTCGACTCACTGATTTCAGTCTCAACTCGAAGGGTTTAGGGTTTCGCGACCTGACTCGCCGAGTCCAAGACAATCTTCAACAGACTCGCCGAGTTCCTGGCCAACTTCATCTGACTCGACGAGTTGTTCATCCCACTCGTCGAGTTCTTCCAAATCTTCATGCTACTCACCGAGTCCACTCAAAGGGCTCGCCGAGTCCATTCAGATCTCCACACATGTAGAGGACTTTTGAGTCATGCATGGACTCCAAACTATAGATCTACCCTTCCCAAGCCTATTCCTCACGTAAAGTTACAAACTTTACGTGTAGAGAAGGAGATCTAGGCAAAATACACCATAAACTAGGGTTTAAGGCAAAGAGGCTCCATAATCAACTCATGGGCAGATACTTTATGCTTCTCAGGACCAAAATATGCTTAGATCTGAAGTAGCAACTCCAGATCCGGCTTCTATTTCAAATGGATGACTAACCATGGCTTAAAAGCCCCAAATCTCACAACCATAGCAGATCTAAAGGAAAGAAATGACTCAATACCTTCAATAACTCAGAAAGGTTCCACAAACTCCAGATCTAAGGCCAATCCTTGAAGCTTCAATGATTCCCCTCCTTCTTCTTCCTTCAAATTACCCAAAAATGACTTGGAAGCTTGAATGCACAACAATGGAGGCTTAGGGTTCGTATTCTGGGTGAGAGAGGCAGTAAAGGAACCCTAGGGGAGAGAATGAGACGTTTAAATAGGCTCCAAGTCCCAAAGGAACCCTATGTGCTCATACAAACCCTAATGCTTGGATATAGGTTTCTCTATTGTACATGCAATTCATCCAAGACTATAAACCCTAGATCTAGTGTATGATAATCAATATAACATATAAATAAGGGTTTAGATCATACCTTGATTGTTATATAGCAATAACAATCCCAAATCCTTCTTGTATTGACTTTAGAAAGCTTAGAGTCACAAGTGTCACTCCTCTAATGGTTCACAAACACCATAAGCAAGAGGATAATGAAGAGAGAGGATGGAGGCTGCCCAAAACGTGTTCTAACCTTAGAAGGAGTCATGTCCACGTTTTTGGTCCTTAAGGGATCTATATATAGTGAGGCTATTAGGGTTATCTAACAAGGAAACCCTAATTTGGATGCTTAAGCCCTAAGCAACCCATGGACCCCTTTAATTAAGGCCTTGGACGATTTCCTTATGGGTTTCCCCATAGAATTCGTCCACCCCTTAATACAAGACAATCCATGGCCCAAATTGCAATTATCTTATAATTACAATTCCAGTCCCTTAAGTTTAATTAATCTCTTTTAGTCACAAAACTAATTACCAATTAATTCTTGACTAATATTAATTAAACAATATGATTTCTCCTTTAATATATTATTCTCATAATATATTAATAAATCATATTTAATCCTTTCTCTCCATAATTCATCCTATCAAGTTGCTTTGGTGAAGGCAACCCAAAAGGACCATGCACCATCGGGTCAAGTACATACCAAAATAGTTATGGACCTAGACACTAATCCAACAGTCTCCCACTTGGATAAGTCTAATAACTATTCTGCGTATGACTTCAGATCCTGATCTGCAATCGTAGCTTTCCAAAGCCGCTGTCAACTCTGATCATATCAGATACGTGTGTCCTTAGATAAGGGATCATATATTCCTCCATTCTAGATATCATATGAGATATGATTTCAAATCATTCTCTTTGTACTATATCTCGAATTCCGATTTATGACGACTGACCAATTGAACAAATCAAATTAGTCCTAGCCCGGCCGAGCATTTACGTTTGTCATCACTAAATCATCGAGGGGCACAAAGATATCGCTTTTATCCTATTATGGATAAAAGGAACGGATAAACTTTGATTCAATGCTCGCTTGCACTCACTCACCGAATCACACACAACAATATGTTTTATGACACCAAGTTACTAGTGCGTTTACATATTATCAATGTGCAACCGATTTGCAAGATACAACTCACACATCTCGGTTTCAAGAATATAAGATGTTATCGTCTCACCAATCACTCGTGATACAATTCATGGAGTGATCCAAGTGAGCGTGGGTTTAATCCAATGCTCAAATCATATTCATAAGCACTCATGAACGTTGCAGCAAACATTTGCTTATGTCTAATACTCTTTAGACAATCCACACACCAATTCACGGCAGTCTTCTTTCATATCTACTTCCAACATATGAACGACTGTGGCCCGTTTGAATAATTTGGTTGTTCTTAACCAATTAAATTATTCTGGAAGTCAAAACATGCAAAGTGAAACACAAGAATAATACTAATCTCATATGGCCTCAAACCTTTGAGTATAAATAAAACACCTTTTATTTATCACCATATCGATTACTCATTACTTGTTGTTTCGGGTAATCAACTTCTTACTTGAATTATTACACTTGTCCCATTCTCCTAGCATGCACACAATATTTACCTATGGTTCTTACTTTGTGAAATAGACCAAATTGAGCACATTTCCAATCATTCTCATTTCACAACTCCAAATCCTTTTTCCATAAGTGAAAGAATATCAAATTCTTGCTACTTATAGAATATGCTAGATTCTAACATTCTATGCAACTTATCCTTTCGTAATGTCACTGCACCAAAGTCACAAAGATTATTGCCAATGATATTACAAAGTCTTCTATCGGAGATTGTTACAAGACAATTCCTTAGATATGATGTCTCTCACTCAAAGTACATTCCTTTGAACATCCTTTTGCATAAAGGTTTCTAATCTAGTCATAGATTTTTCAATATTCAATTTCTAATATGGATACATTTCCATATTTTCCATATGATAACTTATTCTTAATAGAATCTTATCTATTCATAATAATGTCGATATGGTCCATCCAATATGGAAACATTTCCATATTTTCCATATGACAACTCATTCTTAATAGAATCTTTTCTATTCACAATAATGTCGATATGGTCCATTCAATACCATGCTTCCAACTACTCACAAGCAACCAATCCTCGTCAAACTTTGGATTGTCCTTTGATAGTTGTTTAATTATTTTAGTCAAAACCGATTCTAGTCCCTTTCCCCTCTAAATACGCTAGACATTTGGAAAATTTTAGAATGGTCAAATATTAAAGCATTTTCAATCGATCCTATACCCGAAGCGTATGGGACACGATGCATAATGTCTTACATAAAGATGTGATACTTTATCAATCTTTTGCCATAATGTTTTATTTGCTATGTTCTCAAAATTCGCATTGTGAAGAGGAATGCCGTAATCATAATCGAAATTTTAAGAACACACTATGTTTCTTTGACTAAGTTATTAACATTCCACAACCTAAGCCTTTAGATTTGAAATGAAGCATAATATTCTCTCCCTTAATTATAGCAAAACAACTTTACAACCCTTACGACTTTGCAAGGTATAACTCTTGTTTTCTATAATTAATATTGCCAACTTGCAATACGTGCCTTAATAATCATACAATCATAACATTTATGCTCACACTATCATGATGATTATTATAAACATAACACTTATGCTCCCACTAGCTTTGACATGTATTTAGACACAGCTTAACTTTTAGAAAAACAATGCTTATTGAATTTCTTAAGTTCATGTTTCTAATACTTAGTGCTTTGATAATCTTTTATCAAGACTTCTTGAACTTATACACCTTTGCCTTAGATAGTTCATATGTGTGTCTAAACAATTAAGACTAATTGCCAAACCTCTCAATTCAAATCATGGAAAGGGATACCATAACCATAATCGAATTCGAGAATGCAATTTTACAATCACTATCTTCTTAAAATCTTTCTTAGTGAAAGCATTTCCTCACAATCATTTTCATGAAGGAGGAAATCTTATGACACTTAGATTTAAACGGTATATGTGTTCCTATCCATGTGAATTTGTTAAAACCAAAGTTTACGACAAATTCAAACTCATATGGATCGAACTTTCTTAATCTCGATTTCTTGCCTTATGGTAGCACAGCTGCCCACCATGTCTTCCAAGTAGTTAAGCAACTCACCTTTTCTTATCAATTTCCTTTCCATTGATCAAGGTCCTTGCCTTTTATGCATTCAAATGAGAACTCATAGGACTCACATGCATAATTAACTCGATTGGATTGGCACAGAAACAAAATAATGTCAACACGATAGGTTGTAAACCTCAACTCGTGTGCTAGTGATGATCGATAAGGTTTATTTGATTTGTTCTTGAAACCTTTCAAGACCAATAAGACTCCCACTGACTCCTTGACATATAAGATTCTCTTGTCAATAAATATTTCTTGACAAACAAATATTCAAGAGTTAGTGTAGTTTTTATCAAAACACTTCATAAATTGGTCTTAGTTGGTCTTTGTCTTATCCAAGACATCACAACTTTCCACATTTGATCACAACCTTCTTAACACTTATCACTCAATGTCACAATCTTAACTTTGAGAATGAAGTATGATTGACTTATTGATTTAACCATTTCTTCAATTCTTGATTCCTCTTCTTAGACATGCAATTGTACTAAGACTCACTTAGAGGATTAATTGAGATATGGTTCTTAATCATTAAGACTTATCATAAAGCATAAAAGGTACTCTCCCTTCTTCTTGGAATGGAGAAACTTTTATCTTTCTGCCTACTTGATTCTTCTTATTCGTTCTGCTATTGATTTAAACATTTTCAATCAATTCAGAATTACACTTAATCTTATAAGCATAATCATATTTACTAAACCTTTAGTAATCATGACGAATATCTTTTTTTTTTACTCTTATGGCGGACTTTGATCAACACACAACTTTGTGTACTCGATCTCCTAGTCCTTCACTTGACACTTTGTCAATGAATTAGTCTAATTTCCAAATATGAAATTTCTCATTCATCGTGCAACCAAGTTGCATGATTCCAAATTTCTGTCCAATTGAAACTTGGGCGATGAGAAACTTTCTATATTCGGACATTTCCATAATTAAGAATCAAATCCATTATTGCTAATAATAGAAGCATTCTAACATCAATTTTTTTATATACGCCATTGCAAGGATAAATAAATAATATAAAAATCAAAATTTATTTTATTGCGGAAAAAGTTGTCCTTACAATGCAATTCTTTGAAAAACTATGCTAATACATATTTCTTAGCAATCTTATTCTAACTCTAAGTGGTAGCTCAAGAATCTAATCTTCAAGTAATGCGATCGAAATCCATTTCTTCACGGTTAGATTCTGCTCACTTCTTCCCTTAAGCTTCCTCTCTTTTCTTCGATCCTACAAAACATCAATTGTAATCTTATCACATTATGTATTAAGAATCTAGAATAGGAGCTTAAAAGAGTTAGTCAATGGATTTTTTTTACCTAAAGCAAAGCCATACATTTTGACTCTCCCATCTCTTAGATCTCTTAGGTAAATAGGGCAGCTTCGTCTCCAATGCCCCTTCTCTTGGCAATAAAAGTAAATTGACTCTTTTGGAACAGGACACGGAAGTAGTTTAGACATTGCCTTTCTCTTATGATCAAACTTTTCGATCATAGCATGTATTTCGTTGCCATTGTCTATATCCATAGAGTTCTTGAAGGCAGATTCACCAATCAACTTTGCTTTTCTATTGCGCCAAACCATTGCTGATTCAGCAGCAATAAGCATATAGGTGAGATCTATAAGGGTCACGTCGCAGTTCATCATATAGTACTCTCTTACGAACTCACGATATGATTTAGGAAGTGACTGAAGAACCCAATCAACAACCATCTCCTCACAGACAATGGATCCCAACATTCTTAACCTATCAATGTGTGACTTCATCCCTAGGACGTGTGCACACACTGATTTTCCTTCTTTATGTTTACCCGCCAAAAGGGCTTGAGTGAGCTTGAACTTTTCAAGCCTTCGAACTTGTGGGTTAGAGAGAATAATTGGAGGAGGTAGAGGAAGTGAAGCATGATCTCTTGTTCCTCGATCGAATCGTGGAGTATCATCTTCATGTGGAAAGCTTGTTCCACGGGATTTGGGAAGACCATAGTTGTCGAACTTTGACATCTACAAAACGGGAGAAAACGAATTCAAGTTAGTTGATTGATTGAGTCCTTAGTAAATCACCCAAATGAGATACTAAGGCCAGGACCCAACACAATATTCTACAACTCGGGAGAGGGATGCCGTAACCCTAATTGCAGAATATTTGAAGGTAAGTGAATGACGATTCACTAATTTCCACCACAAAAAACGAAAAAGAAATTTAAGTTTTAAATCTATGAAAACTCCTAGATCCTTTGAGATTCATTGAACTTTCAATGACATGTTTAAATCTCGATATGCCCCTCTAGTTTGTGACTGGGATGCCGAGGATCACAAAGCGGGTGTGAATAACCATGCAAACTACATGGTGCCCCCACATGTTACAGTCACCTATTCGATGTGCCGGTAAACCACACACGCTCCATCGAACTATGAGAAACATTGAGTCACCCTTTGCTACCTTTGCTTAGAACCATTTAGTGTGCCAGTAAACCACACACGCTCCACTAACGTCTTCGCAAGGGCACAAAGTGTAATTTCATGGAATTGCATCAATTCACTTTTGCCTAAGTAACTAAGATTGGGAATTTGAAAAACATTTAGTTACTTTAGTAATTCATTATACTTATAATGGAAGGTTTTGTCCTATCCTACCCGTTCGGCTAACGACCCTCCACTAGTCAAGAGTGCGGTGGGTAAGAGTGGATACCTATTCAATCGCCATTTTATAGGCAATTTCCTTAAACACCCCTTATAGACCAGCTTCGTGAATGAGGCCTACTAACGGTAAGACTGACTTTTACTCATACATATATATAATGTTAGACTTTTAATGTTATATATATAGTATATGGTGTATTTTACACTTTTAAAATACTAGGTGGTCTAATTTAACAATTATACTTTTAATTCAATTAAATTGTAAACCTAAACTTTTTATGGATTTATTAAACTTCTTTCAATTATACACCTTAATTAATTAATAAAACCATAAGGGTGTGATTTGAATCTTTTCAAAACAATACTAGGGTTTTAGAATTTAACATTCCTAAATTAAACTTTTAATCAACTTTTAAATTCCAAAACTTGAGGGCAAATTTTGAAACATTTCAAAACATTAGGGTTTAGAATTTAAATATACATCAAAATTAAACAATTAATCAAAATTTAAATTCCAAAACTTGAGGGCAAGTTTTGAAACCTTTTTCAAAACATTAGGGTTTTAACTATTTAAATTTCAAAACAACAAAACTTTTGGGTTCAAATTTAAACTATAAAACCTAGAGGGGAAAATATGAAACTTTTCATAACACAAGGATCAAATAACAAATAATCTTAATTAACAATTAATCACATAATTATCCATATTTGATTTATTTAATGATTTCTTGCAAAACAATTTACCAATTTAATCAAAATAATTAATCAATTATCACATAAGGAAACAAATATTTTATTAATTGATAAATATCTTCAATTAGATCAAGAATATAGTCAAATATATCATAAAATCGGATTTATATTGATCTAATATGATAAGGCAATTTTCCATAAGCAAAAACAGTAAGAAATCGCGAAGATTGCTCCATCTGACGAGTTGACTCGTCGAGTCAAGCATGGACTCGGCGAGTCCAGCCTCCAGAAACCAAAAAATCAAAATTTTCAATCATATAATGCATCAATAAAATAGAAACCAGTCTAGGCTCTGATACCACTGATGGGTTTTGGTCATAAGAACATCCTATGTGCTCATACAAACCCTAATGCTTGGATCTAAGTTTCTCTATTGTACATGCAATTCATCCAAGACTATAAACCCTAGATCTAGTGTATGATAATCAATATAACATATAAATAAGGGTTTAGATCATACCTTGATTGTTATATAGAAATAACAATCCCAAATCCTTCTTGTATTGACTTTAGAAAGCTTAGAGTCACAAGTGTCACTCCTCTAATGGTTCACAAACACCATAAGCAAGAGGATGATGAGGAGAGAGGATGGAGGCTACCCAAAACGTGTTCTAACCCTAGAAGGAGTCATGTCCACGTTTTTGGTCCTTAAGGGATCTATATATAGTGAGGCTATTAGGGTTATCTAACAAGGAAACCCTAATTTGGATGCTTAAGCCCTAAGCAACCCATGGACCCCTTTAATTAAGGCCTTGGACGATTTCCTTATGGGTTTCTCCATAGAATTTGTCCACCCCTTAATACAAGATAATCCATGGACCAAAATTGCAATTATCTTATAATTACAATTCCAGTCCCTTAAGTTTAATTAATCTCTTTTAGTCACAAAACTAATTACCAATTAATTCTTGACTAATATTAATTAAACAATATGATTTCTCCTTTAATATATTATTCTCATAATATATTAATAAATCATATTTAATCCTTTCTCTCCATAATTCATCCTATCAAGTTGCTTTGGAGAAGGCAACCCAAAAGGACCATGCACCATCAGGTCAAGTACATACCAAAATAGTTATGGACTTAGACACTAATCCAACAGATCCATGGGTTCAAATATACCATGAAGCATCCATGGAGTGTCACATCTCAAAACCATGAACGGCGGAAACATTCTGGGGCGAAGGACGTCATGTACAGTATCACAACATTGAAAAGTAGTAAACAAGCAACAACATCATCCATTGCATTAATAATATAATTTTAATACAAGTGTGTTCTGTCAAATTATAATAAACACTAAAGTATATAATTTTACTATGATCATGTATACCCAATATAACTATCACAATGCGTTGTGATTCATTGGTATAGTTAGATCCTGAAATCGTTCCATGCTATAGCACCTAGTGATGTCTGTCCTATTATCGTATATGTAAACGTATCTATGTAAACGTACTCATGTAAGCGTAATCATGTAAACATATCTATGTAATAGTATAGTAATGTACTGTAATGTTCTGCGTGTGCTAGCTGTAATGTGTGTTCTCTCTCTATCTAGCATGTATAGTAATGTACTGTATGTACTAGCTGTAATGTGTGTTCTCTCTCTATCTAGCATGTATAGACTCATGAATGAACTGACTCGTGGTATGATTCCGCATTCTAGTAAACGTATTAGTATCTTCCTAACCTACCCATATGGTAGCTTACTAGTAATATAACTGGTACGTATGAACATGGAAGTGTACCCTTGCTACCCAAGGGTATTGAACTGACTGGAAGAACCTTTATGACTATATATGTACACATGATACATAACTAATATTTAAACGACTTTCGGACGGATACCCGGTACCCCACCATACCATATCTCAACGGCGAAAAGGAAATAAGGCGGATAGCTTTCCTAAGTCCTTTAAACATTTCTTATATAACTATACATGTATAGGCATGCAATTGACAATATAAAAGCATAAAATAAGTTTTGTAAAACCTTTGAACATAATTATTATCTAAGAAAAGATCGACTTGATGTCAATCTATAAAACGGGTTGAAAGCATTTGTTTGATAAAACAGTTTAAGTATAAAGAAACATTTGTTTGAAACACAATTGTAAATGAGTTTGAAATGAAACATACAGTGTAAAATGAACAGTTTAATAAGGAGTTTTAAACATATGAAACTTTTATGAAAATCACGTGAAGAAAACTGTTTGGTAAAACAACTAATGAGTAGTAAATCATTTGAATGCTGCTTATTAATCACATGTGATTGATATAATAACCAGCGTGATTCTACTTATACCCCCCATAAAACATTTAAAAACGTTTAAAACATTGATTAAGGGGTATGAACTCACCTATAGTGAGTGGTACGGATGAACTGAAGATGTAGGATTGCTAGGTGTCAAGTGAAGTCTTGAACACACTCTATGATCCTAGTTAACATATAATATCACATATATGTATCAAATTAGTCTATAAACAACTAATAAACAAAGTCAATACACCCTAGGACATGTTAAACACCTTTAACAAGTGTTTTAAGCCTCGAGGATTGCATCTAAGTGTTGTAGGGAAAGGTTAGTGGGTGTAGGGTTCAAGGAAAACTCCATAATGGAGTTCACGACCCTATGGTCATCAACAAAGGAGTTTACGGTTGTAAACTCATGGGTTTACGGCCGTAAGCTCCTACTTACTTGACCACTTGATGTTTTGAGGCTTTATAAGACCCTAAGAAGCATTTCTACTTAATGGCATGGTCTTTGGAAGAGTTTAGGGCATCCTATAACTCCTTTGAGGATTTCACGGACCTGGGACCAAACCCCTTGGGGATTACGGCCGTAATCTCCCATGGAAAGGGTGTTTTTGGTGTTTTCAAGTCCCTAATTTAACTAGGAATGAATCTAGGCTAGTGTCTAAGGCTTAAGGAGAGTTTAAAGCACACTTTGGCCCTTTTGTTTGGAGTTCACGGTCCAAGAACTCCTTGGGCTGTGAACACCTTACTCTTGGTGTTCTAGGGGTGTTTTCTAGTCCTAAATACATTAGGATACGAGTCTAAGCTAGTTGCTTTGCAAGAGGAAGGGACTAGGGCATCATTTGTCCCTTAAAGAAGGGTTTACAGTCTAAGATGTTCTTGGGCTGTAAACTCTTAAATCTTGATGGTTTCCTATGATTTCTAGTGTATTAGACACATAACAAGCCTTATAACACACTTAGATAGAAGTACTCATGTTTTGGGACGAAAGTCCGAAGATCCGTGAGAGAAAAATCGGCCTTTCTCTAGTTGGAAATGTAACAAATGAATAATTATGGCTCAAAATCATATATATACTCCTGGGGTTTTTGGCAGAAAATATTTTTATTCAGGCATTGAATTCTAATATCAACGAGTTTTGGAATAACATAGTTGCACAATACCCTAGTGCATCCTCTCTCCTGATATCCCTTTTAGTGTGAATCCTGAAATACTCAAACTTATACCAAAAGTCTGAAAATTTACTGCTACTGATCTAACTTCTATTGACTTGATATTGTTTGTACATAATGGAAATTTCGGGTTGTCACATGGAGCATCTTATGGGTTTAAGCCCAACTTGACAATCCATGAGGCATTAGCCCACTATACAAGTATGGATGATCTACACAATCAACCATATATTTAATTAGTCTTCTTTTGATCACTTAATTAATCCTAGATTAATTCTTGATCAATACTAATTAAATAATCTTATTAATATATTAGAACTTATAATATATTAACAAACCTTAAGTGTTATTTCTCTCATTTTAGTCTATCCAAATGCATGATGCCATGCAACCCAAATGGACCATGCCGGGTCGGGTCAAGTCTTACCAATTATAGTTATGGACTTAGAAATTAATCCAACAGATATGTCTGACAGTATGTGATGATATGTTTATATGCTGGCATGATATGTTATACGTGATAGTGGTAGTAGGAGGGGAACAGTCCCCAAGTTCGGTTGTTAGGACCGAAGGGTAGTTCGGACACCCCATATATGTCTGATAGTATGTGTATGTTATGATATATGTGATAGTAGATATAGGGGGTGGAATAGTCCCCGAGGGTCGGTTGTTAGGACCGACGGGTAGGTCAGCACCTAAGAATGGCTTGACACGAGTAGGTCGGCATCCCAGAATGGCTTGACACGGGTAGGTCGGCACCCCCGAATGGCTTGATACGGGTAGGTCGGCAACCCAGAATGGTCGTATCGGGTAAGTCGGGCACCCCAGAATTGCCCGGCGGTATGTATACTATATGATGGTATGGTATGCGGTGCGATGGGGGAACTCACTAAGCTTCGTGCTTACAGTTTACAGTTTTGGTTTCAGGTACCTCTTCTACGAAGGGGAAGGAGCTGGCGCGGTAGCAGCACATCATACACACACGCATTGATTTTCCGCACTTGAGATATTTTGGGATTGTACTCTGACATGTTACTATTTTATGATTTAGGTTTCCATACATGATATATTGATTTACGAAATGATATATATATTTTTACGTAGTTTTCTTATGAATGTTTTTATAATCAGTTAATTAAAATGAAATTTTTGGACTCGAAATTTGGGACGTTACATATATGCATAATGACATGGACTAAATACCATGTTTAAGTCAAGAAACTTGAAGAAACCTAATAAGTGATAAGATATAAAAAAATATAAATATTATTTGTAATTTAAATATCTATTGAGTTATTTTTTAGTAAGACTATAGTTATGATACCGTCTCATCATTCCATATAAGTGCGTTATTTCAGTGATATATCATTTTTCACTCTCCACCGCTCCACATCATTCATAGGGATGTGCTCGTCACTTTCTATCACATTAAATTTATTATTTTTTAATGTACATATTATTTAATAAAAAAATATGAATATATGATTAAGTAATATTGAAAACCTTTCATTAATTCATAAATTTTAAAATTACATAATAAAAATAATAAAAATTACATCTACTTAATATTCTTTTCGATGGGTTGTCAATTGTTGTATATATGTCCCATCAAATCATAAAGAATGTTGTTATACATTTCTTGGCATTAAACCTCTATTACTCTCAATAAATATTATGCGAGATCATGTGGTATTTGAAGTGGTTCTTCAACGTTATACTTACAAATGATTTGATATTTATCTTTTAGTATCATATTATGTAGTAGGACATAATATTGTGCGAGATCATGTTGTATTAGTTATGAATTACTTGCCACTTACTCTTAAGGAATTCAGTCTTAATTGAAATAATTCATAATTATCTTCCAAACTCTTTAACTATCCATAAGAATAGTTGTATACTCCTCATTTGAACTGAATTTTGAATGATTTATCGTTACACAAACATATATATATATATATATATATATATATATATATATATATATATATATATGAATAACAAATGATATTTTGTGAGATATGAGGACCAAATCGTAGCCTTTGATCATAACTGATCTTGTGGCTCATAAAAAACATGATTAACACAAATTAATCTAATTGATTAGTTAATTAGGGGCATGTTAGTAATTAGGTTAAATTTTAGATCATCGGATCTGATACACAATGTTAGCGTCATCACAAACCCATCTGCTTCGATCTTTCTACCAAGATCTTCGCTTGGACAACATTTGTTGATCTTCAATTCACGCTAATAGATATTCTATATCCTTAAATTTTCAATTCTTTCAACCTATAATTGATTTGAGATGGACATTCATTGATCAAACAATGCTAAATCATAGCTTTTAAAGTCGTGATTTTTGTGTTTTTGGAGTTCATATTCTTCATTCTTCTTCATCTGCAAGTGATAATCTGAGTGATTGAGGTTTATGTCTATCTATCGACATTAGTAATTCATTACAAGGTTGTTATCAATTTTAACTCTGTATCATTGATTTCATCCAAGTTTGAGGTTCAAGTGTTCAACAATTTTTGCTAATCTTCATCTTCAACAATTGCTTACGATCTTTCAAGTTGTGACTTTTACTCTACATCATAATATCGTCAATTGATCACAGTTTGAATTTTCATCATTTTCATTGTTACTTGCATATAACATATTTAATTCTTAACCTAGTAACACGAGCTGATTAAATCTTCAAGCTATTAGTGATTTCTCTGATTCATATATGTATGATTCGTGATTTCAGCCATGAAACATCATATTGATTGATTGAATATGTTTAACATAGAACACAATTTAACATATAATATGTTATTTGGCAATGCATCATCTGTTTCATTGGTTGATTTTAAACTTTCATTCAATCAATATGTTTTTTAGTAATATGTCACTTGTTTGCTTTTCATGAACATCATATTGGTGACAAGTTCATGTTACTGCATATTATTCTTATAAAATATTGAACATACATTTATTAATATCAATAACGATAACATTTATGGATGATTTAGATATGCATGACATTGGAAAAAAATCATCACAATGAAGAAAATCATCAATTCGGTTCTAATGATTAAGTTCTTAATAACAAGGAAAATCAATCAGAAACCCATTGTAATATGTATCAATGCTTTAGATATGCATTAAATTGAAAGAAATCATCATGATGAAGAAAATCATCAATTCAGTGATGATGATTAAGAGATTATCCATAATGATGAGAATCAATTGGAAACCCAAGATAATTTTGTTACTGCTATGAGTTATTCTTATAAAATATTGAACATATATTTATTAATACTAATTATTAACATGATGTTGCTGATAAGTTCATGCTAATGCATATTATTCCTATAGAACATTAAACCTACATTTATAAATATCAACTATGATAACATGCATATGTTAACATTGTGGTGTTTTATGATTAAAGTCATATGAATGCAAATTATTTTAGTTATATGTTAACATGGTGATATTTTTTTTGTAGTTCAAAGTGAAAATGTTGCAGCACAATATGGCTCTTACAAACAATTCATTAGAGTTGATGGTTCTTTCTTTTGGATTCAAGAGTTGAAGCTAGTTGGATACCTCTTATGGGTTCATTTTTTAAAGATATCAAAGATGTTATTAAGTGGTATAAAGGATATCCATTAAGATATGATTTTGATATTAGAAAATCAACAGAGAGGAAAACAAATGGAATTACAACTTCAAAATATTTTATATGCAATAGGGTGAGATATCCGAACACTTCTACTTTAGATACAATTAATGATGATAACAAGAAATTGAGAAAAAGTAATTTCCAACGCACAAATTGCAAAACTTTTGTTGCATTCAAAATTATACCAGGTTCTTCATAAGTTTACATGTGACACTTTGAACAACAACATGACCACAAATTGATTAGTCAAGATTATATGCATCTTTCACGAGCTAAGCGTCAATTGGATGTTGTTGATCAAGATTTTATACATAAGCTTTCGAGTGCAAAGATGGGGGAAACTAAGACATATAGGTTGATGTGCATTATAAAAGGTGGATGTGAATTTGTTGGTTGATTAGAGATAGATTGGAAGAATTTCACAAGGGATATATATTTTTACATTAAGGGAACTCGTGCGGATTTTTTGATTACAACGCTTCAAAACCATAAAGAGAATGTCACAAATTTTACATACGAATCTAGATGTGACAAGAGGAAGTTAAATGCTCTTTTTTGGCCTGATGACACTTCCAAGCTAAATTATGAGTCCTTAGGGGATGTTGTTTCGTTTGACGCGACATATCATACAAAAAAGTATTTATTCTAGAATTCTAATCATTTTTTTAGTTATATATTCTAATTGTCTTTGTTTGTGTTTTTAGGTATTTTTGAAAGATCTTGTATGCTCAAAAATCATATTAAAGTGATATTACTAATTAACACATGATACTAAATGGTCACACTAACAACTTAAAAAATTGATTATTTATTAGAATTTGATTTTAATAAATATTCAATAAACTCTTATAATTAAATTGTAAATTATTTATTTCTAGGAAATAATATTTTTCACTAGCAAATAACATTATATATAATTCATATGGTATAAATTAATAAGGCATGCACAACATTTAGGACTAGATAAATTCTTTTGTCTTTTACCAAAAAGTTAAAGTTTATATTTTATAAACTTGGTTTATAAAATATAAAATATTTTGTCTTCTTTTGCCTTCATATTTTCGAAATTTGGCAAAACAAAAGATAGTATGAAAATTTCTAGTTGTTTAATCAAAAGGAATGACTTCTTGAATTGTTTATTCAAAACCCTTGAGCCTAAGCATGCATGCATTAAGACATAAGGACATGGTTGTCTAATGTGTAAGTAACTATTGGATAATGGCTTCACTTTATACATTAAGAGAGATGAGGCTATCATTCCTTATCTCTTGACTACTCATAAAATCGTAACATGGAAAGAGTGTTCATACTATCTCCATTTTGTTCATTCCTTTGGAAATTACTTGCATCTTTATGCTCTCCTTATGTTTTTATTTTGATAAGAACATAAAGCTTAAGAGTCTTAAGATTTTTATATAAAAGAACTAGCATTATACATCAAGTTGAGTCATTGTTGGTGTCTCTTAAGTTCATCATTCTTCTTCAACTTCCAAGCCTCCCAAGAGGACCAAAAGAACTAAAAGGTTGTTACTTCTTCTTATCTTCTTTGGTTGGTGTTTAATCTTTCTACAACTTGCAAGATGATAATTGGTGGGTTTAACTTGTTTATGTTATTCAAAATATTAAGTCTTATGTTGCTAAATCTCTTGTTTTTTAATTTAGTTTTGAATAAAACCCAACAATTGATATCAGAGCCACATTGCAAGTTTGGTTAGATTTTTTGATTTTTTAAAATCTTCGTTTTTGGAGAATATGGATGTAACGCTCGTAGATCCGGGCTAGTCAATTTAGAGGCAATAAGTGTCGAAAATGACTTTTCAAAAAAAGATTATTTAGAATAAATAATTTTAACCAAGTTTTAGTATATGTCACAAGGTTTCCGTACATATAAAGAACGCCGAAATCCGAGTTATAACGAAGAAGTTATGACCCGTCGAAGTTTCGCGACGGAACCGGCACGTCACCGGGAAGCGTATATAGTGAATTTACGATAGAGCGAGTTTTAGCTTATCGATATAAATTTAAGTCGTAGAATACGTTAAACCGAGAGCGTCCATAAAAAGATCGCCAAAATCTGACTTCGTATGAAGAAGTTATGATTTTTCGAAGTTTCGGCTTAGCGGTGTACAACCTGAAATTCGAATATTAGATCGAGCGGTTTTTAGCCGACACAACCTAAATTAGAATTGAAGATCTCATTATTTGTAGCGTAACAATAAAAAGACAGACGCAAACGGACGTCGGATGAAGAAGTTATGAATTTTTAACAGACCAATTCTGTCACGGCCAGTTAAAAATATAACATTTAAAATAAAGTCAAAATTAGCCAACGGAGTCTAAACAAAAGTTGTAGAGTACATTTCTGCCTTCACGTGGATATAAAGAATGTCGAAAACGGAGCTCGTATGCGAAAGTTATGATTTTTCTAAGTCGGGAGGATGCTGTGCGAGTTTGGGTGACGTGGCGCGATCACAGCCGTTGCTTCCTCCCCAAGGCTAGCCACCAGATGGTGACACGTTGCACATTACACCCAACGTAATTTTGAGTACGCAACCATTACGCTTAGCGTAATTTTTGAGTACGCTCGGCGTACTCGGCGCTGGCAGCCTATAAATAGAGGCGCAAATCTCCCATTTTCTTCACAACTCTCCACTTCTTTCCTCCCAAATACCCCCAAACCTTCAAGGTTTTTCCCTAGCACCTCCAAGGTGTTAGAAGCAAGTACCGGAGCACTGGGAAGCTCCGAGAGGAGGAGCCTTTCGGCTCGGAAACGCTGCTCCAGCAAAGCCCGGTTTTCGGTAAAACCCGCTGTAAGTGAGCTACGCCTACGCTATTTTTAATATAGCTTCTAACTAATTATAGTAACATTATTAGGACCTTAAAATAATTATTTGGGCTATTATTATGAGTTATATAGTGTTTTTTAACGCTTATATAATAATAATAACAACTAGACTATTAAATTAGTCCCGGTAAATACTGAACTAAACCCTAGTGGTAATGATACTAGGTTTTGTCGAGGGAAATTGTTTTAAGAGTAACGAAGTGCTGTCCGAGTACCGAGTCACCACCGTATCAGGTGAGTGCATAGTCCTTTTCATCTTACACATAGATATGAAGTTTTTTAATATAAATTACGTGCTATGTGTGCATATTGTCTGAATACTTGCTGTCTATGCTGGGTGAAAGATTTTTATACAAGTTTTAAATGATTTAAACTATATATGTATTTTATATCTACAAAATGTGTTGGGTAAAACATGGGTAGATGAAATAGTTGTTGTGTGATAACACGATGAAATACATCAATGTTGACAGTGATCCAGTCATCTAGTGGAGTATAGATGACGACCCTAGATGATACTAGACAGTCCAGTGGAACGCTAGCAGGCTCGTAACCTGTAGGTGTTTTTGAACTAGGTGCTCATTAGGTATTTTTGAATTGAGCGTGTTCACTAGGTATTTTGAACTGAGTGTGTTCACTAGGTATTTTGAACTGAGTGTGTTCACTAGGTATTTTGAACTAAGTGTGTTCACTAGTTACTTTTGAACTAAATGTTTACCAGATATTTTGGACTACGTGTTCACCAGTTATAATCTATAAGCCTTGGTAACGATGGACTTCGTGCCGATTCCTTAGGATGATCCTTAGGAATAAATAAACGAGGAATAGCTGATTCTTAGGGTAGATCCTTAAGACTAAAAAAGATAATGGGGATGGGTAATTAGGTTGATTGTTTGATTGTTTAAACATAATAATTATATTATTGTGGGTTGAAAACCCTATGTACTCACCAGGTTTCGCAACCTGACCCACTCAGTTTATTTATATCACAGGTGTTGATATGAAGTCACATTACACTGAGAGATTAAAGAGATGTAGATCACTAGTGTAAATAAATGTAAGTTCCGTTTATGCTTATGTTTCTGTATTGATGATGACATCCCAAACGCTTTAAAATGAATAAAATACGTTTCTTCGAAAATGTTTTGATAACGTATTTATCGTTTTTTTGGGAACAAATTCCGCAACATTTTTATGAAAAGAAGTACTCTGATTTTTTTTACAAAGCATAAACAAAATCGGTCTTTTCTGGCCGTGAAAAATCGGAATATCACAATGGATAACTTGGTTTTGTATAAAAACAAGTTCATACATATTTTCTATGACAACTTTATAATTGTTATTTTTTTATGTGACAAAGTTTCATGCATCTTTTGTCATTTAAAGTTGTTTTAGAAAAACAAATGTTGTTTAATGTGTATGTTGAGATGTATGATGTGCATAAACTACCCAATGACCATTGTTTTTGTTGTGTTGCTGTTTTTTTATAAAATTGGTAGTAATAATTTATTTATTCATATGGTATGTAATAAATTAAATAGATTGGTTTCCTTGGTTTATTTTTGTAAATAATAGATTCGTTGCTAGAAATAATTTATTTGTATAAAATGTAACAAAAAATGAAGTTGAAGCTATTTTTGAAAACCACGAGCAATTTTTGAGTTTAAGAACATGCTGAAATTTAGTGACAGTTTCTGAAAAGTGTCACTAATGATGTTTCTTAAGGGCTGTTGGACGTTTAGTGACAATTGTTGAAATATTGCTTTCAAGAAGCTTTTTCAATATTTTAAAACAATGAGAGTTTTGTCAAGTGAGAGATTCTACGACAACATTACAAGAAGATTTTTTTGGTCCCTTAAAATGTCCCTTTAGGAATGGACTTGACATTTTTGTGTTGGTTCACAAATAGTTGGTTATGTTTATGCATATATATTTTTATACATGATTGTGTTGTTTATTTTATGCAATTATTATGTATGGTTGGTAAATTAGTTTTTCACATGCTAAAATAAATTTTGGACAAAATAAACATCACATGAAGTTTGGTTTTCAAAATTTATAATGTGAACAGAAGATGTAGCAAGTTATTGTTTTAAAATATATGGTTTTATAAAAACTTTAATAATGTCAAATTTTGAAATATTTAAATATAAGTTTTAAAATGGTGATTTTTATAACTTATACAAACTCTAAATATATAAGCAATAAAAGGAAGTTTTATTAAAGATATAAAATGTTCAAATACACTCAAACTTAATTGTAGAGACCCATTTTTATACAGACAGTGGATGTGGAAGAAAAATATCCCGAGATTTATCGTGTATAAAGATATAAAAATATGAAGAACATGATGAAAATTCTTGGAAAGATGAGAAAGAAAGAGCTATAAAATATAATTCATGAAGAACATTGGTGGGAGAGAGAAACTCTCCCTAGGTGGGGAGAACCCACCAATTCTATCTCTAGAATTACATTGAGACTAAGAGTAATGACCACATCTCCCTTTATATATGAGGGAGAGTAAAATACACCAACAATACAATAAATGAAAAAAATACAACCTAACTACCACTCATTATTTGTAAAACATTTCCATGCTCCAACATTCTCTCCCTGAATGCTTACAAATGATGAGAGATACAATAAGTGTTACAAGGCTGAAACTGGCTATGAATCTCTAAAAATGAAGGTCTTCGGCTTCAAAGAACCACCAATGAAGTAGAAAAGTAAGATCCAATTCTTCAAACTAGTCATAATCACCAGAAGAAGATGATCACCATGAGAAAGTAGAAGATTCAATAAAAAGAAACACTTTGGCTTCAAAAGTCTGAAAAACATCTCGAGTTCTCAAGTCATAATACACCAGAATTGTTCAAGTAATATCCTGCTAAAAATGTGAAGCATCCAAAAAATGAAGTCCGGATAAAAATAATGTGAGTCCAAAGACATGGTCCAACAATGCCAAAAATTTGATCCAAGGATCAAAAATAAGTGTCACGTCACATCGCCAAAATAATCGTCGTCTTCCAAATATCACAAATCCAAACTCGTGAAATCATAAGATCTGAATCGGATGCAAACAAAACATCATCCTGTGGTAGAGTCCGAATAATAAATAATCTAAATCGGAAAACATCGAGTAATGCCAAAAATTTGATTCGTGAAGACCAAAAATAAGTGTCACATCGCATCACTAAATAAATAATCGTCTTCAGAAGTCTTCAAAAATCCAAACTCAAACAATCATAATAACCGAATCCGGATGATATTCTCTCCATATGTTTGATAACCAATGACCGAATATCAAAAATCAACAAATCATCGGATGGAGAGTGTCGGATACCAAGAGCTAAGAGAGCTCTCCCTAGATGTATGAAGGGTCTTGATAAGACACAAGAAATAGAGTAAAAGAGATACTTTGCGGTCATGAGAAGATGGATGATATAGTTGCTGAAGCTGCATGAACAAATACCATAGAACGAAGAATCACTGCATGAAAAATAATCTCTGTTATGCCAAAAATATACCAAAATATCCAAACTGCGGTGCCGTAACTCTCGTAGTGGTCTTCAAAAGAAAGCAAAGTCCACATGCTCAAGATACATGATTCGTCAACCGAAGATCAAGAGCACCAAGTCACAATATCCCATAAAGTGAAGAATGCGAAACAACTTTGTTGATGAATCGCCGTTGCAGTGAAAGTATCACAAAGAATAATATGAAGTCCGACTGTGGTATGAAGTATTCTTCCAAAATAGCCGGCATGAAGTGAACCAATGTGACAATCCATGGGTGGTTTGTGGCAAAAATTGGTATTAAAAAAAATTGGTGTAAAAAATGGTTTTAATAAAAAATTGGCTAAATAAAAATAAATGTTGTTAAAAAAAATAAATTTAAAAATTAAACAATAAAAAAAAGGTTGAAAAGAAAAAAAATGAAGTTAAAAAAAAATAAGAAGGCTTAAAAAAAAGGGGAGCGGCTGATGAGAGGGGAGGAAAAAAGGAGGAAAGGAGGTGCTGGACGAAGTGTAGAGGGAGGGGCGAAGAAGAAGAGGGGGTGTTGAAGGAGAAGATCTGAAGTTAAGAAGGTAAGGCTGGTTACGGAAGGAGTGGGTTGCGGATGAAGGGAATGGTGCGGATGGTAGGTGCAGGTGATAAGGGCCGTTGTGGGTTGGTTGACTGCTGATGGTGCAAAGGGAAGCTGAGATCCGAAGTCTATTGGTGAACCGCAGGAGGAAGCTGACTGCGGTCCGAGATTTGTGGGCGAGGACTACGAACCAAGGCTTCGGTCCGAGGCTGCGGTCCGAGCCAGAATGAGACTTCGGTAAACAGGTCAGCAGGAAGGGATGGCTGCAGACTTCTTGGTTGCGGATCAAGGGTAAGACGGGCTGCGAGGAGGCTTTTTAGGAGACTCCGATAGGCAGTTTTTGGTTGCGGATCAGGGGTCCGAGAGGGGCTGAACAGATGACGAAAAATGCCTTTTTCATGAAAAATGATGCCAGAACGACCATTTATTCATATTTTAATAAGGGAATCTTTTATAAAGCATTTTGAGTCAAAAGTTGGTCTTGGGAAGGCAAAGATATGAGTGTGCAGGTGGGTTTTTAGGGACAAAAGGTGATGACATTTGTCATAGTCACATGGTTTTGTCTTTTTGAGGGAGTAAATAGTGGAGTACTCTTTACCCAAAAGAGTAATAAGGATAAGATGCTTTATGCAAACAACACCATACGTCCAAATACACTATCTTGAGGATTCACAACAACAATTTAAAGATGAAAGGTATAAACACCATACCTTATGTGAAGAACAAAAGTTGTTGGAAAGAAAAAAATCTTCAAAATAAAGTGCTTTTATCCACTTTTCTTCAAGAAAAATAAGCCCATTAATTTTGTGTCTTTTCTTCCAAGATTAAAAGAACCTCTTGGAACAATTTCTTCAACATATTGGAGACCACAAAAATAATTTCTTCTCCCATTTTCTTCATTTCTTCAACAGAAAAATACTAAGAACACCAAGAACATAAATTTCCAGCAGTGAATTTGAGTGAGCAACAACAACATAATTATTCTACTAAGTAAGAATCACCATAGAAAAAAAGAAAACTCATTAGACATTTCCGGTAGAACCCGAAAATTCTTGCAAAAACATGAAAAATCTTCAAGATAATCACCGAACGGGAGTCGTTCCCTTGAACTAGTCGATTAAACCTTCAAGGTACGACTCTGATACCAATTGTAGAGACCCATTTTTATACGAACAGTGGATGTGGAAGAAAAATATCTCGGGATTTATCGTGTATAAAGATATAAAAATATGAAGAACATGATGAGAATTCTTGGAAAGATGAGAAAGAAAGAGATATAAAATATAATTCATGAATAACATTGGTGGGAGAGAGAAACTCTCCCTAGGTGGGGAGAACCCACCAATTCTCTATCTAGAATTACATTGAGACTAAGAGTGTATTTCTAAGAAATGACCACTTCTCCCTTTGTATATGAGGGAAAGTAAAATACACCAACAATACAATAAAGGGAAAAATACAACCTAACTACCACTCATTATTTGTATAGCATTTCCATGCTCCAACATTAATACTGTTTATTAAAATTGAATCGCGTCAAATTATATAAAAACTAGTTTTTTATATAGAACCTTTAAAAATGATTTTCTTTTTGAAAACTGGTACCACAGTTTATTATATGCATGTAATAATCATGATATCATATGTTTTTAAAACTAGAATTATAAAACATATAAAAGACCCTTTTAGAAACTTCAAATCTATGCAATCTGTTTTGAAGAATACTTGCATATCTCTTGTATGCACTAGTGGGATAAAGGTCACATAACCACTTAGTGGTATCTTTTGATGGCCAAGGTGTCTTCGCGATTTCTATAACCAAGTTATAGGCCGATTACACATGTGTTTTCAAATTGGATGATTTGATCGGAAATCTTTTGTGATAAAGGTCACCTAAGCAAGAGAGTTCCAAGGCATAGATGGGATCAAACATGTCTGATTAAATTTGTTATTAGCGATCCCATAAATCTAGGATTATATAGTAAGATATAACTAATAATCGATATCTACCGGGTTGGATACAAATAAATGGGATAAAGGTCACCTAACTATTTATTGGTTTTGCAACATGGATCCTAGACTTTGATAATTAATGTTTTTGGAAACTAAAAGGGTATTAATTATTAAAGAGTTAAAATATTGAAAATACTAAATGAATTTTGTTAAAAATTTGTAGTTAAATAATCCATTTCATTACCATGAATTGTCATTTTCTTTAATGACTTAATGAATCAATAACATTCACTAGATACAGCTTCACTGAACTAGTTCATGTCTTAAGAGACAATTTCATGAGAGATATGAAATTGTATACACATAAAGGTCATAGTCCTAAACTATTTGCTTTGAGGAATTGAAATGAACATGACACTTGGTAAAGGAATCACTGTGATGCTAAAGATGCTTCTAACATCAAACTAGGAATAGTTCAAGGCCAAAAGGAATCACCTTGTGTGATCTAAGAGGCCTATGTTTTATAGACTGGACACCTTTAAGCCCAGGAAATCCAATAAGGCCCATATAGATGGATCGTGGTTTTTTTGTGGAGAATTTGGACATTGGAAGAGGATCTGCTCCTCTTATCTGGAAAGAAAGTCTGGAAGAGACTAGCACTTCAGGTATCTACTAGATACAACTCATACTTTTCATATAACACTTAGGTACTTGGCGCTTAAATATTAATCTAATATTTTGTAAATGGCTTGTAGATATTTACAGAAGAGTAACCATCTGAGCACAATCAAGTTGGAACCACACTTTGGAGTTTAGCTTACTAATTATGCTATGAACATAATGTACTTGTAATATAAAAACAATGTTTGTTTTGGAACAATGTATGTTTTAATTTAGCTTGTCTAAATATATGTCTCAGTTTAATTTATGAATGATTGACTATTTACTTAAATCGTTTTTCATAACGATCACTTTCATATTCAGAAATGATTAAAATTCTTTTTATGAGACTAGATCTCCTAATAAGAATTATAAAGTAAATATCAATATTTTTTAAATAACAAGTTATATACGCAAAATATTTTGACTTAAACTTGTTTTAAATCAAACTCATCTTTGACATTATTATATTTATTATATAAATGACATTCACATATTCCAACTTCAAGAAAGGGATCATTGAAGGAAAATAATGTAGTTTAGTTGACATATGTAAATCTTATTTATATATAAAAGATTCCTAATGATATTTTCATTAAGTTAGATTGTAAAGACAAACTATATGACTAAAAGAAATTCATTAGTAACGCCAGTGTTGTATTAAATCGTTGATGGTTCTCTTGAAGTTTCTAGTAACTATAAGGTGATTTTACCTTGAGTAAAGATCCCATGTCACGTAAGATCACATGGTAAATACTCAGTAAGTACCTTCATGGTCGTAAGGACATCATAGTCAACTAAGAGAATCATGTCGATTCTTGAATTTAAGCTAAAGCTCTAATGAAGGTTAATAGTCACATAAAGATATAACTTTATTAGACTTGAATGTGTATTAACCCGAGCACTTTAGTTTTAACTTGTTTTAATTTAGGAACTAATGCAGTTGTGGTCTCTATTTGATCTGGCGATTATTAAGTAGAGAACTTAATATTTGATGGAATTCGGTCATGTCATTTAGATTATCTTTGTGTTCCACTTTTTCTTGCTTAGAACCACTTCCAGAATATTCATTTATTCAAACTTCCACAGTCGGGCCTACTCATGGAAGAAAGTAGTGAGTTAAGATTTTCATGGAGCATTGGTAGATTGTTCATGGGGACGAACGTAGCAATGTTTTCAACCAATACTCATGACTAATTTAAATGGATATTTTAAGGTATTGGAGTGATTACTTCATGGATTCTGTCACAAGTCATTCTAATATGGTAATATCATATATTCTTCAAATGGAGATGCATGAGATTTTGTCCTACAATCTGGTGTTTCTTGGTTTTCCCCAACGTTGTTTGTAAATGACAATCAAACAGGGGTGAGCTAGATATGACATGAGGAATAGGTGGAATATATGTAGTAAAATTTTATTTGTTCACTTCTTTAAATAGTTGGAGTCCATATCTTTGGGTCCCTCAATGATTTGTTGTTGATATTAAAAATGCATGGTCGTGCTTAGACTGAATTGATGGATTAATTAAACAGTTAAGTTAGTCTCAAGAAACAGAATCTTGAATGTTTGAGATTTTATATATCCATGTCTCAGGTTCACACATGTATTTTGAAGAAACAAATGAATATTTTATCACTTATCTAAGGGCTATGTCATGACTCTATGTTGTGAGTATGGAAGATACATTTGACTGTATACTCTCTACTCATTACTAGTGAATATTAGACCAGATAGTGTTGGTAACTAATGTAAGTGAGAGTGATGGAGAATGGTGCCCATCACTAAACATAATTACAACAAATATTAATATTACTATTAATAGTAGGGTCATTTTGGGTTACACACAAAATAAAAAATAATTTACATTGAGAAAATTATAGGGACTTAACTTGTTAATTAATTAATCGTCTTTAATTAATTAAATGAACTTTAGAAGTTATGAAATTTTCTAGAGGATAAAAGAGGATAATTTAAGCAATTAGATAATGTCACCCCCTCCCCGACTGATGGCGGAAAATGCCGAGTGGTGACGATATAAAGATTTCCCAAATCACAGAGCGCCAATCATAATTACTTATCTAAATGAAAATCTAAAAGTCTTCATGTTGATAATCCTTCCATGAATTGATCTCTACTCTATCCTAGGAACACATGTGATTTTTAAAAACGTCAACTTGACGTTGGCGAATGCACAAGTTTTTATAGTTTTCGGCTTTTATTCGGTTGTATTAATTTAAAAATCCTTTTTATTATAGAAAAAACTATCCTAGTGTATTTTATCAACCCTGACGTACTATCTTTTAGGATATCTAATGATCATATCATATTATCTTTTAGGATATTTATCTAATCCTAACGTATTTTATCTACCATTCTAAGGCGTCCCTAATGGTAGTCTGTTCTCTAAGGTGTTCTAATGTATTACCATGAGCCCCCATAGTCGATGCTGTTTGACTAATAATTTTCCACGTCACGATGCTTCATCGGACGTTAAATAGTGAAAAATAAGAAATTTATCCTGCTAGGATTGTAGCTAACAATCGTAGGTGGGGTTGTCAAACCCAATATAGATCTATACATATCTTGGTAGCTCTCGCAAGATTAACAATTATAGGTATCAGGGAATGCCGTCAAGGCCTTTGGATGAATATTTATAGGTCACTAACGCATTGACCTTAGGAATTTGTCTTTTATCTTTTATCTAATATCTTTTAATCCTTCCTAAGGATTTCCTATAACTATCAAAATATAAATCTTTTTATCTTATATTTAATAATTATAACTTTTGATCTCATAATTATATATATATATATATATATATACACACACGTATGTATACATACATACATATTCCCTAATTATGGTTATCTGAAAACATGATATTTGGGCTGAGTAACAACTAAGTACGGTACATATCCCTATATTTAACCACCATAACTTCTAGGTACTATGTTATCCTAGGGATTTGGCCATTATAACATCTAGGTATTATCTATTCCTAGACTATTGGGCATCATAACTCTCAGGCATAATATCATACCTTACAACTAGGCAAAGTCTCCAGAGCTTCATTATCCTAAGGATATAAGCTTTATAAAATTACTTGATATTTATAGATATTAATATATTTTGATAAAACCATTTGATAAGCATACATTACCCCCTGTAAAACATTAAAAATAGTAAATAGGGCAGTGAAATCCCTCTAGTAGCATATTCTAGAGCATCTGAGCGATTGCATCCGAAGCTTCGTGCCATCAAGAGGGTCTCAGAAACAACTTGAGGGTTATATAGAGAGTGTTTGGGATGAGAAAATCAGAAAGTGAGTACCTCTATTTATAGTGGTTGTGCATGTGGTATACTTCATGCGTTACGTGCACTTGTTTCGTGGCTCCATCCAGAGCTTGTCATGTGTCACCCTTCTAATGGTCCACATCTCCCTAATCTTCGATGAATCTGGGTGTCAGGTGTGCACGACAGGCATGATGCGCACTTGGCGTGCACCCCTTAATCTTTTATAAATATTCATATCTTCCTTATATGAATCTTGTTTCTTACCCTCTTTATATATTGTGTAGCTCTCTACTAGTACTACAACTTTCCTTAAGGCCGCATTGTTAAATTTTGACTTTTGTTTTTAACCTATATTTTATACTTTTCTAAAAGTCGTATCTCCTTCATACTAAATCCGTTTTTGACGTTTTTCCTTTCAAAGTCCTTATCTTACGGGTTGCTACGATTTTCTTTTTTGTGACGTTAGCCGAAACTCAAACGATCTCTTTATGCTATTTTGGAGTTAATAGTGTTATTAAAGAGATTGGTTTTTATCTTTTATAAAATCATAACTCCTCCAATCGGAGTCAGATTTTCGCAACACTTATATCTTTGGGATCACTTTATTGTGTACCTTCCAAATACAGTAACTGTCATAAAAATTCATTATAACTTTTTGGTCACTCATTTTTTTGACTTCTCTTTATTATTAACTAATCATATTTTTCCTTCAATATGAAAACACTCTACCATTTCCATTGGTTGATGTTGGTCTTTTAGTGACAATTGATAACGGGAAGTTCGCAATTGTTACATTCCCCCTGTTTTGGGAATATTGTTCTCAAAATTCAGACATTATGTTAATCTTAAGTGGGGATACCAGTTTCTTAATTGGGAAATCGATTCCCTTTTCCTACTTATTGGAATAACTAAATTTCCTTTTTAGTTTTCTACTTCTAATTCTTCAACTTTTTTATTAACATCTAATATTTGACTTTTGAAATACTATTTGATCTTATCCTTATTTTACACCAATAGGAAACCTAAATCTCTTATCTTTTCTGGAAGGATTCCTATTTTTATTTTCCTATCAAAACATGTATTCAAAATAGACCTTTATATATAATAATCTTGAGTACAACTTCAAGGGTTTCCAATTCCCTTATTCAAACCTTACATAATCATTCCTATAAGTCAATTTCCTAAACCTCTTTTCCTTTTAGTGGCCTGGTTGACCCTTGCATACATTAGTGATGTGTCATGGCCTTCTGCGGTTGGTACACCTAAACATCTTACATTTGGCCAGATGATGAAGTCTAAAATTACTGCACAAAGGGAGTCTTCCCAAGTATCCTATTAGTGAAGTGGGTGATCTCTCTCTCACGAGGCTTCCTTTCCTCTTTTTCCTTCGATAAGGGTCGAACTAATTTACCCTTGAAAATTCCTCCCTACATGTTCTTAAGCTCTTTGGACTTCTTCTTACTCCTTCTTGGGTTCTAGGGCATAAGATCCTTGAGACCGAAGACTAAATATTTAGCTTCCTTTTATGTATAGGGTTGGTGTGACTGCACTTCAACTCCGATATGGGGAGCTAACCCTTGGAGATATGTGTTGATCTTCTGGATCTTTGAGTTGACCAATTCATGACATATGGTGACTAAGTACTCAAAGTGTATCGTATAGAAAGCATAGCCTGACTTTTTGATGCTCAGATGATTGAATTCCTGTTCAACTCATGCCACGTCTCTGCCATAACGAAATTCCTTTATCATCTGCTTCTTAAACTCTTCCTATGGGGTTGCGTAGGCTTCGTCTACTCCCAAAGCCTTGACTTGGATACTCCACCAGAGGAGAGCTCTCCCCATGAAAATGCAAGTTGAAAACTTGACTCTATGTTCACTAGCGCACTTGCTCTCTATCTCTTTTGCCCAATAGATCACACTATCTAGTCAACTATCTCCATATAATGATCTCGACTTACTGTTGAGCAAATATTGATAGGTTCTTTTCGATTGACTACCTTCCTTATTGCTTCCCTAATCCTTGCTAGCTCTGAGATTTCATAATGCATTAGAGATTTGACGTTGAATCATGGTCTGAATGGTGGTCGGGTTAATCAAGTTTAACATTGCAGGGTTGTTGTCCTGAAATGACATCAAGAAGGTTATTTGGTGTTTCTAATGGGGTTAACACTACTTTTTCCATTTGTAGTGTACTATAGTTGCTTTCCTAACAATATGTCTCCTTATCGCTTGATAGAGACTTTACTAGTATCTTTTATTTTTATTGTCGCTTTCTCTCTTATCACGACATGCTATCAGCTCTTGTTATGAACAAGGTTTTTGTATCACTGTTCTTTTCCTAGAAACTTCTATTACGAATGAAATTTCTTATTTCTACAAGGAAATCTCTCGTCCTTGATCTTAATATTCTAATTAAATTAAAATCCTAAAGGATTTTAGTATCTAGGTTATTTAATGTAGGGGTGGCAATCCTCGACCCAGCCCGTAACCCAACACTGACCCAACACGAAAATAAACGAGTTTGGGTTGAGATTTTTGACCTGCCAACCCACCAACCTGTTTATTTCATGGGTTGGGTTGAGTTACCTGTTTGGGTTCGTGGGTTAACTCACCAACACGATTATATATATATATATATATACATATATATATATATACATATATATATATATACATATATATATATATATATATATATATAATGTTTAAAAAATATATTTAATTATTTATCAGTTTTGAGTATTTGATTATCGTTTAATCGTTTTCCGAATTCCAAAACTGCAAAACATCTTCGAGTCGACTTAGCGTGCCCTAGCCCCTAAGAAGCCCGTAATCAAAAAGAAATTCAGTCTTTAGTCTCCAAACTCACGACTCGGTGTCTCCTATCTCTGTTAATTGAGGCATCGAGTCATTGACTGTCGCAGTGTCGCACACACACCACTCGTCTTCTCATCCTCCGACTGTCGCACACCACTCATCGTCGTCACTCTTGTTTATGACTTTATGTTGAATATTTAAGACTTTATGACTTCATTTTATTTGTATTTTTTAATTTCATTTTAAAATGTGTTGCTTATTAAATGAGTTATACGGGTTGGGTTCGACCTACTGACCCACGAACCCATGATCCCATATACTTATACGGGTTACAGGGGTTGGGTTGGGTTGATGTTTTCAACCCGCCAACCCATGACCCGACAACCCACCAACCTATATATTATATAGATTGGGTTGGGTCAATGTATTATGACCCGCCAACCCACCAACCTGTGACCCGCCAACCCGAACCCAACCCAATTGCCAGGCCTAATTTAATGGCTTTTGGGGATGAAAAGTGTTAATTTTAGGAATCTTGAACATGTGTGTTGTGCATACGATACACTTGTCGTGCACTTGAAGAAGATCAACATTAAAGTCTAATTGGCTTCATTTGAACTTTTAACAAACATTCATTCTGTCCCCATCAGCTTTGCCTCAATTGGGTCCCACACACACGACGCACACTTCATGCACCTACCTCCATTCTTCGATTTTTTCTTCTCATTCAATCACTTTACTCCCAGGTAACCTCTATGCCTAATCCTAACTTAGATTTCGGGCTAAATTTGGAGTTTTTAGGTTTTTTGGAGGTTTTTATAAATTGGTGAATTTTTGGAGGCTAAATTTGGAGTTTTTAGGTTTTTTGGAGGTTTTCGTGAAATAGTTGAGCACCTATGCATCTTATACTACCGATTTTACTTCATAGATACTCAATTTTGGGTTTAATTCATCTATTGATTCTCTTTTTGAGTTTTTAAAATTTCAATTTTTTTAAGTAAATCCATGGGATACCTATTTGTGTTCTAGAGGACTAGTCGAACACCCTTATATGGTTTTTATGTTGAAAACTGGACGGAATAGTAGGTTGCCATGATTGATGTTCTTCGTGTTCTTGGAATGTGCCATACAGATGCATGTGCGCTGCGTGCACTCGAACGCAACGTGCATCTAGAACATCTGGTCCATTTCAACACCTAATGCATATTTTAACTAATCTAGCTTATTCCTAACTGTCTTCTAGCTTATTTTCTACACATATGGCGAGACAAGGTCGAAAAGCTGTGAATCAGTTACCTCCAAACTAGCCTTCACATCCTTTTCTAGAGTTCCCCGATGATCTTCCTGATAGGAGCTCTTTTGTTTCACACCTTACTGCTCTTCTGTTCAAGAAGATCAGTATTCCCCTGGCTCTTTCCTGGAGAGTGGCGGACGATTCTAGGATGACGGCTCGACTGAAGCCATTCCTTACTTGTATATTGTGGGATGATAGCGGTCTCGATCTTTTTGTCTCTCACGGATGGCAACGGGTAGTGAGTGTCCAGGATTTGGTATATAAGGAGCTCTGCAAGGATTTCTTTTCAACAATCTGCTTCGACAAGGATTCGACGATATGGGTGGATTGATCAACTTCTACTTTTCACCTAAGAGGCGTATCCCATTCCTACAGCCCGATCGAGTTGCGGAGGAGTCTAGAGATTTACACTACTAAGGAGACTTTGAGTCCTCATTTTTATGCTTATCTTGATAGTTGTATTACTGCACTACCACAGGAGTACAAATACGTTTAGTTCTGGGCCCATGCTCGGGGGACTTATGTTTCCAGGACGACCAAGGAGAGCACCATCTATTCTCCTATCCATCCATTGATCCACCGATTGGTTTCTTCTACCATTTTTCACCGACAGGAGTGTGATAAGGTTCCTTCTAGAGACCTCTTTTATATGTGGTGTCTCACTTAGACAGAGGTTTGCCTTCATCTTCCTTTTTCTCTTGCTCTCAACTTATCTAGCATGGCTCTAGGTTCTACATCTTCGAGCATGATCTGCGGGGGTCATTGGGTTACTAGGTTGGCCTTATCTTATGAGGTTGATACTAGTGTGATGGCTCCTATTTCTATCTAGGAGCTCGGTATGCGTGTGTTGGTTTGGGGAGTGGGGCAGTAGTGGAGGATTCCGGATGATGATATCGTGGAGGCGATCTAGCAGGTGGAGCCAGAGGACATCCCTAAGCTTGCCTTAGTGAGGCATCAGAGGCCTAGGAATGTGGAGCCTAACCATCTGGACCTGACTCTTCGTGACGTGATGCAGTATCTGATTGATGCTCAAGAGGACTGTCGTTGGATTATGGATTTGATCGCTAGGGGTGATGCGACATCTAGGGGATGGATCATCCACTTTTTCCTAGGGCGGTCCTTCTGTTCCACCCCTTCTCAGCCACAGGGCACTGCTCATGATGGTGCGAGCACTTTAGGAACTCCTCCTAGAGATATTGATGATGATAGCGATGAGGACATGGAGGATGGGGAGGTTGAGTATGAGAGCATCGATGAGGAGGTTAAGGTTTTTGGGTTTGATACTTTGTATTTTTGATACTTGTAATGTATTTTGATACACTGTATGTTGTTTGTATTTGTATATATTATTTCTTGTTTTATCTATCCCCAATTTAGTTGATGTATTGGTTCCGTCAAGACTAAACATACTTGATCATGCTATGTTTAGGAGTGACTCAACCTTTACATACTGAACCATCCTGGATATCTGTCTTGTGGATTGCATTTTAGATTTGTATGTGTTATTCAAGATTGATGATTATTATTTGTTTTGTTCTTTTAGACTAAGTAAGGATCGACCAGGTAGGAAAAGTCATAGGGCAAGACCATTTTGGCGTATAGCTGTTCTGAAATCCAACAACCCAAGACGACAGTTCCAACCTAGGCACCTTTCCAGTATGTAGTCTATTCGTAGGGTAATTAATAGTAATACTTTTATTTATAGGTTTGATGACAAACCTAATAGGAGTATATATCCTAAGCTATAGTCTAAATTACTAAACAAATACTAATTCACTATAGCAACTACCTCTGATACCAATCTGTCACACCCTCCCCGACTGATGGCAGAAAATGCCGAGTGGTGACGGTATAAAGATTTCCTAAATAAGAGAGTGCCAATCATAATTACCTATATAAACGAAAATCTACAAGTCGTCATGTTGATAATCCTTTCTACTCCATCCTAGGAACACATGCAAATTTTGAAAATGTCAACTTGATATTGGTGAGTGCACATGTTTTTATAGTTTTCGGATTTTATTTGGTTGTATTAATTTAAGAATCCTTTTTATTTTAGAAAAACCTTTCCTGATGTATTTTGTCAACCCTAGCTTACTATTTTTTATGATATCTAACGATCCTATCTTATTATCTTTTAGGATATTTATCTAATCCTAACGTATTTATCTACCATTCTAAGGCATCCCTAATGGGAGTCTAATCTCTAAGGTGTTCTAATGTATTACCACGAGCCCTCATAATCGAAGCCATTTCACTAATAATTTGCTCCGCCACAAAGCTTCATCAGACGTCAAATAGTGAATAATAATAAAGTTATCATGTCGGGATTGTAGCTAGTAATCGTAGGTGGGGTTGTCAAACCCAATATAGGTCTATACGTATCTTCCTAGCTATCGCAAGATTAACAATTATAGGTACCGGGGAATGCCGAATTTAATCAAGGACTTTGGATGAATATTACAGCTCACTAATGCATTGGCCTTAGGTATTTGTCTTGTATCTTTATCTATTATCTTTTAATCCTTCTTAGGGATTTCCTATAACAATCACAATATAAATCTTTTTATCTTATATTTGATAATTATACCTTTTGATATCATAATTATTTTGTATATATATATATATATATATATATATATATATATATATATATATATATATATCCTAATTATGGTTATCTGAAAATAGGACATTTGGACAGGGTAACAACTAAGTACGATGCATATCCCTATATTTAACCATCATAACTTCTTGGTACTACATTATCCTAGAGATTTGGCCATTATAATGTCTAGGTGTTATCTCTTCCTAGACTATTGCATATTATAACTCTTAGGCATACTATCATAACTTACAACTAGGCATAGTCTCTATAGCTACATTATCCTAAGGTTCTAAGCTTTGTAAAATGATTTGATATTTATAGATATCAATATATTTTGATAAAGCCATTTAATAAACATGTATCCCCCCCTCCCGATGAAACATTTAAAATAGTAAAATAGGGGCCGTGAACTCACTCTAGTAGCGTATTCTGAAGCATCTGAGCCATTGCATCTAAAGCTTCGTGCCATAAAGAGAGTCCCCGAAACAACTTAAGAGGTATAGAGATAGTGTTTGAGATGAGAAAACCAGAAAATGAGCACCTTTATTTATAGTAGTTATGCACGCGATATAATTCATGTACGGCGTGCACTCGCTTCGTGGTTCCGTCCAGAGTTTGCCACATGTCACACTTCTAATGGTCCACGTCTCCCTAATCTTCGATGAATTTGGGTGTCAGGTGTGCGCGACAGGTATGATGTGCACCCCTAAATCTTTTATAAAAATTTATATCTTCCTTATATGAATCTTGTTTCTTACCCTCTTTATATATTTGTGTAACTCTGTACTAGTACTACAACTTTCCTTAAGGTCACGTTGTCAAATTTCGACTTTCGTTTTTAACTCGTATTTTATACTTTTCTAAAAATCGTATCTCCTTCATACGGACTCCGTTTTTGACATTTTTTCTTTTAAAGTCCTTACCTAACGGGTTACTATGATTTTCTTTTTTGTGACATTAGTCGAAACTCAACCGATCTCTTTATGCCATTTGGCTTTAATAGCGTTATTAACGCGATTGATTTTTATCTTTTATAAAATCATAACTTCTCCTATCGGAGTCAGGTTTTCACAATACTTATATCTTTGGGATCACTTTATTGTGTACTTTCCAAATACACTAACCATCATAAAAATTTATATAACATTTTGGTCACTCATTTTTTTACTCCTTTTCATTATTAACTAATCATATTTTTCCTTTAATATGAAAAGTTCTACCATTATCATTGGTTGATGTTGATCTTTAGTGATAATTGGTGACGAAAAATTCCCAATTAAATGGATAATTATTAGGGACTAGATAACTATCTTCTAGGGTTTTCTATCATTTCCTATAAATAGATAGGCATATGGACAAATTTAAATGGTGAGAACTCTCAAAACCCTAGAGAAAATTCGGTTCTACCTCCAAATTCCCATAACAACCAAAATCCCATTTCCCACACCATGGTGCCTTTTTGTCCACGATATGGCGACGTATTTTCATCAAGTTCAAAATTTTAGAACATTTGTTCATTGTGTTCGTTGCATTGGTTGTTGTTGGATGTTGTTGATATGAGTTCATTGGGTGCGACTACGAAAGAGGAGTACTACGTTGGACTCTTAGCTCTCATCAATCAATTGAAGATCTATAAGGGTTTCTATAAACCCTAAAATGTATGTTTTCTTGCATAATCAAGTTGCATTAGATAGGTTGTATATATATCCGAATTTTAGGCCATGAGGATTAAAATTATTGTTTCCGCTGTCTCTTTAATGTTGCTTTAGGATCCTCGAAATCCAATAATATTACCAAAGTACCAAATTATAAAAATACCAACATTAACCAAAATATCAAACTAACAATTACCAAACTGCTAAAGTAAAGTTAACAATTACCAAACTACTAAACTAAAATAATATCAACAAAAATTAAAATACCAAACTACTGAAATGTCAACAAAAATCAAAGTACCTAAGAATTAAGTTAAACCAAAATATACAACTAACAATTTCCAAACTTCTAAACTACCAAAGCCAGAACATAAACCAAACTAACAATTAATTACCAACCTACTCAACTACCAAAATATGAACATATATCAAACTTCCAAGTGCTAATTACCTAAGTTTATAACAAATAATCAACATACTTTCTAAACTATATGCAGTCATCGATCTTTCAATGATATTTTGAAATTAAATAAACTAGTTTTGCGAAATAAGTATGCTAAATAATGTATTGTATGTTTTGATGCCTTTAAGTAACCATAAGATTAACTACTAGAACTCATTGTTCTAGAAGGTTTACACCCAATGCCATTTATCTATCCCTCTTGAGGACCTAAGACCTTTTCAAACACAACTTGCTTGTCAAATGGGGTTGGATTGCTCAGGGAGGCTTAGTATCGTGTTTGTTCAACAAGCTTACACACTAAAGCATTTTATATTTTACTAAGATCACTAAATAAATTAATATACTTATAATTTAAATAAAAACATCAATGTACTTTTAACTTTAAGCAAGAAACAATAATGTACATACAACTTCAGACATTTTTGATACCTACATATGTTTTGACCTTTGTCGATGATGTGTGTTGTGGATGGCTCGATAAAGGAGTCAAGTCCTTACAAAAACTCTAGAGAGTTACAATTCTCAATAATACTTCAATTTTTATCAATAAGCATGATGCAACTAAAACATAAGTTAGGGTTTAGGATTTACTATATGTGAACTAAAAGTTGATGATTTAAAAGCATCATCGAAATAGGAAAGAAAAAACAAACAATAGAAAACGTATTCATAAGGATATGCTTCTAAATCCCCTCCTTACCCATATGTAAATACGTATTACATGATTGGTCTTTTAGGAAAACGTTGACATCATTTCCCCTTAGCTCCCTAAGTATATATAAAAATATACATTAGAGAAGAAAAAAAAGACAATGACAACCAGTGTTCTAAAAGGCGCCATGGCACATGCCCAGGCGTGAGGCATGACTCCACCATTACGAAAAGTCTCATGACGTTGCTGTTAGGCCTAACGCGTGGCATGGTGTGATATGACATGCCATGGCGCGTTATGACGTGAGTTTATTCCTTTGAGACACTTCTTTTTGCTCTTTGTTATGCCTTTTCTGATCGGGCATACATCTATTGTGTTTTTTGTTTACTTTTTGTTAGGGTTTAGGATTTACTATATGTGAATTAAAACTTGATGAATTTAAAAGCATACTCGAAATAGGAATGAAAAACCAAAAACCATAAAATGTATTCACAATCATATGCTTCTAAACCCCCTCCTTACCCATATGTAAACGTGTATTACATGATTAGTCGTTTAGGAAAACTTTGACATCATTTCCCCTTAGCTCCCCAAGTATATATAAAAATATGCATTAGAGAAGAAAAGAAAAGACAATGACAACAAGTGTTCTAAAAGGTACGCCATAACATGCGCCAAGGCGTGAGGCACGACTCCGCCATTACGAAAAGCCTCACGATGCTGCTGTTAGGCGTGACGCGTGGCATAGTGTGATATGACATGCCATAGCGCGTTATGACATGAGTTTTTTCATTTGAGACACTTTTTTTTTACTCTTTGTTATGCCTTTTCTGATCGGGTATACAAGTATCATATTTTTTTTTTATAACTTTTTATTATCACTTTTTGATATAACACTTCTAAAAATTGGTCATATTTTACAAAAATCTATATTTATGTGGTAAAATAATTATAAATTAATAAAAAGTCGACGTCTTACATAATGCCTTGAAAAATACAATGGCTCGTAAAGATTAAGGTTTGACCTTGTCGTCACAACACGCCTCACGTCTTTCAGAACTTTGATGACAACCAAATCTTTCCTAAACAAAAAATCACATAATATGCATTCAAATCCTAAATGAGATAAATAATTCAAAAAATTGTCAGAAAACTTGAAATTAGTTTCTAAATTAATATACATACATGTATTCTTAGCTCACGATTACCAATTTAAATTTGAATTTGTTTGGAAAATCCATATGGGCAGGGGCGAACCTAAGAATTTTCTAAAGTGGGGGCAAATATTTTTTTATAAAGTTTTATGGGGGCAAATATTTTTGAAGAGTCAAAATATATAATTTTGAAGGGTTAAGATATAATATTTTTTTTTTAAAAAAAAACTTACTTTTTAATTAATTTTTTTTGTGGGACAGCTGCCACAATAGAATGTTAATTGTAATCCTTGACAAGTTGCAATAGCTTCAAAAACATACTAATCCAAGAGATGTATTCCTCATGATAAAAAAGTCATACTATAAGCAATTTTAGGCATTTATACGATTATCTAATTATAAATATAAATTAAGTTTCCGAACAAGTTTAGTCGTTCAATAGATGCATTCCTCATGCATGATCTAGAAGTTACAAAAAATTATTTTGTATTTACAGCATCTTAAGTCGAACAATATTAATCATATTTTTTTTGTTGTCAACACAGCCCATGAAAGTTTCAAGTCAAAAATACATATGGATTAAAACATCAAGAAATTATCTAAACCTAGCAATAATGAATTTCATTTTTAAACTAGGTTTTAAATGAAAGCAAAACCCTAGCATCAAAGCATCATCTTAAACATCAAATCTCCAAGTTTACTTAAGGAGACTCACAAAGCATATTTCTACAACTCATATATGCAATCAAAATGTAGAACAATGTCAGCCATGAGCATGTAATAAGGTCAAGGAAATGTAGTACAATGTAAGGCAAGAACACATGGATTTTTGAAGCCTTAAATATGCAAGGAAACACGTACCATGATGTCATGAACAACTAATATTTTTGTGCTTCATGCCTTGTTTCCAATCCGTTAATTGATAGTGTTTGTCGTCGGAAGTTGTTCACATTATCGACTGACTTATGTCATAAAGACAAAAAGGAGAATGATGGAATCATATATTTTGGTGTAGAGGCAATAACAATGTCATATTTAGTGGAGGCATGACATTAACGGCGACATGTTAAGTGGCTACAATGGCAACATACTTTAGCCAATTCCGTAAAAATGATGAAGTTCAAAACTGGAAGTATATATATATATATATATATATATATATATATATATATATATATATATATATATATATATATATATATATATATATATATATATATATATATATATCTCGAAAGGTTTATTATTAAAATAATGAAGAAAAGATAATGAAACATATAGATATTACTATATGTTTTAAGACAGAAAATGTCCAAATATTACATGCATGTATATTTATATACTTGCTACAAATTCATGCATATATATATATATATATATATATATATATATATATATATATATATACATGCATGAGATGTAAACCTTAATTATACATAGAGTATAAGAATAGTAGGAACATGCCAGTACTATATTTATATTCATACTTCATAAACATAATTAATATGGAACATACAACATCCATACTTCATTAATATTATACATGCATGATGTTTTCTGGGTAATATAAACCCTAGCTGCAACACAGTAACATATACATATAGATGATAATTATCTCGAAAACTTATATATAGAGTAACGCATATACGTAATACTCCAAAAGGCATAGATATTATATATATCGCTAACTTCATAGATACTGCATGTGTAGAACGTGTAGCTGAGCTCTAAGGCGATGCCTAGTTTGGTATGAGTTTGAAAGGAGGCTTGACAAATGTTGGTGCGGGATCTGGTCGTCCATAATCTTTCGTATTAGCCCTTAGCAGCCTCTCATGAATATTGTCCCTCTTTGAAATTTGATCATCTTCTGAATATAAAGATTCCTATATATACATATACACATATCATCAATTTATATGATCAAAACCCCATAAAATATGAACAGATTTATGTTTAATGATCGAGTGACAAATTTAACCTGATTCTGATCAGTTGCACCAAGTTTCTTCATTGGAATGGAGGATCCACATCGGGCTGTTTCACATGATGATCAAAAAGGATTCAGAGAAAACTAAATTTAAAAGCATTCACCATGGTTACTTAATTATATGGAAGAAGATTTATGCAATTGATGAATTATAAACCTGCAGATGATGATGATACAAGCGATGCTACAATGAGAAAAGTCAGGAGACATATCTTCAAACCCATGTTTATTTTCATCAACTTGATTGATTCTCTCTCTTTGAAAGCTTCTTTCCAGACCAGAGGATTCAATAAATGATGCAAAGTTTGTATATTGTATACAACAATGGGAGGGGGTAGGGTGGGGGTGGGGGTGGGGGGTTATAGATGAAGTTAATTAATCACAGTAGTGGTGTTGGGGATAAGAGCTAAGAATTGATTGTTTAATCTAAAGAATTCTATCACAATGCAATGCTTTTTTGCTGTGCTTAACTTTTGGATTAAATAAAAAGCCTAAAAGGTGAGAGGAAACCACTTTGCTGTTGTTGGGGCACTAAGTCCATAGGGTTAGTGGAAATTAAAATCTTAGTGATTAATTTAATGTGTTAATGGGGAATGGACCCTTATAATTCAAATTTGTAACCAATAATATCACATCCTTTTTTGGCTTTTCATCGATAAAGAGGAGAGACTCGACCTAAAATGCGTGGAATTGAAGGCTAAAGTAGACACATATATATTGTTGGTAAGAGTTTCTTTATCAATTTAGTTTGATTGATTAATCTCAACAGTTGAGATATCCAATAACACCCACAATGATCTTCGTTGTACGTACAAAAATAATATGTAAGTTAGTAGATTACGATTGCACTATATAAATGTCTAGCTCTTCTTGATATTTCTTTAATTATCAAAGCCATATTTATATTTTTGGAAACGTAGTAGAAGGCAATTGTTCATATAAGCCTTCTTTTATTTTGGACTCATCTTTAAGAAAGACACATAAAACAATATTTCAAGGAGACGGAATTGAATGGAATCTTTCATTAGTAGTATAATTGTGTGATCCATATTTTCTTCGTTAAATTGTCAAAAGTAATTAGGTCATGGTTCCCGTGGGTCCCTTAATTACGGATGACGTGGCAAGAACGGGAACCCCATTGGAAATCACAGAAGATGTTCTTCTTTCTTATAGATTTTGCTTCCAAATGAAGGTTAGTCACGATTACATGATGGATGAAGCTAAAATCTCAAAACCACTCGGTCCACGATTAATTACAAGGCCATTCCTATGATTCAAGATTATTCGTATTTTGTTTGAATCAGGTACATAGATTAGATGACACACAAAAACATAAGAGGTATAGCGAAAAATATAAATGGGTTGATCCTAATTAAATTCCTTTCTTTTAGGTTAAATGACTCAAAAAGCACTCACATATATGCCAACCTCAACGTAGAACATCTTCTAGCAGATTACTAAAAGAAAAAGCATCGAGTTCTTAAGAGAAGGGTTAAGTAAACGATCTTTAATTGATTCTATTGCAGTATTACTGATTGAATATGAACTGCGTTACACAAAAAGTGAAACGTCTAACGAAAAAGAGTGATCGGGGAGATCATAATCTCCTCCTTTTGGATCAAAAGAGACATAAAGTCAACTTGGAACACTAAACACCAACTCTTGCAAGATCACTAAATAAGGAAGCATCATGCTTGATGATAAGTTATTGAAGAGCGAAGTGAAGGTTCTTAAATGGATTGTAATGCATTATTACTGACTGAAAAATCTCAAAAGGCAACTAATGACCACTTTAGAAACATTAGGGTTTTGTGTTTTGTCCTTTAACTGATTAGCTAGGGTTCCAAAAATATATAAAATAATTAGTGGGTTTTAAAAAGGGTTTAAATCTTGGATGGTTAGTGCTTTCAATTATATATATGGACAAAGACTTGGCACCAAATACCATCGAAAGGACAGTGATGGAGAATAAAGACACCACTCTCTTATTTTATTCATCTTTTCTTTTCCCTTTCTTAATTAGTCTCATTATCAACATTTTTTACTCGAGTCGTCTTAATATTTATAGGTCTATATATATCAAATGTCTCTTCTATTGACCTAATAAATTTTCTCCTTTTAAATGATAGATGCAACTCTTTTACAAAAATGCACAAACAATAATCAAAACTAAATTTTCTACATGCAAATATGTTAGATCTCACCTCGATCAGTAGAAGACATTTAACTTTTCTTTTGTCGTTTCAGGATACCCCACCTCCCAGAAAATGAAAAGACTTTCTCTTTAAGAAGAAGGAACCCTTGATTTGTCATTTATCTTTAAGCTGATTAATTGCTTTTGCAATTTTTTTTATTTATTTATTTTTTTGTACATAATATAATAGCATTTAGATTTGTAAGAAATATATAAATGATTTTACCTATAAATGTTATATATGTAAGAAATGCACAAAATTTAGTTATATATCCATATTTAATTTATTTAACAAGGTTTAAAAAAAGTAAATCATGGTACTCTTTTAGCATCTTTTATCTACGTACGTACAGTCACTTATAGACAAGTGATGCGTTCCTAATCACACTAATCACATCATAATTTGCATGACCTTTGAATGATAACCCAATTCATGAAGACTTTTGGGCAACTTTAATAGTATCATTTATTAGTGTTTAACTGAATTTAGGTTAAATGAAATTATACATTATTTAACTAAAATTATCTCCTTATGTTTGTTTTAAGGCGATTCTAAATATATTTTCTTATAGTTTCCTTATATATATTTACTTATATAAATATAGTATTTATCTAATTTATTATTAAGAATTTCGTATATACTTTTTATAAACATTATAATATCATATTTATCCAACTTAATTTCTAAATATCATTTACCTTTGTAAGCTTTTAAAATATCATATTTGCCCTATTCTATTTTTTAAATAACTTTTTTATATTTTAAAATCATTATTTACGTTTTAAAATCTTTTTAATTATAAAAATAAATAAAATGACCATATTAGCCCTATTATAAATTGACCATTCTCCTTTCGTATTCAACTCAAAGTCCTCATTTCTAATTCTTCCACATCTCTGACTGTCATTCAATTTCTTAAACGAGGTATACCGATTCATCTTAATTTTTCATCATTTTCCACACAAAAATTACTCAGGATTATTCATTGATTTAGTAGTATTGATTGAAATTTAATTGAAAAAAGAGTGATTATTGTTGTTCTTCGTTTTCTGTGAGCAAAAAACAACAATACGTAAGTCAAAATCTTTTATTAGTATTTTACAATGTTTTAAAGCCCTAAAACTGGAACAAGTATTTTTAATGGATGGAGGAGTCCTGTAAGTATCTCACACATTTAGAGGAAATTTTTTATTGTAACAACCCAAAAATCAAGGGTAAAAATATCATTTTTATTATAGTCAAAACACAGATATTTTTTTAAATCCAAGTATTCCAAAAACATTGCTAATTAAAATATTTATCAGAGTTCATCCAAAAATCACATATTACGGAAACACAGGTGTGTGCGCTGCGATCAAGCCGAACCCTTCCTTTCCAAACCAATGATACCTGAAACCATAAACAAAATTGTAAGCATGAAGCTTAGTGAGTTCCCCAGAGCATAATCCACATAATCACATAAACCATATCAATCACATAAGTCATGCATATAAACATATAAGGATGCCCTGGAAACCCTTCAGGGTCTTACTCCGGGTGCCATGGGAACCCCCACATGGTCTTAGCTGTAACACCCAGAATCAGAAAGACCAAGAAAAGAAAGGAAAATCTATAAGTCAAGGAGTCAACTTGTCAAGTCCAGGAAGAACTCGACGAGTCGGAGCGGGATCCAGGTTATAGATTAAGTGACCGACTCGGCGAGTCGGCGAGTGGACTCGGCGAGTCTGGTCTGGACAAGAAAAGCCTTACTCTTAGGGTTTGCACCCTATTTAAAGAACCTTATGTCCTCTCCTCAGCCCCTTGTCGGCCAACAACTTCTTTAAGCGATTCCAAACCCTAATTTGAGTAAGAGGAGGAGGAAAGTGAGCTTGGAACTTTTGCAAGAGGAAGATTTGGAGGATCTGACCACTAAGGAGCTGTAGGATTCAACTTTTTGGTTGTGAACATTAGTTTGAAGGTAACAATCTGTCACCTTGCCTTTTTTGCTTCTAGATCTTCTCATGGATGATGTTTTGGGGCCATTTTGGCATGTTAAGGAGCCATTTCGAGTTAGAAGTCCAGATCTAAGGTTGCTACTTCAGATCTAGGCTTGTCTTGGTCCAAAAACCCGTAAAGTATTAGCCCTTGGTGTGTTGGTGAAGCATGTTTGTCATAAACCCTAGCCCTAGAGTGTTTTAAGCCTATAGCTCCTTGGTTTCACTTAAAGTTTGTGTGAAGCATGTTTGTCATAAACCCTAGCCCTGGAGTGTTTTAAGCCTATAGCTCCTTGGTTTCACGTAAAGTTTGCAACTTTACGTGAGGAATAGACTTTGGAAGAGTGGATCTATGAGTTGGAGCCCCTGCATGGCTCGAAAAGCCATTGTATGGATTAAGCACTGAAGCTACTCGGCGAGTCACATGGGTGGACTTGGCGAGTTGGATGAAGATAGGCAGGAACTCGACGAGTTGGAAGAACAACTCGATGAGTCTGTTGAATATTGCCATGGATTCGACGAGTCTGTTGAATATTGCCATGGATTCGACGAGTCTGTTCTTGGACTCGACGAGTTGGATCGCAGAACCTCAACCTTTTCTGGTTAAGACTTAGATCGATGAGTTGAGTAGTGACTTAGTGAGTTAGACAGGATGGGACTCAAAGATCGTTGAACTCGACGAGTCGGCGGGGTAACTTGGCGAGTTGAGGTGTATTGTGAGAGTTTCAGAGCATAAGGACTCGGCGAGTCAATGGGTTGACTCGGCGAGTAGAGTCAGTCAAGAAGTTTGACTTTGGCCAGGACTTTGACTTTGACAAGAGTGGACTTAGTTGGCTTCTAGAGTTCTGTTTGGATCTAAGTGTTATGCATATTGATATTGGTAGCTCGGGGAGCTAGTGGAGCAGCGGTTCAGAGAATTGTTGGTCAGCAGTCAAAGGGTTATCAGCAAAAGTTCAGCAGTGTAGTTGAGTTTCCCTTTGTGTGAATGGGTCTACGGCCACAATGCTGACCCATGTAGTTATGAGTAGGAAGACCTGGGGGTTAGCCCTAGGCACAATATGCTAGTATGACATCCGGGACTAAGGTCTAATGTTAGCGGGCGGGTGCCCAAGGAATGGTTTGTATGATAGTTATTAGGGATGGCAAAAAAACCCGAACCCCGAAGATTTTGGGGCGGGTCGGGTCACTCTTATCGGGTTTCGGGTCATTATCGGGTTTTTAGTTCGGGTTCGGGTCAGGGAGTGGGATATGCATGCCCCGACCCGCCCCGACCCGAAAAATTATATATATAAAATGAGATTTCATCCCTCTAACCCATTTCAGCCACCCGAAGACTCTAACCTTCAATCCCATCACGTATTCCCAATTTCTCACTATTGTGATGAATTTAGTTACGATATTAGACTTTAGTAATTTCTATTTGGTTCACTTATGTTAAGAACTTATTTGTATTTTAAGCATTTGTAAGGTTTTAATTTCTCAATTGTTTCATTGTAGTTTTCCTAATTTTTTCTGCCACCATTTTCGGGTCGGGTTTCGGGTCTATATCGGGTTTCGGGTTTCGGTTCGGGTTCGGGGATATTTTTAGCCCCGACGGGGCACCCCGATAAGAAACCCGTCGGGTTTCGGGTCGGGTTCGGGGACAAATATAAATATCGGGTTCGGGTATGGGATATGCCGCCCCGCCCCGAACTCGCCCCGTTGCCATTCCTAATAGTTATACTTGTTGTCTGTGTGATACATATATGTTCCTGGTAGGGAGGTGAGGGTGGGCGAGGTTTCGTATCTCACCAATAGTAGAGTATGGACGGTGTTCCATATCTCATTAGCAGCAGAGCAGGGGGCGAGGCCCAAGTTAGGAAAGGAGTGAGTGTGGGTTGGGCCCGTATCTCACTATTAGAAGGAGTGTGGACGGGGTTCCATGACTTATCAATAGCAGGACAAGGGCGAGGCCCAAGATAGGCGAGGCCTTAGAACAGGATTCAGTAGTATATGTTCAGTTATGTGTTACATGCTATTTTATACTATATGTTTAGCGGGCGGGGCCCAGAGACAGGCGGGGCCTAAGAGAAACAAATTTGTATTCGAGCGGGGCTCGAAGCCAGGCGGGGCCTGGAGCGGCGGGGCCGTTGTAGCGGGCGAGGCTCGATGTAGCGGGTGAGGCCCGGAATAGTGGGCGTGGCCCAGTATGTGTAGTATGTGTTTATGCATGGTATGTGGTAGGTTGGGGGAACTCACTAAGCTTCGTGCTTACGGTTTTCAGTTTTGGTTTCAGGTACTTCCGGTAGCGTAGGGAAGAGCTCGGGGTGATCGCATTGCACACACCATTAATTAGACAACATGGGATGTTTTACTCTGATAAATGAAAATATGCTTGGAATTAATACTCTGAATTATGTTATGGCTTATGATATGTTTTTATGAATATGGTTTTGGTAATGATGTAAAGAAAAATTTTTGGTACAGATTTTTGGGATGTTACATTAGCCCACTGTAATATAAACCATACATACAAACATATAAGGATGCCTTGGAAACCATTCAGGATCTTACTCCAGGTGTCATGGGAACCCCCATATAGTCTTAGCCCAATGCCTCGGGAACCCCCGAGGTCTTAACTAAGGATGCCATGGAAACCCTCCAAGGTCTTACACCCTAGTGCCTTGGGAACCCCCCGAGGTCTTTACTTAGGATGCCATGGAAACCCTCCAAGGTCTTACACCCAAGTGCCTCGTGAACCCCCCAAGGTCTTTCATGCAAGTATCACAGAGACAACTAGCATACCACATACCACATAATCAACTAGCATACCACATAACATGTATTCAACTGGCATTCCACATAACACATAATGGGTCGACCTTGGTGTCTTTGACCAATTGGTATGGTGTGGAGACTCATCTCACACTGCTGAAGTCCCGCGAATAAGTCCCTGACTCCTGGCTGACCGATCCCCGTAATGTCAATCATCAAGACAAAGCCCAATTAACCATTTGGGTTTCAATGCATAACCATAAATCCACACTTGGGGTAAATGAACCATTTTACCCCTAACCTAGCTTGGCTTAAAACCAAGGCTCAAAGTCACACCCTAAAAGCCCAAAAGCCAAATAATTAACCAAGGCCCAATATATGGCCCAATTTTCCAAATTGGACCCAAACCTCTACATGGTCTTACCTTAAGGCCCAACCATTTATTCTAGTCCAAACACTTGGCATTTCAATGGTCCAATATCTTATAATCATTAAAGCCCAATTATGGCCTAATTTTCCAAATTGGGCCCGAGCCTTTCCAATGGGCCTTGTCCTAAAGCCCAATAATTTTCTTAGTCCATCAACCTATTTCTAATTGTCCCATGAAGGCCTACAATAACCTAGTCCAAGAAAGGGCCCAACCCAAGGCCCAAAAACGCGAAGTCTAATATGACTGAGTACGTTGGGCGTACTCAGCTGCATGATGCACGTACTTGCTTAATGGCTTGTATGTTGTGCGTACTGCCTTGTATGCCCAACGTACTTCCCTCTTAAACCCACTTTTTCCATTAAGCACTTAATGCTTAAGCCATAAGTCCGAACTACAGATCTGAGTCCCAAATAACGTCTAAGCCCATAAAGTCACTGACTTGGTGACTTTGCATGCCCCAAATTGTAACACCGTAAAAAATTTGATGCAATTTTTTTCACTTTGAAAACCATAAAATATCATTCACATTCATTTTAAAAACATTGTATCAACATTGTATCAGTACAAAACCCCAAGATCAAAATATATATAAACTCCAATGTGTGTGTGTGTACGAATCATGCCGACGCCTTCCCGCGCTCATCACTGGTACCTGAAACACATAACACAACAACTGTAAGCATAAATGCTTAGTGAGTTCCCCAAAATACCGCATACAACACATACGCCACTCGAGGCTATAATGCGACCCTCCGGTCGATGAGTCTCAGCGGGACCCTCCAGTCCCGTAGCTCGTTGGACCCTCTGGTCCGGTCATAGCTCGTTGGACCATCCGGTCCGGTCTATATCATCATACAACATACATATATCACATAGCACATAATCTCATACATAACACATAAGACCCTCTGGTCATCGCATAATACCACTCTAGGTAACGTATAGTGAGAAGACTCACCTCGGTGTCTCGGTAAATATCTGACTCGGAAGACATGTGATCTAGCCTCCGCCTAATCACATAAAGTAATACTCTCATAAATAAAACTGTACTCAACCCTAAAAGTCAACAAGGTCAACGGTCAAACTTTGACCCGACTCGTCTAGTGCACTCGGGCGACTCGGCGAGTCTACACGTGTCCACTGACTCTCTTAGTCCCTCTCTTGGCACGTCGAGTACTTCCCCTGACTTGACGAGTTCCACCTGGCATGAATCGCGGGGCCACCACGACTCAACTCGCCGAGTCTCAAGAACAACTCGGCGAGTTCCGCCTTGAACTCTAGTCCCCCTGACCCTCCCTGACTCACCGAGTTATTCCCCAACTCGGCAAGTCCACTCACTGAGTGATTTACGGGAAACCCTCATCCTACTCGTCGAGTCTGTTCTGCAGACTCGGCGAGTTCATGCCATGCACAAACTCCACAAGCCTCCTGAGGTCAGATCTGTCCCATACATTCATAGATCTGGCATTCCCAAGCATGATAATCACGTAAAGTTCAGACCTTGACACTCATACAACATCAAAATGGTCTAACTTGGTGATTTAGCCCCAAAAATGACATCCCAAGCTCATGGATCCCAAAATAACTCATAAAGCTCCAAGGGTTAAGGTCTTTGGACCTCTTTGGGTCCAGATCCAGAACATAGACTCGAGAAGGGACCAAATGCTCCACTTATTCATCCTCTAAAAGGGTTAGAAAACCCTAACACTAAGAATCAACATCAAAACTGAAAGAGGTCCGAGAAAAATACCTCAATATGATCTCTAAGAACTCAGAAATCACCACAATCGCTCCTCCTTCAGCCTCCTCTTGCCTTGGTCACCTCCTTCTTGCAAAAACACCCACAAAAGGATCAAGAATGGCCTCTCCTTCCTCACAAACGCTCTAGATCTCTTAGGGTTTCTCTCTGGGGGTTGGTGGCCGCAAATGACGGCCCTAAGGGCCTTTAAATAGGTCTCAAACCCTGGAAATTAGGGTTTCATCAAACAACGTGGACTCGTCGAGTCCACTCATGAACTCGCCGAGTCCAGCTGTGAACTCGCATACGAATCCGCGACCATACTCGGCGAGTTTAGACGCCAACTCGCCGAGTCTCCTCATAATTCCCAAAAATAAAAGAACAAAATAGGATACCTGGGAATCCGGATGTTACAATTCTCCCCCACTAGAATCAGACTTCGCCCTCGAAGTCTCACTCTGCAAACAACTCTGGATGCTGCTCCCGCATCTCACGCTCCGGTTCCCAAGTCAACTCTGACCCTTTCCGATGCTGCCACTGGACCTAAACCAAAAGCACCTCCTTGTTCCTCAAAACCTTGACCTTCCGATCCCTAATCGCTACCGGTCTCTCAACATAATTCAGGCTCGCATCCACCTGAATATCTTCTAATGGCACCACTGCCGACTCGTCGGCTATACACTTTCGCAGCTGTGACACGTGGAAAGTGTCATGAATCTGACCCAAATCTGCTGGTAACTCGAATCGGTAGGCTACCCTGCCCACCCTCGCGATCACCCTGAAAGGACCAATATATCGGGGCCCCAACTTGCCCCTCTTCCTGAAGCGAATCACTCCTTTCCAAGGAGAGACCTTCAGGAGCACGAAGTTGCCGACCTGAAACTCGAGCTCAGACCGGTGTCTGTCCGCATAACTCTTCTGACGACTCTGAGAGGTCAACAACCTCTGTCTGACCCGCTGGATCTGCTCTGTCGTCTGAAGCACAATCTCGGTACTACCCATCACACGCTGCCCTACTTCTCCCCAGGAAATGGGGGTCCGACATATCCTCCCATACAACAGCTCAAAGGGCGGCATGCCAATGCTCGAATGATGGCTGTTGTTATAAGAAAACTCTGCCAAGGGCAAATACGTGTCCCAACTCCCGCCGAAATCCAACACACATGCTCGGAGCATGTCCTCGAGCGTCTGAATCGTCCGCTCATTCTGCCCGTCAGTCTGTGGGTGGTATGCGGTACTAAAATGCAGTTTCGTACCCAACTCCTCATGAAAAGTCTTCTAGAATCTGGAAGTGAAACGTATATATCGATCCGAGACAATCGAGATCGGCACTCCATGCCGTGATACCACCTCTCTCACGTACATCTCTGCCAACCTCTCCGCGGAAGAGCTCCCACTGATGGCCAAGAAGTGAGCAATCTTCGTCAACCTGTCCACAATCACCCAAATTGCATCGACACCCCTCGCGGTCCTTGGCAATTTGGTGATGAAATCCATGGTAATCTTTTCCCATTTCCACTCGGGAATCTCTAATGGCTGCAACTTACCATGTGGACGCTGGTGCTCGGCCTTAACCCTGCGACAGGTCAAGCATCTCTCTACAAACCATGCGACATCTCTCTTCATACAGGGCCACCAATATTCCTTTTTCAGATCCAAATACATCTTAGTCGCCCCGGGATGGATCGAGAATTTCGATCGATGAGCCTCTTCCATCAAAATGGTACGCGTTCCGCCCACGGACGGTACCCATATCCGACCCTGAAATATCATAAGCCCCCGACTATCGGTAACGAATTCCGATACCAGCCCAACAACTCGCTCTCTCTTCTGGATTTCTGGCCTCACAGCCTCAGCCTGGGCCCCACAGATAGCATCCAACACCAGGGTCATCACTGTTAGTCTCAAACAAACATCCCGCAATGGGGCGCCCTCCGCCCTTCGGCTCAGTGCATCAGTTACAACATTAGCCTTGCCCGGGTGGTACAGGATCTCACAATCTTGAGGGCGAACACTACCGCTCCCAATTCCAAATCATGAGTGGGATATCTCGACTCGTAAGGCTTAAGCTGCCTTGGTGCATATGTTATCACATGCCCCCTCTGCATAAGTACCTCTCCCAATCCGGATATTGATGCATCACAATATACCACAAAATCCTCCATCCCTTCCGGAAGGGCTAATACTGGGGCCTCGCATAATTTCTGGCGAAGTGTCTCGAACGAGGCCTGCTGCTCCGGACCCCAAGAAAATGCTTCATCCTTCCGGGTCAGCTTGGTGAGTGGCACAACGATCTTGGAGAAATCCTTAATAAATCTCCGATAATAGCCGGCCAAACCCAGGAAACTCCTGATCTCGGTGGGTGATCTCGGCACCTCCCACCTCATGACTGCCTCAATCTTGGCCGGATCGACCAATATCCCATTCTGGTTAACGAGATGCCCCAAAAATTGAACCTCTCGCAGCCAAAACTCACATTTGGAGAACTTGGCATAAAGCCTCTTCAATCTCAGAACTCCGAGGATCTCCCTCAAATGCTCCTTATGCTGCTCTCTGGATCTCGAATACACCAATATGTCGTCGATGAACACGATCACTGAGCGATCCAACATCGGTCTACACACTCTGTTCATGAGATCCATGAACACTGTCGGTGCGTTGGTGAGTCCGAAAGGCATCACCACAAACTCGTAATGCCCATAACGAGTCCGAAATGCTGTCTTCTGGACGTCCTCCTCTCGCACCCTCACCTGATGATACCCAGACCTCAAATCGATCTTGGAGAACCAAGATGCTCCCTACAACTGATCGAACAAATCGTCGATCCTCGGCAACGGGTAACGGTTCTTGACCGTTAGCTTGTTCAACTCCCGGTAATCAATGCACATCCGGTGTGAACCATCATTCTTCTTGACAAAAAGAATAGGCGCTCCCCATGGCGAACTGCTCGGCCGAATAAACCCCTTCACCAGCAGCTCCTGGAGCTGTGAGGATAACTCCTGCATCTCTGGAGGCGCAAGGCGATAAGGCGCCTTGGCGATAGGCGCAACTCCCGGAACCAATTCAATACCGAACTCTACTTGCCTCTTCGGAGGCACACCAGGAAACTCCTCTGGAAACACATCCGGAAACTCACGCACTATCGGGACCTCATCAACTGACCTCGGTCTCTTTGAATCGACCCTCGCATCCATCACATATGCCACAAATCCCTTACAGCCCTGTTGTAGACTCTGTCTCGCTCTGGCGGCCGAGCAAAATGCTGAACCCGTACGTGTACCCTCGCCGTACACCGTAAGAACTCCCCCACTAGGGTTGCTAATTGTCACCAATTGACGCTCGCAGTCTATCACAACTCCATATCGGCTCAACCAAACCATACCCACTATAACACACACGTCCCCCATCGCGATCGGAACCAGAACTATCGGAAAATCCACACTGAAGATCTCAAGAACACATCCTCGAATCACATCTGAAGCATACACTGCTCGCTCATCAGCTATAGAAACTCGCAGAGGTCGATCCAACGCCTCTTGACGGATACTAATGTGCTGACTAAAAGCTACTGAAACGAACGACCAACTCTCACCCGAGTCAAATAATACCAAAACAGGCACAGAACTCACAAGAAAAGTACCTACGCACATCATCATATAAGCATAAAACTCAACTCAAATAAAAGATGAAAAGAGAATACATACCAGCCACAACATCGGGCACCCCGCGGACCTCCTCCGCGGTCAACTGAAATGCTCTCCCACGAGCCTTCGGGGCCTCGGCCTTCACCGACCGAACCTCGGTAGCCCTAGCAGCAGGCGCAGATCCCTGCGCTGACCCCTAAAGAAGCTGAGGGCACTCGACCTTTTGATGGCCGGTCTGGTTGCAATGAAAGAAAACCGAAAATCCCTTGGGGCAATCCCTCGCGATATGCTCCTCCTTCCTACACTTGTAGCATACTCCAGCCCTGCACGACCCCTCATGACTCTTACCGCACTTCCCACAAGTGCGGCCCTTCGCGCCCTCATATCTCGAATCAGTAGGTCTAGCCCGCTTGGCTGCCGGCTGAGCCTGAGCCGGTCGCCGATCCGTCCTCTGTGACTCGGCCTCCTCCCTGGCCTGAGTCTCCAACTCAATCTCCCTCTTCCGGGCATTTTCCTGGAGCTCAACAAATGTCTGGTAAGTCGAGTTCGCCACAAACTCCCGAATATCTCTCCTCAGAATACTCAGATAACGGCTCATACGAGCCTGCTCCGAAGACACCTGCTCAGGGCAAAACATCGCCCTCTCATGAAACTTCCTGGTGATCATTGCCACATAATCAGTACCCTGCTTGAGGGTCAAGAACTCCTGAATCAATCGTTCCCTCTCCACTGGGGGAACATACTCCTCTCTGAACATAGTGGTGAACCTCTCCCAGGTCACCTCGGAAATCTCAGTCAAAGTGAAGTTCGCTGTCACGAACTTCCACCAATCCTTCGCTCCCAAGCAGAGCTGGTTCAGGGAGAACCGAACCCTCAAGTGCTATGGACAAGAACACGTATATAAACATCCCTCGATGTCAGAGATCCATCTCATAGCGGCAATCGGGTCCTACGTCCCTTCGAACTCTGATGGCTTCGTGTTGCTGAACTCCCGAAACAACAACGAGTTACCTCCATGAGGTCTGGCAGCAGCAACAGCAACAGTAGCTGCAGCTGCAGCAGCCTCAGTCAGCACGACATACCGCTCATCAAAAGTCTCCATCAATGTGGTCTTGATGTCCCCAAACATCGCAGGAATCTCGGATGGTAGCAGCCACCTCCTCGTGAATCAATTGACGGATCTCCTCGTCGCTGACGCTATTGCTCTCAGGTGTGTGTCGAGTCCCAACCATGATGCCTCTGAACTACAACAATAATTATTAGAGACCCGATCGAGCATACTCATACCCGATAACGCAACCCTACTCGTCCTCCGTTGTCTAAAAGATTCTTACTTGGAATGCCCACTGATCCGGTGTCTTCAGTAGTACGGGCCCAATACTACTGACCACACCGTATCAGCATTCACTCCAAGTCCTCCTCCTTGGATCCTGGATTACGAGTACTCTACTCTCATGAGCTCCTAAATGCTATCTACTCGCTCTCAAAGCATCTCAGCAACAGAAATCTCCTAGGCTAAGGCATCACAAATCAGGTCACTCTAGTCCTAATATGTATACCTAGCCTACTCTAGCATGCATAATGTAACATAACATATCTCATAACACATAATGTAAGGGTACTTTTGGGGATTCACCGTTCGGGCGCTGGCTGCTCGTACACACGGTTCTGCTCTGTTTGTCTCAAAACTCTTTTTACTCTTTTCTAAAATTTTACTTCATTATCAAGTTTTTCCTCAAATCCTCAGTTTGAGTTCAGATACGCCCGAAGATGCATCCGAATCCCTCAAACCAAGGCTCTGATACCAACTTGTAACACCGTAAAAATTTGATGCAATTTTTTTCACTTTGAAAACCATAAAATTATTGGAATAGTGTCTAAGGCTGCAACTATATTAGGCAAGTATTTGACCCGGTTGTGCATGGTCCTTTTGGGTTGCCTTCACCATAGCAACTTGATAGGATGATTTATTAAGAGAGAGTAAATATTATTAATATATTATGAGAATAATATAAAGAATAATATATTGTTATTTGATTAATATAAGTCATAGAATTAATTGGAATTAATTTGGTGACTTAAAGAGGTTAATTAAATAAAGGGGTATAAACTGTCAATTGTTTGATAGTTAAGCTTTAGACTATAAATCCTTATAGATATATAGTGGACAGATTCTAGAAGCTAGGATAGCTTTAAAATCGTCCATTGCTTATCTAAGGAAAGGATTTGGATAGCCTTAAGAGAAGATTATCCAATTAGGGTTTAGGTTGTAACCCTTAAGGAGTCTACAAGTATAAATAGACCCCATGGCTAAGGGAAATCGGCACCTCACCAAAAGTAAGAGAACCCTGGCCGATTTCCTCCCTTCTCCTCTCTCCTAAATCATCTTCCTTGCTATTGGTGTTTATAAGCCATTAGAGGAGTGACAATTGTGACTCTAGAAGCTCCAAGACTACAAGATCAATAAGGAATTCAAAGGTATGGTTCTAGATCTGTTTCAATGTTGTTATTTAACCTAATTAGCCATTAGAAGTCTTGGATTCAAAGCATGTTTAATTAGAAAGCCTAGATCCAAGCATTAGGGTTTTGCATGCGCACATAGGAAAGTTCTTATGGCTAAAACCCATCAGTGGTATCAGAGCCGAGCTTGGTTTTCATTAAATTGTTGCTTGATTAACTGAAACAAACCTGCAAAATTCGATTTTTTGGTTTCTGAGTCATGGACTCGGCGAGTTCCAAAGTGAACTCGGCGAGTAGGCCTGACTCGGCGAGTCCCTTTGTGCACTCGGCGAGTCCAGGTGTCAGGAATGGCCAGATTCGGGATTTTTTCATAATTATCTTATGGAAACTTACCTTAATCATATTAGATCAACCCTAATCCGATTTTTGGATATATATGACTATTATCTTGATCTAGTTAAAGGTATTTATCAACTAATAAAATATTTAATTTCCTTATATGATAATTAATTAATTATTTTAATTATTTTGGTAATTATCTAAAAAAGAAATCTTAAATAAAATCAAATATAGATAATTAGGATATTAATTGTTAATTGGAATTATTTGTTATTTGATCCTCCATGTTTTAAATGTTTAAAACTTGCCCTCAAGTTTTGAAATTTATATTTTGTGATTAAAAGTTTTAATTTAGACAACTTAAAATTCAAAATCCTAGATTTTAAAAGGTTTAAAATACGACCCTATACTAATATGATATTACTAGATTAATATATATATATATATATATATATATATATATATATATATATATATATAACTAAATGCTAGTCTTACCGTTAGTAGGCCTCATTCACGAAGCCGATCTATAAGGTGGGTATAAGGTTGCGGCCTATAAAATGGCGCCTAATGGGTGTACACTCACACCCACCGTTTGCTTGATTGGTGGAGGGTCGTTAGCCGAATGGGTAGGATAGGGCAACGTCATCCTCTCATTAAAAGTATAATAAGTAATACAAAGTAACTACACATATTTTAAAATTTCCCAATCTTAGTTACTTTAGGAAAAGTGAATTGATGCAATCCAATGAAATTACACTTTGCACCCTTGCTAAGAAGTTAGTGGAGCGTGTGTGGTTTACCGGCACACTAATTGGTTCTAAGCAAAGGTGGCAAAGGGTGATTCATTGTTTATCATAGTTCGATGGAGCGTGTGTGGTTTACCGGCACATCGAATAGGTGATCGTTACAATGAAGGCACCATGTGAATTTGCATGGTAATTCACACCCGCTTTGTGATCCTCGGTATCCCAGTCACAAACAAGAGGGGCATATCGAGATTTAAACATGCCATTGAATAGTTTCAATGAATCTCATCCGAACCTAGGAATTCTCAATACACTTAGGACTAATAGTTTAGGTTTTTGTGATGGAGAATTAGTGAATCGTCATTCACTTACCTTCAATTTATTTGCATGTTAGATTACGGAATCCCTTTTCTAGTATGTAAATGTTATTGTTGGATCCTAGCCCTAATTTTTCTTATTAGGAGATAGTTAGGGATTCTTATTCTAATCTATCTTTGTCCTTTCTAGATGTCGAACGCTAACAACGTTGCTGCTAGTTCTTTCACGTTGATGAGCCTTTGCCAAAAGGTCACCTTCGATGGAACGAACTTTAGCAAATGGATAAGATACATTCGCACCATTGCTCGCTATGAGGATAAGGAGTATGTCCTCGATGAGAAGCTCGAGAAGATCAACCCCGAAATCGCTACTCCGTCCGAAATCACTGCTTTTGAAACTCATGAGCGAGATGCAACGAAGGTACATTGCATCATGATTGCCACCATGAACTCCGAATTCCAAAAGTCCTACGAGGACATGTACTCGTATGAGATGCATCAAGACTTATTGGAGAGATACCACCAAAACGCGAGACAAGAGCGTTATGAGATTTTCACCAACATGATTTCCGCTAAGATGGATCATGGAGAATCTCTTACCGTGCACTTGCAAAAGATGCAAAGGTATGACGACCGCCTTCGCAAGTTAAATGTTGACTTTGGGGAAGACTTGGCGATCGACATGGTGCTTCACTCTTTGCCTCCGATGTACAACCAATTTAGGATGACCTACCACATGAACAAAGAAGAGGTCACCCTAAGCAAACTCCAAGGTCTCTTGAGGGTTGCTGAGAGCAACTTCAAAGACAAGTTTGTTGCACCAACTCCCAATCCGCCTGCTGCTCCTGTCTTTGCTATTGGTCAAGGAAAGGGAAAGAAGAGGAAGGCTTCATCGAAGAACTATCACAAGGTCAAAGCCCAAGATGGTGCCTCTTCTAGTGGGACCAAAGTTGATCCCGCTAAGCCCTGCCCTAACCCGAAGGAGGCAGAGTGCCACCACTGTGACAAGATAGGACATTGGAAGAGAAGCTGCCCAGAGTACCTGCAAGCAATCAAAGAAGGAAAGATCAAGCCATCTTTCGCAGGTATATACACAATTAAATCTAACGATTCTAATCATGCTATTTCTTGGGTTCTTGATACCGGTTGTGGTTATCACATTTGTTCTAATGTGCAGGGACTAAGAAGAAGTAGGGATGTGGAGAAAGGAAGGATCAATCTAATCATGGGGAACAGAAGATCGTCGCCTGTGACCAAGATTGGAGTGTATTCTTTAGTGCTTAGGAATAATTTATGTTTAGATTTGAACAATTGTTGCTATTCGCCAGAAATGGCTAGAAACATCATTTCATTTCATGGTTTATATAGACAAGGATTTAGATTTTCTTTTAATAATGAGAATGGTTCTATTTTGGCTTATCTAAATGGTGTCTTTTACTTTGAAGCTATACCATGTAATGGAATATATGAAACTGTTATGATTGTTGATAACTTAGGAAATGATGTTTTGAATATAGATTCTTCCACTAGTATGGATAAAGCATCCTTGTGGCATTGTCGTCTTGGATATGTCAACAAGAAACGCATAGCCCAACTCCAAAAGGATGGAGTGTTGGAGTCATTCGACCTTAGGGAAGATGACACATGCGAGTCTTATTTACTTGGAAAGATGACTAAGTCACCCTTCACAAGTACATGTGAAAGGGGTGAAGGTCTATTGGACCTAATACATACCGATGTATGTGGACCGTTTAGATCAACCACGAAGGATGGGAATCGCTTCTACGTGACTTTTACCGATGATTATAGTAGATATGGGTATATCTATTTAATCAAGCAAAAGTCAGAAACCTTTGAAAAGTTCAAAGAGTTTAAGAATGAAGTGGAGAATCAATTGGGTAGGAAAATCAAGATGCTTCGATCCGATCGAGGAGGAGAGTACCTAAGTCTTGAATTCCACGATTATCTCAAGGAGTGTGGAATAGTTTCGCAATTGACGCCTCCTAGGACACCGCAGTTGAATGGTGTGGCAGAAAGGCGTAATCGAACCTTATTGGATATGGTTCGCTCTATGATGAGTCGTGCTTCACTACCTATCTCTTTTTGGGGGTATGCCTTAGAGACTGCCGCCCATATCCTTAACCGAGTCCCTACTAAGAAGGTTGCCAAAACACCTCACGAGATGTGGACAGGGAAAGCTCCCTCGTTGGCACATATCAAGGTTTGGGGTAGCGAGGCTTTCGTAAGACGAGATACTCACGACAAGCTCGAACCTCGAAGTGAGCGATGTATTTTCACCGGCTACCCGCAGATATCCTTTGGATATCTCTTTTATAGACCGAAGGACAATGTTGTCTTCGTTGCGAGGAGAGGAGTTTTCCGAGAGCGAGAACTCATAAGCCAAGGAGACAGTGGGAGGCAAATCAAGCTTGAAGAGATTCAAGAGTCGATAGATGAAGGAACCTCTACCGCTGGCACTCAACCCGAGGAGGAAACTCCAGTTGAACCAATTGATGAGTCCTTACCTCTTAGACGTTCTGATAGAGTTAGAGTTCATCCCCAGTTTTATGGTTTTCATATTACTACCGAAGGGGACACGTATATTAGTGATGGTACACTAATAAATCTTGATGAACCTAATAGCTATAAGGAAGCCATGGCAGGCCCGGAGTCTGCGAAATGGAAAGAGGCAATGGATAGCGAGATCCAATCCATGTATGACAACCAAGTTTGGAATTTGGTTGATTATGTGCCCGGACATAAGACCGTTGGGTGCAAATGGATCTTCAAAAAGAAGACCGACGTGGATGGAAAAGTACACACATATAAAGCACGATTGGTTGCGAAGGGCTTTACTCAAACTCCCGGAGTTGACTATGATGAGACCTTCTCACCAGTTGCGAAGATAAAATCTATTAGAGTGATGCTAGCAATTGTCGCATTTCATGATTATGAGATTTGGCAGATGGATGTCAAGACCGCTTTCCTTAATGGAAAGTTGGCTGAGGATGTTTACATGGCTCAGCCAGAGGGGTTTGTGGATCCGAAGCATCCAAATAGAGTGTGTAAGCTTGAGAAGTCCATTTATGGACTTAAGCAAGCGTCTCGCAGATGGAATCTTTGCATCGATGAGAAAGTCAAAGAGTTTGGATTTATATGAAGCGAAGACGAATCTTGTGTATATGTCAAAGCCAGTGGGAGTATAGTAAGCTTCCTCGTTCTATATGTCGATGACATATTACTCATAGGAAACGACATCCCGACTCTACAGGAGGTTAAGTCCTGGCTCGGGAAGTGCTTCGCTATGAAGGACCTCGGAGAGGCTTCTTACATTTTGGGAATAAGGATAGTAAGAGATAGAAGTAAGACACTAATTGGACTTAGTCAGAATACTTACTTGGATAAAGTACTAAAACGATTTAGTATGGAAAACTCGAAGAAGGGAGAATTACCGATACAAAGTAATGCCAAGTTGAGTAAGACTCAAAGTCCGAGTACCGAAGCTGAGATAGCAGAAATGAGCCGAGTACCATACGCTTCCGCAGTTGGCTCAATCATGTACGCTATGACTTGTACTCGTCCTGATGTAGCCTTCGCTTTGAGCATGGTTAGCAGATATCAAGGGAATCCTGGCAGAGCACATTGGATTGCGGTGAAGAACATCCTTAAGTACCTTCGGAGGACGAAGAAATGGTTCTTAGTCCTCGGAGGGAGTGATGACTTGAAGGTGTGAGGGTATAGTGACGCCAGTTTTCAGACCGACAGGGACAACTACCGTTCGCAGTCGGGCTGGGTCTTTACCCTAAATGGAGGAGCAGTGACATGGAAGAGTTCCAAACAAGAAACCGTAGCTGATTCAACGTGCTAATCAGAGTACATTGCAGCGAGCGAAGCGTCGAAGGAGGCAATATGGCTGAAGAACTTCATCGGTGATCTTGGAGTTGTACCTGCCATAAAGGAGCCCATGGAGATTTTCTGTGATAACGAAGGAGCGGTTGCCTTGACCAAGGAACCGAGGGATCATGGTAGATCAAGACATATCGACAGAAAATATCACTTCATTAGACATCGTGTAGAAGAAGGACAACTCGTAGTGAAGAGGATATCATCAGAAGATAACCCAGAAGATCCGCTTACGAAGGGACTGAGTAGGGTTAAGCACTTGCAGCATGCTAAGAGTATTGGGCTGAAGGATGATATTAGCATAGATTAGATGGTATTAGAAACGTGTAATAGATAAATGTAATTAACATTTGATGATTAAATAAAGGAGTTTTATTTATGAGTAATGTTACTATCTTATGTTAATTGTTTAGCTATTGTTTCACTTTGCATGTTTTGACTTCCAGAATAATTGAAATTATTAGGAATAATCGAATTGTTCAAATTGTCCACAATCGTTCATATGTTGGAAGTAGATATGAATGAAGATTGTCATGAATTGGTGTGTAGATTGTCTAAATGGTTTTAGACATAGCAAAGGGTTGCTACAACGTTCATGAGTGCTTATGCACTAGTTTTGAGCATTGGAACAAACCCGCGCTTGCTGGAATCACCTTATGGAATATGATATAAAAGGGTGATCGCAAGACGATAATATCATATAGTCTTAAAACCTAGATATATGGTTTGTTATTTGTTAATTAATTGTACATTGATAATGCGAAAACGCATCAGTAACTCGGTGTTATAAAACGCATTGTTGTGTATAATTGGTTAATGAATAAGTAAATGCATATAAGTCGAAGTTTATCTGTAACTTTTATCTAAGAAGGTAAAAGCGATATCTCGGCCGCTCGATGATTTGATTTGACTTATGTGTCGGGCCCGGTCAGAACTGAATTGATGTGTTCGATTAAGTTCTATGTCGAATAAATCAGAGATCGAGAAACCTAAATGCTTGACTAACTATTCCATAGGATTGTCAGCATGATATCTAACAGGGGATTGTACGAACCCTTATCTAAAGGACAAGATTGATTAGATCAGAGTTTGACAGTGTCTTTGAGAGCTACAATTGCAAGCCGAATTGTACTTGTGCATATAGTTACTAGAATTATCCAAGTGGGAGACTGTTGGAATAGTGTCTAAGGCTGCAACTATATTAGGCAAGTATTTGACCCGGTTGTGCATGGTCCTTTTGGGTTGCCTTCACCATAGCAACTTGATAGGATGATTTATTAAGAGAGAGTAAATATTATTAATATATTATGAGAATAATATAAAGAGTAATATATTGTTATTTGATTAATATAAGTCATAGAATTAATTGGAATTAATTTGGTGACTTAAAGAGGTTAATTAAATAAAGGGGTATAAACTGTCAATTGTTTGATAGTTAAGCTTTAGACTATAAATCCTTATAGATATATAGTGGACAGATTCTAGAAGCTAGGATAGCTTCAAAATCGTCCATTGCTTATCTAAGGAAAGGATTTGGATAGCCTTAAGAGAAGATTATCCAATTAGGGTTTAGGTTGTAACCCTTAAGGAGTCTACAAGTATAAATAGACCCCATGGCTAAGGGAAATCGGCACCTCACCAAAAGTAAGAGAACCCTGGCCGATTTCCTCCCTTCTCCTCTCTCCTAAATCATCTTCCTTGCTATTGGTGTTTGTAAGCCATTAGAGGAGTGACAATTGTGACTCTAGAAGCTCCAAGACTACAAGATCAATAAGGAATTCAAAGGTATGGTTCTAGATTTGTTTCAATGTTGTTATTTAACCTAATTAGCCATTAGAAGTCTTGGATTCAAAGCATGTTTAATTAGAAAGCCTAGATCCAAGCATTACGGTTTTGCATGCGCACATAGGAAAGTTCTTATGGCTAAAACCCATCAAAAATATCATTCACATTCATTTTAAAAACATTGTATCAACATTGTCTCAGTACAAAACCCCAAGATCAGAATATATATAAACTCCAATGTGTGTGTGTGTACGAATCATGCCGACGCCTTCCCGCGCTCATCACTGGTACCTGAAACACATAACACAACAACTGTAAGCATAAATGCTTAGTGAGTTCCCCAAAATACCGCATACAACACATACGCCACTCGAGGCTATAATGCACCCTCCGGTCGATGAGTCTCAGCGGGACCCTCCAGTCCCGTAGCTCGTTGGACCCTATGGTCCGGTCATAGCTCGTTGGACCCTCCGGTCCGGTCTATATCATCATACAACATACATATATCACATAGCACATAATCTCATACATAACACATAAGACCCTCTGGTCATTGCATAATACTACTCTAGGTAACGTATAGTGAGAAGACTCACCTCAGTGTCTCAGCAAATATATGACTCGGAAGAAATGTGATCTAGCCTCCGCCTAATCACATAAAGTAATACTCTCATAAATATAACTGTACTCAACCCTAAAAGTCAACACGGTCAACGGTTAAACTTTGACCCGACTCGTCGAGTGCACTCGGGCGACTCGGTGAGTCTACACGTGTCCACTGACTCTCTTAGTCCCTCTCTTGGCACGTCGAGTACTTCCCCTGACTTGACGAGTTCCACCTGGCATGAATCGTGGGGCCACCCCGACTCAACTCGCCGAGTCTCAAGAACAACTCGGCGAGTTCCGCCTTGAACTCCAGTCCCCCTGACTCACCGAGTTATTCCCCAACTCGGAAAGTCCACTCACTGAGTGATTTACGGGAAACCCTCATCCTACTCGCCGAGTCTGTTCTTCAGACTCGGCGAGTTCATGCCTTGCACAAACTCCACAGGCCTCCTGAGGTCAGATCTGTCCCATACATTCATAGATCTGGCCTTCCCAAGCATGATAATCACGTAAAGTTCAGACCTTGACACTCACACGACATCAAAATGGTCTAACTTGGTGATTTAGCCCCAAAAATGACATCCCAGGCTCATGGCTCCCAAAATAACTCATAAAGCTCCAAGGGTTAAGGTCTCTGAACCTCTTTGGGTCCAGATCCAGAACATAGACTCGAGAAGGGACCAAATTCTCCACTTATTCATCCTCTAAAAGGGTTAGAAAACCCTAACACTAAGAATCAACATCAAAACTGAAAGAGGTCTGAGCAAAATACGTCAATATGATCTCTAAGAACTCAGAAATCACCACAATCGCTCCTCCTTCAGCCTCCTCTTGCCTTGGTCACCTCCTTCTTGCAAAAACACCCACAAAAGGATCAAGAATGGCCTCTCCTTCCTCATAAACGCGCTAGATCTCTTAGGGTTTCTCTCTGGGGGTTGGTGGCAGCAAATGACGGCCCTAAGGGCCTTTAAGTAGGTCTCAAACCCTGGAAATTAGGGTTTCATCAAACAGCATGGACTCGCCGAGTCCACTCATGAACTCGCCGAGTCCAGCTGTGAACTCGCATACGAATCCATGACCATACTCGGCGAGTTTAGACGCCAACTCGCCGAGTCTCCTCACAATTCCCAAAAATAAAAGAACAAAATAGGATATCTGGGAATCCGAATGTTACACAAATGAACCCAAACTACAAAAATGACATTCTACTTCCATGGAAATGGCTCAAACTCTAACATAGATGGTCTTAAACTCTAAAGGTGCCAACTTTATGGACCTTGAACCTCAGAAACACTAAGAGGGGTAACTCAAAGCTCCTGGAATGAAATCAAGACCGTTAGATCTCATACTTGGGAACAAAATGAACAAAAACCCATAAATGGTAGACCTAAAACATCAATGATCAAGTTCAAAGATTTATACCTTCATCAAGCTGAAAATGAATCACAAAAGCCAGATCCATAAGCTTCTCCTTGATCCCCATGTTTTCATCAAATTACACCTTCTTGAAAATGGGCCAAACACTCCAAAAATGGATTCCATAAGCTTAAAATTCCACCATGAATGATTAAGGACGATTTCTAGGGTTTTAGAAGGTGGGGGCTGACTTAGCATGAAGAAGGAGGCTTAACATTATGCTTATATAGTGTACAACCCTAATATTAAGGTTTTTCAATCTAACCCTCATACACCCAGTGTACCTTCTCATATCCCTTGTGTACGAGGGTGCTCGTATCTGGAATGCTCCCGAGTCCTCAGTATGAGTCTGGCATGCCCTGCCCGGCTCTCAGCTCATATCTGGAATACTCTAGGGTTTGTTGGCTACCAAACAAAACAATATAACCTCAACCCAACCCACATAATATGTCGACATATAACATAACTAATGCACATACAAATAATCAGGTAATAACACAGGTAGTCCTACAGATCTACCAACTGGCATAGAAATTAGCATGCATAACTAACTCATACTCAACATAATATAACTGCTAGGATATCATATCCAATGGGCCGACATTGGTGCCTTAGACCTCTTAGTATAGTGAGGATAACTTACCTCTCAACTGTCGAATCGAAATGATATCTCAAGCTCTCGAACCACGGCCACAAACTCCACCACCTATATTTACCATAAGGCCATTTCCATAAATTTCCAATTTACCAAAATACCCCAGAAGTCAACTAGTTAACCCTTGGTCAAAGTCCGAGTCAATAGTCAAGGTCAACAGTCCATGTTGACCCGAATCGTCGAGTGTAGTTCACCGACTCGTCGAGTCCTTCCTGGACTCGAGAAGTCGTGAAATTCCACCGTTGACTCGTTGAGTTTCCATGCAACTCGCCGAGTTCATGCATGTCCAATTGTCAGGAAAACCCTATCTGACTCGCCGAGTCATCCTACTGACTTGCCGAGTCCATGCAGAAATCCTTACACGACAATCTTCATCGGACTCGTCGAGTTGACCATGCAACCCGTCGATTCCCTTCAGTCCTTTCTCCATTCAGATGCTTTTTAACTCATTCCAAAGCTCCATAACGTAGATCTAAGCTCCTAATGCATACTTCTTACGTAAAGTTGCAAACTTTACGTACATGCAAGGTAATAATGACTTAAATCAAGCTAAAGAAGAGATTCTAGGCAAGGGAAATACACTAGCATGCTAAAGGCTGAAACTTTATGATTATAAGGACCAAGATGAGCCTAGATCTGAAGTTGCAACTTCAGATCTTGGTTCATCACTCGAAATGAAACACCAACATACTAAAATGGCCCTAAAACTCAAATATAGAAGGATCTAGCTAGAAGGAGATCAAGGTAACAACTTGATACCTTCAAATGATGCTAAACTAGGGTAGACTTCAGATCCACACACGTTCCTTGCCTCAAACTTCTTGATCTTCAAGCTCCTCTCACCAAGATCCACCTTCCAAGCTAAAAACACACAAGTATGGAGAGAAAACGGCGATTTAGGGTTTCTGGACTCACAAGGGGCTGTAAGGGAGGCAAAGGGAGGCTAGTGACCCTTTAAATAGGGAGCAAAACCCCGGAAATTAGGGTTTTATCCTCCAGCTCCAACTCGTCGAGTCGTGTCCTCCGACTCGTCGAGTTAGTCACTTAAACTCGCAGTCAAAAGTGTTCCTACTCGACGAGTCAGGGCATTCAACTCGTCGAGTAGACCTTTTAATATAAAAATAAAGCTGTAAAATTAATATCTGAGAGTCGGGGCGTTACACCAAAACTCAACCCCTCACTTATCCATAACTTGATAGCACTTAATCCTTTTATTACCAATTCAAAATGGAAACAATTCGAAACAAGATGTTACATTTATAGTGAAAAGGCTACATACTTGGGTGTTTTTAGCTTGGAGTCTAGAAACATAATAAAAGGTTGGATGCATTTACTTCATACTAAGGGAGGCTAAGGGAGAAATGCTACATACTAAGGGAGGCTAAGGGAGAAAGGCTACACCGGCGATGTTCCATAGTAAAGCTTTTATATTTGAAGTAAATGCATCCAAAAGCTTCGCATATGATATATTTGCGATGTGGGTCAAAGGCTACATAATATGGAATAGATGTGTATTTTTATATTTCAAATTTTATACCATAATAAAAGGTTGGCTTTTTAATCCTAAAAATTGCACAATCGAAATTTTCATTTACTATGGAAGAGCTAGGTAATATTATTAAATATCGCAAAGCAAAGGATTGCATTTTAAGTATTTCTTCTTTATCATGTCGTATGTATAATTTCATGTATTTGATAAGTTTATTTTTTATCCTTTCATAGATTTATGAACATCTAGTAGACGATGATAAAGTGCATAATAGTGAAGGATAATATGGTCAAACTGTTTATTGATAGGTTATAATTATTTTAGAATATAAAAAAAGATTCTGAAATATTTTAAAAATAAATAAAAAATAGATTTTGGTAAATATGATATTTTAAAATTTAAGAAAGGTAAATGTGATATTTAAATTTTAGGCTGGACAAATACAATATTTTGAAGCTTAATAAGGATATATACGAAATTCTCTCAATTTATTATGACGTTGATATGATATGAGATAGGGGGAGTATGAATAATAAACCTTTATTTTAATGTATGTTTGTGTTAAGGATAATTATGTAAATTTTTATAAATAACATTTCTGTTCAAGCCTAGATATCAACTTCTTTGTTGTGAAATTATTATGATTTACTTCTTCAACATTAACTATAGAAACGATTTGTGAAAACACCCAAAAATGACTTTAAAAAACAATATAGAAAAACACAATGTAATTGATTGTAATATCGAACAAAACCATTTTGTTAACAGAAAAAAGACAAATTTACCCTAATTTCTTAATCATTTGCTAAGAAATAGAAAAAAAATAATAAATAATAAGAAATAAACCCAAATAGCCAATGAAACTCTAGATGGTCCTCCACATGCTACGATTTATGTCATCTGGGCTACATTTCGTCACAAGTATATAAAAAATCGATTTTTGCCATATTCACATGATAACTATATTCACATGACAACTGTGTAAACATTCTCAGACGCAATTTATTCTCCTTAAGTGAGATTGTACATTTGTATAATGCATAACCTTATGCATTATATACATATACAATCTTATTTAACAAGATGAAGTGGGATATAAGATTTTTGAGAGGAAATCATAAATTTTGGAGAGAAAGTTATAGATAATACGTTTCATTTGCACTTTAGCCATGTAAAAATTGCAATATATATATATATATATATATATATATATATATATATATATATATATATATATATATATATTATAAAGCTAGCAATTTTTCTTGAACCTCATGTATTTGAAACTTCGAAGACTATTCAACTTATATAATTTAATTTATAAATAATTGAAATGTTGTGATCTGTAACTTCAAAAAACAGTCTTTAAAATTGCATGCCACGGAAACACACCTAATATTTCACAGGCTATTTTGGTTTTCTCTTAATTTTTTTTGCTAAATGGTTAAAAGACTAGAAAAATTTATCTTTTTTCTCTTTTATTAATTTTATATAGAAAAACTGTTATTTTTTTTATTTATCTTTAAATTTGATTAATTAGTAGTTTTAACTAAAGTTATAAATAACGTTAGGTGTGACTTGACGCAATGTCAAGCCTCAAGTTTTACGAGCTGATGACGAGCCACACTGTTTGTAAGGGGTGACTTAAAATGCCAATTTGTATATAATTTATGATTTTATATATTTTTTTCTAATATTATATATATATATATATATATATATATGTGTGTGTGTGTGTGTGTGTGAGAGAGAGAGAGAGAGAGAGACTTAAGATGACATTTTGTTAAAACATGATGTCACATAAAAGTCTTGAAGTCATGACATGCTATTTAGAACCTTGGTCAGAATGAAAGGCATGCCATAGCGCACACCAAGGCATGTCATGGCGTGAGGCACGACTCCGACTCATGACATTGTTGTTAGGCATGACGTGTAACAGTGTGTAATATGGTGTGTCATGGCGCGTTATGGTGTGACATGACACATATTTTTTCATTTTGAGACACGTTTTTTTTTGCTCTTTGTTAGATCTTTTTCTAATCGGACATAGAAGTATTGAGGTTTTTGTTATTTTTTTGTCATTTATTGTTAATATAATACTTCTAAAAACTAGTTATATTTGATATCAAATTATATTTATTGGCAATATAATTATAAATTAAGACAAAATCACCACATTGCATCACGTCTTGAAAAACGCCAAAACTCGTAATTCTTGAAGTTTGGTCTTACCGTCGCTCCATGTCTTGCGCTTTTTAGAACCGTGTGTATACTATCATGAACCCCATCTAGTAATTTCAATATTGATGCATTAATTTACATGAAATTAGCGTCGCTCTTTAGTTCTTTTTTGTTTAATTTATATTATGCAGATTTCTGAAGAATTGATTGAGAATAGTTTAGGGTTCTTTTGTGTATATAAATCAAAACTATAAAATTAAAATCACAAAAACGTGAACAACTTAAATTCATGAAGAATGGCAAATTCAAGCGGTAAAAAAACATGTAATGCTTTTTTCGCTAAAAAAATCAACATGTTTTTTTCGGTAATTTGTCATTAAATAAAAACATGTGTCATTTTTTAGAATATTAATATTAATATAATACAGTACATAATGTTAAATGAATATAAATAGTCGACATCTGAAATTATTTGGATGAAGAAGATGAAGAAGCAGCTGTTTTTTGCACGGTGCTTTCTTGGCGCAAACTGTTATCTCTTCTGTAATTCGACTTTGCTCCCTATAAAAACCATATCAAGAATAATTATTTGAAATTAATATTGAAAAGAATAATACCCTTATGATTACTACACTAAAGTTCTTTATTTATTTATTATTTTTCTGAAGACCAACACTCCACTTTCCACTAAATGAAAGAAGTATATAATAATCAAATATTGCACTACTCCCCAAATACGTCAAACTATAAAATCCCTTTTCTAAAAGTAATTATTTAAATTTAATCAGAAACAAAAACAAAATATATTTAAAAGTTCATAGGTCGGACCATACAGGGCAATGTGGACAAGTGCTCACAGCCCACATATTAAGTCCGTCCCTCTGGATAGGATGTTATTAATGTAACGCTTACTTGAAATATTGTTCCAAGCTTCTTCATTCCTCTAGCCCTTTGTTTTAAAATATCTTTTGAAACACTAGAATCTCTAAGCACCTAGAGTGGAAAAAAAATTTCTTAATTAAAAAATCATCCACACAAGTATCATAGGAAAAAATTTTAACATGACATAACAAAATAGACTGTATTGTGTTTGGTATTAGTCTCGGTCCAAACACAATACAAGTTCATTATGTTATTGTTCTGTCTTGTCATGTCTTATCATGTGTGATACATGAACACTCACAGCTTGACAAACATGGGACAATGTTGTTTCAATATCTACAACATTAAGCTGCCACAAGGAATTAAACATTGCATCTTTTTTACTTTCAATAACTTTTATTATCTCCTCTTCTTTGGCTTTTGATTCGTTCAACTTCTTCAGCTCTTCAACTGTATGAATTAATTGAACAGCGCCTACACAGAATGAAAAAAGTAATAAACATTTCAGGTTCATTTAGTATATCAACAAACATAATTGTTGAATAATAATAATAATAATAATAATAATAATAATAATAATAATAATAAATTAAAACAAATGAACCTGAAGCGGCTGAAACTTGTGATTTAATCTGGTGTCCTTTGTCCCTAACCCATTCCGCAAAAAATGGGACACTCATATACCTTCTATCTTTTCCAAGTTCTTTTGCAGCCTGCCTTGTGTAGATGTAGCCAACTGTATGTAGCATAGCCTCACCAAAAGCTGACACAAGACAAGAAACCTTGTCACTGATGGGACCGGATTGGACTAGACAAGACTGGATAAATTTTCTTGTACCATTTTTGATGATAAGAAAGAGAAAGGTATCACGTCCTTTGTATAGATTAAAGATGAAAAACAAGTCACTTCCCCAAATAACAGATAACAGATAACAGATAGCAGATAGCAAATAACAGATAACGGATATGGATATAACTAAGAACGTACTTGCGGGTGAAAGACGTTGAGCTTCCGATGTGGCCCAATCAACAAACTCCGTTGTTTTGCCTTCAACAAATAGTCGAAGGCGATCTTTAAGATTTGCTATGAGCTTAGATTCTCTCTCCTTTTGTAATGCCTAAGCAACAAAGATCACCAAAGCTTCAACATATATTTAACAATTAGCATTTCTTACCTTTAGTAAGGTGTTGTTTGCTTTTTACTTAATTGAATTATTAGGGATATGACTTAATCCATTAAACTATATATGTGTGTTTCTTTTTTACTTCTTTTTTACTTCTTTTTTACTTAACACAGAAAGAACAACTTAATAGAGAAAATTAGGAAAACAAATCTTTCTCCTTATGTACTAACTTTTTACGAATTAACCCTTATTTACTTTTTCCTTCAATTTTCACAATTCACCCTTAGCACTCAATGGGAAAAAACAAAACCTTCATCCTCTCCTGAATTTTTTGTCTGCGAACTTCAGGAACCTTTGACTCTTCTTCAAGCTCTACAGTCTGTATAGAAGCCATATAAAGCTCCCCGATATAATCCTCGAATAAATCACTACCAAATACCATACCAAAAACAGCCGAAGGATCCACCATTGTCTCCCTGTAAAAGGTAGGAATTGTTTCTATTAAAAATCTTCATGATAAAGAAAGTTGTAATGAAATAATGAATTATACTCACTGTTTTAGTCCTTCTTTTCCATTTTTGTCATATGCTTCACGCTTTTGAGGATCGCTTAGAACCTGGTAAGCCTCTCCAAGCACCTTCATGATGAAGAAATACAAGCGAATTCCATTTATCTTCAATCTTCAATATTTAAAATGGAAGATTTTGAGAAATTTAATGTAGAATTTATAAGATTATAGACCTAAGCAACATACCTGGAAATTATGAGCTGCTTTTGGATCCCCTGGATTTTTGTCAGGGTGAACTATCCTTGCCTAAAATATAACATACGTTGTATAATTACATAGTGTGATATCAAGCAAGCAACATAGCATTTAAATGAAAAATATTATCTTTTTGAAAGTTTTAGCAATTGGAGTGAATCATGATTCATGAATAATAAGTAATAAGTAAACGTACTTTGAGGTAGTAAGCCTTTTTAATATCAGATGCAGATGCTTCAGGATTGACTCCCAATGTGTCATAATACTCAGTTTCCTTCACCATACTTCAGAAATCACAACTTTGGAAGCCTACAAGAGACACAAAATCATAGTTCTTGATCAACCCTAATACAAAAGTTGTTAATCAGCATGATTGCTTCCAAGTTATAACAAATATTGTAAAGTTTAATGTGATTATCAAAGAGCATAGAAGCCATAAAAAACTAAACTTGCAAAGTAACACATTTGATTTTCAATGTCTTGCGTTGGAACTTTGTGGGCAGGATCTAGGCTAGATAGATTCATTTGTTGTTAATTGAAAATGAAAACCAATTTACTCGAATCATTGCTAACATATATGTTTATTAACAAATTTGAAATGTTCGTCGATGACAAAAATTTCCAAAATCGCACATACATCAAAGATAAACTGAGAGAGGAAGGAAGCTTACGATTGTTCCAATCACGGGAGAAATTCAATCGATCAATGTACGAATATGAAAAGAAATTCCAGAAACTAACGCAATAAGCCCTTTGATTCTCTCGAAATTTCTTTGTTTTCTGTTGATAAACTTACGTATGTCCAATTGTTCGTGACGATTGACAGTCATTATCAATGTGTTCGTTAGGCTTTACGAATTGTTTCCTTGACGATGTGGTTTAAATTTTTTGTATTAAAAATTGTATTTCAAAAATTGATGGACTTATTTAATAGTGTAAATTACGCGAATGGTCCCTATGGTTTAGTATAAATTGTATGCTTGGTCTCTAACTTATTTTTCTAACTTGGATTGTCCTCAAGTTTTAATTGTGTAACGCGCCTAGTCCCTATTTTAACAATCCGACAATTATTTCCGTTAGACACCCTACGTGCCTTGCATGTTGGGGGTATAATAGTCATTTACCATTGCTAACGATCTTTAAATAGTCGCTTTTTCATCAGATCGACCCTAATTTGAGTTTTTTTTCAATTTCTCCATTGTTGAATCGGTTACACCTTCTCTCCTTCAAATCAGGGATGGTTAAATGCGATTGTGGGTGTGCTGTTGTAATTCGGACTTCAACTACTAACAATAATCCAAGAAGACCCTATTACGCATGTCCAAGTAAGGTATGTTGTAGTTGAGAATTTTGTAATCGTAACCCTAGATTGAGATATCATTGTATGCGATTGTGGGTATTGTAATCGTGGCTTTTGAAATTGACAAGGATCACGTAAAGAATTTATTGCTTGGGTAGATGATGATGAAAAGGATCATGGTGACGGATTAACAATCTCCTGGCTTATGAGGTTGAACAAGAAGCTGAAAAATGAAAATCTATTCTTGAAGATATGTTTATTTGTTAGTTGGGTATTGTTCTTGGTGATACTTGTTTACAAGTTGTAAGGTGGAGATGAGTTGTTATTATAATGGTAAAGTCTTCTGTAATGGTTAGGTTGTAGTAGTGAATGTAATGGTATCCTCTTCTGTAATGGTTAAGTTGTCTAAGTATTGTAATGCAAATGGTTAAGTTCTTTAAGATCAATGAAAATGGTATTGTGTTGTATTGATTATGTTTTAAAGTGATGTATAAGCAGCATATTGATCAAAACAAGTAGCAATTGTGCATCATAAGAAGAAAACATTCCATTAACTAGTACCAAACTATTACAGGGCAATGAGGATTAGTTGTTACAAACTAGTTCATTCAAAAGTGCCAACATATTGGCCAAAACAAATAGCAAAATACTAGCCCTATTACAAACTATTCATAAATAATGTACCAAAATATTAGCCCTATTACAAGTAGCAACATAAGAGAATCCATTCATATTAAAAGTAACAAAATACTAGCCCTATTACAAACCATCAAGTTGTTTCCTTCCCTTTTCCTTTGACTTTTGACTGTTCACCACCCCCACCAACAATTGGTCTTTGCCCTTTGTAGGTTCTTGCATTGTGACTAACATTGTTACACTTCTTACATGTTACTGATCTATGGACTCTCGATGTTGTGTCTCCTCTAACAAAGTCCTCCTTTTCCACAGTTGATATCGTTCTCTTCTTCTTTGGTCTTCCTATGGGAACACGATGTTTTGGAGGCAACAAAGTTGTTGGTATACCGGACTTCTCCCACATGGACCTTCCATTGATTGGACTAACTTTAAAAGAATACATCTCTTTCCAGCTTGATAACTAGTAACATGGATGCACAAATGATTCTAAGATACCCACATCCTTATTATTCCTCCCCATGTCCCAAATAGTAGCCACACCATGTTTACACGGTATTCCTGTTAATTCCCACCTTTTGCATGTGCAACTTTGTACACCTACATCCACAATACACTGATCTTGCCAAGGTCCAACAACTTGATATTTTCCATCACCATAAAATGTTGCAATATACTGTTCTACCTTACTCTTTATCTTATCCAATATTGTTGTAGCTGTAGGAGTCAAAGGACATACAACTTTCTGAATTTCCTTGTCAACTTTGACTATCTTCTTCATAATGTACTCTCTATTGAACTCAATGCAGTTAATGATTGGTGCATCATGACCTTCTTCTAGCTTGCGGTTAAATGCTTCGCACAGATTATTAGACAGGGCATCATAATGTGCTCTCCCTGAACATAAACAAGTTCTATGTCAGTATTCAATATACCTTCTTTTAAAATTATTAAGTAGAGATCGAAGATCAATATACCATTAAAGTGAGAGCAATCCCAACTTTGAGGAGGTATTTGTTTCAGCCACTCGTAAGCATCATTGTTAAGCTTCTTTAGTTTTTCCATTGCTTGATGAAACTGTTAAACATTAGAGGTCGTGGCACATTCCCAAAGAAGATCTTTGAACTCCTTTCCCCTCCATATCTTTTTCATGTTCTCGTGTATGTGACAAAGACAATATCGATGCTCTGCACATGGAAATAGTGTTGCAATTGCATGCAACAAACCCTAGCAACAATAACATGTTTGTATGTTAGTAAAACTAAATCAAAACTATAAAACTATAAAACCTAGTTTGGATAGGTATGAATACCTTTTGCCTGTCACTCATAAACGTCAAATTGGAATTGGTTCCCAATCCTAAGTCATCACCCAAATTACTTAAAAACCAAGTCCAAGAATTCAATATTTCTGATTCAACCACAGCGTAGGCTAAAGGATATATCCCATTATTACCATCCAATGCCTTTGATTACACACATAAATTACCAGAAAACATTGGTTAGTTAACACTATTTTCAATAAAGAACAGATAATACAAAAAGAAATAAGAAAATCTTACCACAGCAGACAAGATTTGGCCTGGATATGGACCTTTCATGAAGGCTCCATCAAGTCCAAGAAAGTCCCTTCTTCCCGCTGCAAAACCTTGCTTCAAAGCTCCAATGCAAACATAGACGTCTAAATGTTCTTGACTCAGCAGTTGGATTCTCTTCACTTTCAACATCAATTTTAACTGTAGTATCTGGATTACGTGCATGTACCTATAAAACGTAATCCCTCAACAACCTGTATTGGCTAGCATAATCTCCTTGAACATGCTTTAAAGCTTCCTTCTTTTCCCTAAAAGTTTTCATATGTGAAATGTCCATCTGGTACTCACGTTGGAGTTGCTCTCGTAAATCCCTAATAGGAATCTTTGGGTTTGTTTCAATAACTTGTACTATATGCTCTGGAAGGAACTTATAGTCACATGCTTTGACTTTCCTTGTTTGTAGACATCGATGCTCTTTCGTGTATGTCTTAACCATCCAATTTATGTCACACTTCCACTTACTACATTAGATAACCCATGGGCATTTCTCTTCTTCATTAGTAGCAAGATTTGGTATAGTGCCCTTACACACAAACCTAACCCTGTTCTTATCATTTTTCTCTAATTGTATTTCCCTTCTTGTCCTTATGGAATGTATTTTCACTTGTGTCTTACAGTCCTTATATGAACTGAAAGTTTGAAAAATGTAGAAAGGTTCACTAACCAAAGTTGCATCATTTTCATAAGCCCTCTGTATGGCTCTAATAGTTTTCCTTCGCTTACCATCATTTTCCTCATCTGATAAAGACCCAGACAACAAAACCTCTATGTTAATCACTTCCAAGTCACCTTGTTGTGTATCTTTAGATACATTACTTTCAGAAGAACCTCCAACCCATTCTACATCCTTGTCAATGTTCATATGGAAATCTTTCATATCCACATCAACATCGTGTATGAGATTGTCCTCATCAATAAAAAAATCACTATCTTGACTCTCACTATCATCATCAAACTCATCACTTCCACTGCCATTGTTGTGTCCACTACCATCATCATCATCCTCATTCTCTAAATTCATGTCAAAATCAACATGGTCGACCACAGATGGTTCTTTGTCTAAGTGACTATCATTCTCAACTTGTGTTTGGTCTGGAACACTCTCATGGTCAACTAGGGTTAGGTCTGGAACACTCTCATGCTCAATTGGAGAGTCATGCCACTCCAAGAACAACCTTTTGGAGCAAGCTAGTGGGTCTTTAATTTCAACAATTTTAACCTTACTAGGGTTGGGGGACATAGAATAAGTATGTAAGTTTTTTCCCATGCTCAATATGTACGTTTATTAGCTTATGGTTACCAACATACGTACCCAAATGCTTAACATCCTGATCAGAACCCAAAGCAAATAACCCAAAATCCAAATCGCTAAATGGTGTTAGGAAATGATAGTAGAGCAGGGTCTGGTCTGAATCCATATGCCCAAGTTCCTCCATCATCTCGTCAATGTCGTGAATGGAAAATGTGTCAATGTCTAGTAAATCAATGTAATTTTGCTTGCCTTTGATGTACTTTCTTCCAGGGAACTGTGTAAACTGTCCACCATAGTGTAATCGAACAGAGAATATCGTCAGATGTCCAGTTGTAGATTGAGGGGAAGATCCATCAGTCACATATTGTTTTGTTTAAGTTACTAACTGATCGAGGGAGTGAACACTTACCATATCGACGAGCAACATCAATCTCGTCCATGGTAGCACGTATCCTCCAAGGCGCCATCATCGTCTTCAAATGTAGGGTTCTTTCAATCAAGGGTTTTCAAAGGTTTTGTCTGTGAATGTTTGTGTCTGATCACACTAATAAGCGATACGTCTTTTATTTCTTGGCGGTAGAATGTTGGCAATGGTAAATGACTATTATACCCCAACATGCAAGGCGTGGGGTGTCTAACGGAAACAATTGACGGATTGTTAAAATAGGGACTAGGCACGTTACACAATTAAAACTTGAGGACAGTCCGAGTTAGAAAAATAAGTTAGGGACCAAGCATGTAATTTATACTAAACCACATGGACCATTTGTGTAATTTACTCTATTTAATAAGCCTATAATTAAACAATTAGTAAACTAATCATAATAAATTGAATTGTGATAATTGTTCTCTTATATGCGATTTATCTTTTTTACACCAACAAAATAATAAAATTATACGTTACAAAAGTATATGTAATTTGTCTAGTAGGAAGGAGCTAAAAGCATGTTTGAAAATGTTTTGTGATAAGCTAGAATTTGTTGGAAGAATTAAAACTCAAACAAATTGAAATAAAAAGAATTTGAATATGCCATGAACCATGCCTTTGGTTAACATAAAATGAAACCAAATTCTTTGACTATTTGGTTTATAATTTGAATGAGTTTAATCTAATCATATAAGATGAACCCTATGGTTTTTCCATGCTTGTTTGTTATGTTTATTTTGTTTTAGAAAGTTTATTTATTTATTAATTTTAAACAATTGTTTTTTTATGTACTTTTACACATTTTAAAAATTCTATTTTTAACAAACATCTATGTATCAAATAAAAACTACAACTTTCAATTACCAACTAGTTTTATCGTAGACATCCTAAGTTTTTTTTATATATATGTGAAGCTATATTTTAAAAACTCTTTTAGTAAAGAATAAAGAATGATATTAGATTGTGGTTTTTAAGTTTTATAAAATAGGTCTGACTAATAGGTCATTTATCTATACTACCTAATAAATAAAAATAACTTGTCACATGTTATTTTTCTAGAATATTAGTTTAAAATTTTATCTTTTATTCTCGTGTTGATACATAGCAGTCTCATATATTTTTCTTTATTAATTCAGTTTTTTAAATTCAATATATATATATATATATATATATATATATATATATATATATATATATATATATATATATATATATATATATATAATCCAACGAGATTTCCTTATATATACACAAACCATCTTACCATCTATACAACTATTTAGAATATTTATTCTATTATTATATCTAAAATTTATAAACTTTATTTTATTGACATATATTATGAGAAAATGTAAATAATCTCAAATCAATTTTAATAAATAAAAAAAATACCACATGTCATACTCATTCATTTTGACATATGTAATTTTTTGGCTATAAAATTAATTTTTTTTTAAAAAACCTGTGGTTTCCATGGGTCTCTAACCTAACAGACTAATAAATGAAACCAAAATTCGTTTTCCTCACTCATAGGAATAGCAAAATCTTGATTTTGATGGATTTCAAATGAATTCAACTCTTTCGAATTCACATGTTCACAAAATCTTCCATTTCAATTCCTTCAAAATTCGTGATTCTGATAAACAAACATTTATGAGTAAAAGAAAAAAATCGTAATTGAAAACTTATCCAAAACCTTCATGTTCCCCTTCAACCCTAAGAGATGCAAAAATTTGTTTCTCCCATTGTATAAAACATGATATTATTTTTATATATAAGTTTCTGAATTCCAAAAAAAAAAAAAAAAAGTGGGTGCATTTGCCTTCACTTAATCCCTTCCCTTCCATTTCCATTTCCACCATCATATTTACACTTGCCCTTCCTTACACCAGTAAAAGTCCCATGGCAGGTCAAACCCTAAAGTCAACTCCAGCCCCCATAAAAAACCATTTCATCCAAAATCAACAATCTGCAACAAAAAAAAACAACACATTCTATCAAGTCTTTGCATACCCTTTTAAAACTATTTAAGGGAAATATCAATGGAAAAAAAAAATCAATGGATTTTAGTGAAAAAAAAACATACCACTGCTGATTCTTTCTGAATTCTGTAAGCACAGGATATATGTTCTCAAATGCAGTATATGTTTCATCTCTAACCTGAAAGGGCAAAATAGTAAAAAAAAAAAAATTAAAGTGAACTTATTACTTATGGAATCAAACATTCAAAAAGGTTAAATAAATTATCAGACCTTAGCTCCTGTAAGAACAATCTTCCCAGAAACAAAAATTAACAAAACAATTTTCGGTTGTTTCATTCGATATATCAGTCCAGGGAACAACTCTGGTTCATACTGTATCAAGAAACAGACATGTCATGTCAAACACAGTACAAACTGATCTATCAGATCATGTCATGTCATATCATGTCATGTCATGTCATGGTATGCTTACACTTGAAAAGGCACCATGAGAGTATGCAAGGCCTTCAAGTCTAATGGGAAATTTTACATCACATGACCCCACAATGTTTTGAATTTTGAAATCCTAAAATCCATCATCATAAAACAATAAATCATGTTAAAATGTTTTTTTAAAAAATTGTAAGACTTTATATATTGATAAATGTGATTTATGGTGAGTGGTTTACCTTAAATTTGGCTGGAAACCCAAGTTTCTGAATAATTCTTGCATACTGAAGCAATAACATTATGCATAACATGATAAGGTGAAAATAAGAAAGGAAAGTAAGAGAATACAATGTGTTGTTTCTTATTTAACTTAATGCAGAAAAGAATGACTTAATAGAAAAAGTCAACCTTCCGTGCTGCCAATTTTGACTGTTGTTCACTCTTGGCTCCTGTACATACCTAAAAAAAATACGTGTCGATTTGCTTTTTATTGATTTTATACATAAAATGTAAAAGAAAGATTGTTTTTAGAACAATGGAGAAAAGTAACTTACCATTTTTCCAGAAGCAAAGATTAAGGCTGTTGTTTTTGGTTCTCTTATCCTCATAATTACAGCAGCAAAACGCTGAGTAACAATAACAATAAATGAATATATTATCGAGTTTTATTTTTATTAAGAAACACAATTACCAGTTTATATATAGAGTAATAGAGGAAGAGTTTTTAACAACTTGCCCTCGCTTATTTTATCCTTCAATTTCCTCAAATGATTTTTAACACTTCATTAATCTAAAGTTCTAAACAACATTTTAACTTGTACCTTTGGATTATATTCAGCATTACGAGCTTGCAGTGCAATCGCCTTCAGGTCTAGCTTGCAATCAAGATTCACAGTAGACACAATGTTCCTATAACAGTAAATTTCCATCAATCAAGAACATGATTAGCTCATTACAACATAAGGAGATGATGATGATGATAATGATAACACTAAAAGGGATAAAATAAATTACTTACTGAAGAGTAGGAACGATTCCAGATGGGTGCTTGGTTAGATCAACTGGTTGGCTACCCTCCAACACATGCTCTGCCATATAATCCCTTTACTGTTTTGCACAAATGTTAGGTTAAAAATGTAATACCCAGACACCAAAAATCAAATAAGCTATATTCTCCAACATTGAAGGAGAAATTACAGATGTATACACAAAAGATTCACGAATATAGACGAAATTAGGTTTATTAAATTCCGATATAAGTGAGTAGCTACAGTTACAAATTTACAATACTAACGGATCGATCAGGTGTAAATCAATCACTAATAAAACTTTGATTCATCAAACATAAAACTCGTTGGATTAAGGAAAAAAAATCGAAAAATCTGAAGAACAGACATGTATTTGACCTTTTGGGGTGTGGGGTATCACTAATGCTCCAAATCTACAGCAGAAAACTGAATTGAGAATAAGACAGGATCTAGATCGGTGGAAATCGTGAAAAGGGATTGAATAAAAAGCGGTGAAATTTTGAAAAGGGGGATCTTTTATATGAACAGATGATGATTTATAGGTTCTTGTGGAGAGGGATTTGAGACAAAGAACACGAGGTTTGCGGGGAAAGATCTAGATGCGATGAAGAGTTTGTGTGGTGGGTGGATGATATTTCGCGTTTGGGGTTTCTTTTATTTATAAGGTTCCGAAAACACCCTTCGTGAGAAATATTGTTGCTGTTGAACCGTGGGTATAATCGTAAATTGAGGACCAATAGACATAAATAGTGACAGTGTGGTTTTGACTTTTGAGTTTTGAAGCTTTGGGAATTGGGCTATGACAAATTCGATGTTTTTGGGCTTTTTAACTTATAAAGAGTGATAACTTATGAGCTTTTATATGTAGATTACGAAAACTGGGCTCATAGTGCAAATAAAATTATGGCTTATGAGGTGCACAAACCGGTTTTTATAGAAATCGGATCCGATTTAAAATCGGTCTGAGGATTTGATTAAAACCGGTTCAAACCGAAAATTATCTGAACCTAACAAACTGGATTGGATTGGACCGGGAAAAACCAATATGGAAAAAACCGACATATGCTTAAAAAATCAAACTTTTAAAGATTTTTTTATTTTGAAAAATACATAAAAACATGAAACATAACATCTATAATCGCTTGTGGTAGGCGGTTTTTAATTTTTAGATATTTGAGAGTCATGTTATGAAACTAACACATCCATTATGCAAAGAACAACTCTAAAACAGCTATATGTTCGTTGGGTATAAAATAATAAAGGGATTTTCTAATATTAGTCTTCAGAGCATATATAAGAAACATTAATTATAACAAATATTACAATAATTAAATATTAAATATATTAATTAAAAAGATTATCACCATAATTAAATGTGAGATACATTAATAATTTCCATAATAATGCATTTCTTATTTAATTATGGTAATATTTTTCTTAATGTTTTTTATATGTGCCCTTACGGCACATTAGAAAATCTCAATAATAAAAATAAGAAAAAAAGGAAAGAATTGATAGTTTCCCAAACCACATTCGACTCAAACCGGCTCCCAAACCAAGTTCAACAAAAATACTCTTTCAAACTTATATAATCCATTGGTTCGGATTGAAACCAAGTTGGTTTAGCTCAAACCGGTTACTTCTGACCGGATTGGTTTTCAAATCCTAAGCATGTTTGGTATCATGGACTATTTTTTTTGTACACATTTACGTCTATTGAGTTATGGCTTATGCTTTTGATATATTTTTAGAGTAAAGTGTAAATTAGGTTTGTATGCTTTATCAAAAATCATAACTTTAGAGTAATTTTTAAAATTGTTTCAAATAGTGTTTTTGGTTTTGTATTTTGTTGTGCTTATGGTGTCTAGTCCATATAAAATGGTTTCATGGTTTACGTTAACTCTGCAGTTTTTGATCAAAACATATGGATCATATCTGCAACAAAATACAAACTTAAGGAAGGCACGGAGACAATTTCAAATTTTACATTAAAATTGCAACTTTGTGTAAACCATAAAGCAAAATTTGTAATTTACTTTATTTTTCATGTTCAATCCTAATAGTCTTCACTCGTTAACGATAAAGTCATAACTTCATTGTTTTAATAGAAAATGACAAAAAACTGGTAATTGCTTACAAAAATGACAAGAAACCAACAATCATTGACATATTTTGTCTTTCCTTGAGTTGGGTACAAGTGACACATTTTGCAATAAACTACGTATTCCTCGCATTCATTTTTAGCCACAAATATGTCTTTTTCAAGTCACAGCACATTTTGGTAAATCTCGTATCCGTATGAAAGGTATATTTTAATTTATATGCATCATCGAGTATTAGCTTTTGATTTCCACCGATCTTTGGAGCCCATATTTAACATTCAAGTATTATCTTTCGGTTGCCACCAAACTTGGGAACCCGTATTTGGACATTTGAAAAGTCTTTCTTATTTCATTCTTTATATGTATAAAGCTTGGATTTAGTACTGTAAAGGTACTGGCTTCATATTTTCAAAGTAAACATAATAGCCGTCAATTGTAATTTTTAACCTCATAACAAATTTATGTGTCCATCAACTGCCTTGACGTGTATGTAATGACTTCGTCTCATTGCATTAGCACCCAATTGAGACCCATATACAAGTGTCGCAATAAAACATAAAGTCTTTAATCCTATCAGATAATTATAAGACTAATGCTTCACATAACTTTTTTTCGGCTTCATTTTAAGTTTGACTCCAAGAAAAATTTACTCCATTTCTAGTCAATGAAGTAATCGGTGTCATGGTAGATGAGAAATCTTGGATGAACCTTCTATAATACCTGGCCAAACAGATACATTGGAGTTTTTTTTAAGGTTCCTACCTCATATCATAACCGATTTTCATTGTTCCTACTTTAATACTTTCCTTGTTAATAACATGTCTTGGAAACTAGACCTCGCATAGCCAAAAATCAAATTTTGAAAATTCTGCATATAATCTTTCATACTTTAATGTTTCTAATATTTCACGTAAGTGGCTTTCATGATCTCCCATGTTCTTGAAATAGCTTACATAGTTAGTAGTTAGGTTTACAATTATTTCTTATGTCGGTTTAACATCATTATGCATATATCCAAACAATACCTTCTTCTCTTTGTAAGAGGAAGATATGTTTACCTAATTTAGAATCAGTAAGTCTAGATAAATCGTTGCATTTGTAACATTCGAGAATATTGGTATGTTTCTTTTTAACCCTTAATGTAAATGTCTCTCATTTTAGTCCCTAGTACGTCGAGCGTACCGGCTCATTGGTTGGATGGCAGATGCACCCACGTACGTTGGGCGTACGTGGATGTACGCAGGACGTACGCAAATGCATGGGACAAACCCTTATTTTTAGGGTTTGTGCCCTATTTAAACAACTTATAACACCCTTGAACCTCTTTATGACCATCCTCTGTCTCTCTATACCCTAAGATCGAAACCATAATTGTCATTTGTGAGATTTGAGCTTAGAAGTGAGTTTTGGTGGTGTTCTTTGGTAAAGTGAAGGAAAAAGAACACTTGAAGGTTGCTTCAGAGTGGCTTAAGCTTGTAGATCCAGATTTATCTTCATCTTTGCAAGCTATTTTAGGTATAAAAAAAGCTCTCAAGTTGATGGTTCCTTATGCTAGATCTAACTTAAGGTGTTACTTGTGCATTGTTGGGTTCTTTAAGCCATATTTGAGATTATGGTCTACTTAAAAAGCCATGGATGTTAGATCTTAGCACCTTTGAGGTCCCTTTTCTATAAAAATGCAATATTTATGAGTTATATTGGTCCATGCATGTGTTAGGATCTTAATATGGTTCTTTTTGAGTTTTGGGTCCAATTAAGTCATGCATGGGAGTAAAGTTGCCAACTTTATGTGCTAAGTCACCATTTAGGATCAGATCTGAGATTTTGGCTTAATGGCTTAACCGACTAAGTGCCTAATGGGTTAGGTTGGTCGTTTGTGGAGTATGCGGGGGGTACTCAGCTCGTACACTGCATTTACTAGCCCCCGAAAGGAGTACACTGAGCATAAGTCTGAGTATGCCAAGCATACTCAAAAGTTTGACTTTCGGTTGACTTTCACGGATTTGGGCCATATTTTGGACTTTTAGGGTTTGGGCCTTGTTGGGCTATTAGACTTCTAACTTTGGGTCATTGCTAGGCTATGTGCCTTCTTCGATTTAGACCATGATGGGTTTTGGACCCATTTAGGAAGTTGGACCATATTGGGCTTTGGGATGTCATTTAGGAATTTGTCTTTTTGAGCAAATGGGTTGGGCTAAGTAAGAAAAGGGTATAATGGTCTTTTACCCTGGATGTTAGACAAGTAATTTAGATTCTTGAATATGTGTTGAGATCCAATTATTAATTGGATATTATTTAATGGTGTTAGCGTGAGGATTTTCCGAATTAGTAGACTGAGATTTTATCTGAGAGATTCAGCAAATTGAGGTGAGTTTCCTCACTGTGTTTGGTAGGTCGAATGCACCAATGTTGGCCCATAGTTTATTATGATTAGGATGCTAGTTGTTTGCGTGACTCTTTCATGTATGATATCTAATATGTATGTCAGGTGGGGCCTGATGATTATATTGTATGCTATTTATCTTTGTGATTCTTGCATGTGTTTAAGTGTTGTATGTATAATTGTATACAATGCCAGACGAGGCCTGATGATTCACAGATCTATTTCGAACGGGGCCCATTATATGTTTGATATATGTGGTATGTAGTAATTTGGGGAACTCACTAAGCTTTGTGCATATGGTTTTCAGTCTATGTTTCAGGTACTTCTGGATCCAAGGGGAAGAGCTCGGGATGATCGCATCGCACACATCATGATTGTTCCACATTTTACTTTACTCTGATGTCTTTGGATGTTTTGATCATACTTGGATTTTATTATGGTTTATGTTGAAGGATGATTTTTATTATAATTAAAATGAAATTTTTGTCTTTAATTTTGGGACGTTACAACATCTTTATGGGCAACATTGTCGCTAAAAATCTTTTATTCTTTAAGTGAAAATAGTTGTAGTTTTTTCATAGTGTTCTTTTTATCATTATCAATACGCATTTCTTTGTATTGAAAGAAGCTAGAACTTGACGAGGGCATTTCTTTGTATTGAATATAAAATGATTTTGGTTTTCAAAACATGGATGCGAATAGTCAAAACTAAATTCAAATTCGATCCGAACAACCAAATTATAATTCAGTTGGATTGGTTTTAACAATTTAGTATTCAAGAACCAAGATATTTAAAAATATATATAACTTGAATATTAGTCAAACTTCATAAAAGAAACAAAAATAAATCGTTTAGTTTTAAATTAAAATTTATAAATACCTACTAAAAATATTTTTTTAATTCAATAATTTATAAATAAATAACTTTTGAGAAGAAATTCATATTAACATTTTTTATTGGGTTTAGTAGATTTATAAATGATTAAAGGTATACGTACAAAACTAAAGATATAGATAAATAAATAATAATTTGTTATTCAATTTTTGTTTTATAAACTAAAACCAATCCAAAATAATAATAAAATCATTACCCATATATAAAAGAATTGAAATTAACAACCCTTTTTGAGACTTTTATTGTTCACTAATGCTAGCAGATCATAAAAATATATGTTGTGTTCAATCCCAAATCTCGACCAATTTTTAACTAACAAGAAATTGACCTACTAGTGTCTTCTTCTTATGCTGAATATACATCGTCACCGTCTTCTTTCATATATTGGTCATTGGTGCTGCTTCATTATGATAAACAAAAGCTTATGTATTTTAAGTTTTCAATGCATGGAAACAGTTCTTGACATACAAGAACCGGATTAAATTCTTTGAAAAAACTTATTATTGCTACTTCATTACAAATTAATATGGGTTGTGACTTAAACTATTCAATGTATATAACTGTACCATTTTAGCATAATAGAAAGTACCAGATATTTTATAGGCAATTTATGTTATCTTCTAAAATATTTGAAGAATTTTTAAATTCGAACTCTTAAAACTCATCTTCAATATTTGGTATCGATAGAAGGTCTTACAAGACTTGTAAAATACTAGTTTGTCATTTCTTCTTGTAATATACTTTTAGGACAAAATTTCACTCAAAAACTTACACAAAATATATATTTGCTTCATGTTTTGTTTCTTTATTTCAGGGAACATGCGAATTGCTAATTGCTAAATCAAGTAGGCATGCTAATTGCTAAATATCCTAAATTATTAATGTAAAATAGAATTATGCTCTTGAGTCTCGAGAAACCAAGCCAAATTTTGAATGTAAAAATCTCAATTAGAGAGAAATACTTTAGAAATCAGTCAATTATAATTTAGAGTCATTGAATTAGAAACAGAAAGTTAGAATAGAAACATACATGATTTAGTGATTTTAAAAGGCTATTGAGTTGAATTATGGTCAAGATTCAAGAACATTAGAAGAGTCAATGATAAGTTCAGATGATTGTGACATTTTAAGGCTGAAGAGTAAAGACAAGAACTGAGAACAAGGTTTTCGAATTAGTGATTATGACTATAAAATTTTAGATTGCGATTGTGATTCATAAATCCAAATAAGAGTATGAGACATTAGGATTGAGGTGATTACCGGTTAGTCGCTTACCAAGGATGTGAATCATTGCCATTAGTTTTACGTGTATCACCAATTGGCAATTGATCATCGAGAAACTCAAGTGACATTCCTATTTTCTAATTTCTAGATTAATTTCATGCGTCTGGAGTTCCAAATACATGAAGTCGTGAACATTAATTAACCTAAAGAGACTTGGGCCTAAATGAATATAAGCCGGTATTAAAGTGGATAAAAATTTTGGGTCCTAAAGAAGAATGAAATTAACCTAAAGAGACCTGAGCATAAATGAATATAGACTGATATTAAAGTTGATGAAATTTTGGGCTCTAAAAAGGAATGAGCCCTATTCAAAGGCATATTCTGAACTCCTTTTGGACCGACCTTAATCAAGTCAAAGTGACCAAAAATACTTGGTACAAATATATTTGTTTCAAAAAACGAAAAATCTAATTTTTTTTACATGACCCTCGTATCCGCTCCAAATGCTAAACGACCATTTTTTTTCCACCGACATGATATGATAATTTATTAAATTTGCTATATAGAAAATGACAACAATCAAATGTTGATAAAGTTACATAGCAAATGACAATGTTAACAAAGTTATATATTTTATGTCTTATTTAAAACGTTTTAATATTTTATAACTAAACTAGTTGCCAGGTCTATGTATTACATGAGTTTATTTTTTAACATAAAAAATAAAATATAAATGTCTAAATATTTAAGAAGTTTGAATTTATAAGAAAATCAACATGCGTTCATACCATTTACATTTGATACGTTTGGTTTCCTTGGGTCGGATACGGTGGAGCTTCTTAGTAGACTACAACGGATCATGCATAGCAATGTTATATCCCCTAGATCTATGAATGTAGTCTTCAAAAGAATTGACTTTACTATACAAAAGGGCTTAGCGGCGCAACTTGTTGTCTGTTTGCCTTTTCATTCGTTATATGATGATAACTAAAATAATCTAACATTTTAGTTAATTTATATTAATTAAAAAAAATTAATTGAACATGTAAATAAGAAAAAATTATTATTATTATAATTAAAGTGTTTTTTTATAAATTTAAATAAATAATTTAGATAAATAAACAAAGGAAACTAATGAGACTTTAATTTATGAATTTTGAAATTAAAAAATAAATCTATTAATGAAATTGATATTCATTTATTATTATATTTAAATATTATGTAAAATTTAATAAAATAAGAAAAACAATAAAATAACAACTAGAAAAAAAATTAATTTAAAATAACCACAAAAATAATATATGACACTGGCAAAAAGAGATGTTTATTTATTAGGGTAGAAGTAGATTAAATAACTTTTATATAATTCAATGATAATTATAGGGAAATCTTCAGAAAAGTCCTATAATTTTAGTCTAATTTATGAAAAAGTCCCAAACTAATTTTGTTTACATAAAAGCACAGAATACTGGCTAAAACTTCGAAAAAACCTTTTTTGCTCGGTTTCAAAGATTTAGCCGGTATTCCGTCATTTTTCGTTAGTTTGCTCAAAATATTAGGATTTTTTTTGAAAATTACCCGATAAGTTGATTTTGAGACTTTTCTGAAAATTACTATAGAATTAATGGATATTATTATTAATAAATCATTTATAAACATATAAATTTTTTATTATAAACAAAGGATATACATTTTTAGCTAATTTCTAGGAATAGAATGGTCGACTATGTATTTCTCTATTGTTTGTTGACCACTTTAAAGTCCTTATGTTCCTCTATGTATCGTTGTGAGTGCCATAGTAAGAAGTAACTTGTTAGGTGTGACCAATACAAGATTTGATAATATTTATTAATACACAATCAATAAGTGTCTACTTGCTATTAGGCATGACACTATATGATCACATGTTATTAGAAAATAAAGTAAATTACTGAAATCGTCCCTGTGGTTTGGTCAAAATTGCACGTTTGGTCCCTAACTTTTTTTTTGCACTCGGATTGTCCATGTGGTTTGATTTTGTTGCGTTTTTCGTCCCTATGGTTTGATTTTGTTGCATTTTTCGTCCCTTACATACATAAAGTTAGGGACCAAACATGCAACTTTTACCAAACCATAGGGACGAAAAACGCAACAAAATCAAACCACAGGGACGATCCGAGTGCAAAAACAAATTTTGGGACCAAACGTGCAATTTTGACCAAACCACAAGGACGATTTTAGTAATTTACTCTAGAAAATATCATTACACAACGATTCTTGAACATATAGATAGTTTATTATGCTCTTTAACCTAATTACCACCTAACCTTCATACATTACCCGATAACAACCATCAAATTACATACATCTATCGAGAGTGAAAAGTAAACTTTGGATGACAATTTAAATAGATAATCACCCTTCACTTGTTTCCATATAAACTATCATTCATGGATCACTTTTCGCATTTGATATATGTGTGTTAGTTGATGGTTGTTAACATGTGAGGTATGGATGTTGAGTGAGTGTTAGGTTAAACAACATAAGATAAACACCAACATTAAATGAACACTAACTGAGTAAATCTCACAATCATATCCACAACAATGTATAGGAGGAACGTAAAGAGTTTGAGTGGTCAGCAAGCAATAAATGAGTACTTAGACAACCAATTTATTCTTAGAAATTAACAACAAATGTATTTCCTTTTTTATAATAAAAATATTTTTTGTGTTTATAAATGATTTGTTAATAATAATATCCATTAATTCCATGGTAATTTTCAGAAAAGTCCAAATATTTTGGTTATCAAGTAATTTTTGGAAAAATCCCAAAATTTTGAGCAAACTAACGAAAAATGACAGAATACCGGCTAAATCTACGAAACCGCCCAAAAAGGGTTTTTTTGAAGTTTGAACCGATATTCTATGTTTTTTTATAAATAAAATTTAGTTTGTGACTCTTTCGTAAATTGACCTAAATTTTTAAAATTTTAGGATTTTTCTAAAAATTTCGGGTTATTATACCGAAAACTTGGATAATAGTTAACTTTTTGGACCCAAAGTTTGTACCCTAATAACATACAGGGAATAACAGTGAGTATAAATTCCTGCGCAGAAACACCCAGCTCTCTTTACAAAGTTTACAGGAACATGGAAATCGCAACAATGGCGCAAGCGACACAGCTACATGCTCAATTACTGAAACACCAACAAACGGATCCCCAAAACCTAAGCAAAATATTCAATTTCACAGCTCTATCACCCTCCGGCAACCTCACCTACGCCCGCCACATTCTCAACTCCTTACAAACCCCAACGAATTCTTATTTCCATAACACCATGATAAGAGCTTACTCCGACTCATCTGACCCGTTTCAGTCCATCTCCCTCTTCCTCACCTGGCATAATTCTCAAGACCCCTTTTCCCCTACACCCGACAGGTTTACTTACCCATTCGTCCTCAAAGCTTGCTCCAAACTAAAACAAAAAAGATTCGGAAAACAGCTCCATGGGTTGATATACAAGTCTGGGTTTTCCCCCGATTTGTATATCCAAAATGCCCTGATCCATTTCTATTCCGGTTGTGACCAAATGGGGTTTGCATCCAAAGTGTTTGATAAAATGCCAGAGAGAGACGTGGTTTCTTGGACTTCGGTAATCAATGGTTATGTTGACAACAAAATGACCCTTGAGGGGTTACGATTGTTTGATAAGATGGTAATGGAGGGTTTTGAGCCAAATGACGTTACTGTCCTTTCTGTTCTTAGAGCTTGTGCTGACACTGGAGCTTTGAGTGTTGGCAAAAAAGTAAACGATTTTGTTAATCTTAAAGGCACCCAGTTGAAAAAGAACGTTGTTACTGCTCTTATTGACATGTATTCAAAATGTGGATGCATAGATAGTGCATTGAGAATCTTCAATGAAGCAGACAATAAAGATGTTTATGTTTGGACAGCAATGATATCAGGACTTTCAAGCCATGGACTATGCAAAGAAGCTCTCGAATTGTTTGAGAATATGAAGAATCTTGAAATAAAGCCAGATGAGAAGACAATGACTGCTGTATTATCTGCTTGTAGGAACATGGGATGGGTTAATGAAGGTTTACAACATTTCAAGAACATCAAGAAAGTTTATAAACTAAAACCAACTTTACAACATTACGGATGCATAGTAGATTTACTTGCTCGATCTGGACAACTAGAAGAAGCCCAAAAGTTTATAAAATCAATGCCAATCGAACCCGATTCTGTCATGTTTAGATCTTTGATTTGGGGTTGTAAAGTTCATGGAGACACAGAAAGATTGGAGCATTTGATTGAAAAGTTTCAAGATTCTTGTTCTGATTGTGGGACTTATGTGTTACTTGGTAATGTGTATGCATCAAAAGGGAAATGGAAAAACAAAGCAAAAGTGAGAAGTTTAATGAACAAAAAAGGGTTTGTGAAACCATCAGGGTATAGTCGAATTGAAATCAATGGTGAAATCTACCAATTTACAGCTGGAAGTACTTGTAACATTGAGGCAGAAAGTATTTATAAAAAGTTGGAAGAAATAGAGGAGAGATTAAAGGGTAGTGGATATGATCCGAAATTATCAGAAGTGTTGCTTGAGATAGATGATGAAGAGAAAGCTTCACAGTTGCTTCACCATAGTGAAAAGCTTGCAGTATCTTTTGGATTGATGAAAATGAAACCAGGGAGTGTAATTAGGATTGTGAAAAATTTAAGATCTTGTGAAGATTGCCACTCTTTTATGAAACATGTTTCGAGTGTTTATAACCGAGAGGTGTTGATTAGGGATCGGATTCGGTTTCATCATTTTAGGAATGGAGAGTGTTCTTGTGGGGATTATTGGTGATGAGAAAGAGGAAGGAATTTACTATTTAAAGAGCATGCAAGTTTAAAAGTTATCATAGTTTTTCATAATTGATTTTGTTTCTTTTGTATTTGAATTTTCCATTTATAAAATGGCATTTGTTGGATGTTTATTGATTGTGGATTATCATTTATAAGTTACAATAAATGTCAATTAGAAATCAGGTGAACTATTAAAGGGTCTTTGGCCTAACGGTATTGGAAATTGATGAATAGATGTTCCTAAGCCAAATGTTGATATTGACTTCAAAGTTCAAACAATCTTATAACACTTAGGGCGTGTTAGGCAAAAATAGATAGTAGCGGGTAGCGGGTAGTGGGTAACTTCTAGCCGGTAACGTTTTATTAAACACTACGTGAAGTGGCATTTGGATTTTGAGAGTTTTGTTTAAACTAAACACTACAAACTTATAGTGTCAAACGAGACTTTCTGTTTAAAACAATGCGTTTTGTCAAACGCTAGAAGCTAGAAGCTCTCAAACTGCCGAACACGCCCTTAGACAAAATACCTATTCGTGACTGGCTAAGGGTTAAAATGATTTTTTTTTAAGTATTTGCAAATGAGGAATAAAAAAAATATTGGGGCTAAATGCAAACTCATGCGTAAACGTTAGGGCTAAATGCAAACTCATGCGTAAATGTTTGGGCAAAATATAAACCAAAAAAATACAAAACCGACATGTCATTATGACTTGTTGGTGACCGGTGACCGGTCAAGAGCCCAAAAATGAGATGTTTTCTAAAATATAATGGCAAATGAAGAACAAAAAAAATAAAGTTGAGGCTAAAATAAAACAAGGTTGTATATACAACAACTTTTGTTGCATAAACCCTTTAGAATTTCTTAAATTTCACATGTCATTATGTGATATTTTTACCTTTGTATTAAAATTAATTCCAATAATTAATATTTCTATTATATGTGTAAATTATTCATTCTATTAAATGTGTAAATCTAACCCTTCCCGATTCGTTTCTTTACTACTTATTTTAATCTCCTACATTTATAGTATATAAATATTTATTAATATTTGCAAAAATATCCTTTCTATAAATAAGGCGAAAATAATGTTATAGCAACTCAACAAGTTTTGAACACCTTAAAATGTTTTTTTTTTCAAAGAATTGGGCTTGTTTGATTTCCATACATAAATTGATGATATATATATATATATATATATATATATATATATATATATATATATATATATATATATATATATATATATATATATATATATATATATATAGAGGGTTAGGTTATTTTGTTTTCACTATCTATTGTGTGCATGTATGATAGATTCTGGACCAATCATTTTAGTTATTTTAAGAAACTAATTAATGCATATTACATGTTGAAGATATAATGCATATTAATTATATCTTCAGCATTTAATATGCATTAATTACGTTCTTAAAATAACTAAAATAATTGGTCCAGAATTAAACATACATGCACATAGTACATAGTGAAAACATTTGAACCTAACTCTCTCTCTCTCTCTCTCTCTATATATATATATATATATATGTTATCTGCAACCGACTTTCAAGTCTCTTTGGATTGGTTAGTGATACATAAAAAGGATTTGGTAAAAAAAACAAGCCAACTTTGTAAATCCTATTATGAAGTTCTGAGTAATACTATTAGTTTTGTATTTTACCTTTTTACCCCTTCATATGAAGTTTGATACTCCTTGTGTGGACTTAAACTAGGCATAATACTAATGCTTCACCATAAAACTGTTAGGTTTTAATGTTTTATACAAACAATTCTATGTGTGCATGCAACCTTAGTTTGGATCTATGTTTTCACTATTAGAGATACAACAAATGAATACAAAAGGAAAACCTAGCATGCATCTAATTTTTCGAAAATCACAAACAAAAAGAGATTAGAATACATACCTTTGTTGCTATATAGTAATAACAACTAAATCTTGAAGTTCCTTTGCTCTTAAGAACAAGTACCACAAATATAGTACCTCTAATGGCTCACAAACACACAAGAGCGAAAGGATGAATATGAAAGAGAGGAAAGAATGTAACTAGCACTAGAAATCGTCTTTTCTAGGGTTTCTTAAGGGGTGGGATGAATTCTTAAGCCTAAGGGGTCTATTAATACTTTTGGCCAGCTAGGGTTTCAGGGTGGAAACCCTAATCCTTTAGCTTAGGGCCTAAGCAAGTCCATAGACCTCCTTGCATTAGGCCTTGGATGAAAACTCCTAGATCCTTCTAGGATTTTCGGCCTAGACCTAAAAAGGGTGATCCAATGGCCCAAAGACTCAACTATCAAATAATTACAAAACAACCCTTGTACTTTTAATCGGTTCCTTTAATCCCAAAATTAATTCCAAATTAATTTTTGATTAAATACTAATTAATAGTATGATTCCAAATTAATATATTATTCATATAATATATTAATAAATCATATTTATGGCCCAATTTATTATTCTTAATAATAAAGAAGTCTCTCTCGTCAACAGTCATCCTGTCTAGTCACCAGTGCGAAGGCAACCCAAAAGGACCATGCTACTATCGGGTCAAGTACATCCCATTTATAGTTATGAGCTTAGACACCTAATCCAACAGTCTCCCACTTGGATAAGTCTAATAACTATAACTGCCAATGTAACTTCAAAATCCGATTAGCAATCGTAGCTCTCAATAGCCACTGTCGAACTCTGACCTAGTCAATGACACGTCCTTTAGATAAAGGATCGTATAGTCCTCCATTCTCAAGATATCGTGTGGACAAATACATGGAACATAGTCATACTTATTGTCCAACAGTTTGTTTCTCGATATCTGATTTGTCTGACATAGAACTTAATTGAACACATCAATTCAGTCCTGATCGGGCCCGACACATAAATCAAACCAAATCATCGAGGGGCCCAAGATATCGCTTTTACCCTCGTAGGATTAAAGGAACAGATAGACTTCGACTTATATACTTGTACTATTTACTCATCAAATCGTACACAACATGCGTTTTATAACATCAAGTTACTGATGTGTTTACACATTATCAATGCACAACTGAATTGTAAACAACAGCTCATATATCTAGGTTTAAAGACTATATGATATTATCATCTCACAATCACTCGTGATTAAATTCCATGAAGTGATTCATGTGAGTGCGGGTTTAATCCAATACTCAAATCTTATTCCAGGAGCACTTATGAATGTTACAACAAACTTTTGCTATGTCCAAACGCTTAGACAATCTATAAAGCAATTCATGACAGTCTTCTTTCATACTTAATTCCAACGTATGATTGACTGTGGATAGTTTAAATAATCTTATTATTTGGGAAGTCAAAACATGCAAAGTGAAACAATAGTAAATAATTAATACAAGACAGTAACTTTACTCATAAATAATACTCCTTTATTTAATTATCAAATGTTAATTACAATTTATCTATTACAAGTTTCCAAAAGCTATCTAATCACTAAAACTAATATCGTCCTTCAGCCCAATGCTCCTAGCGTGCTGCAAGTGCTTAACCCTACTCAGTCCCTTCTTAAGGGGATCTGCTGGGTTATCTTCTGACGATACCCTCTTCACTATGAGGATTCCCTATTCTACCCGATGTATAATGAAGTGATATTTTATGTCGATATGTCTGGATCTGCCATGATCCCTCGGTTCCTTGGTCAAGGCAACCGCACCTTCGTTATCACAAAAAATCTCCATAGGCACCTTTATGGCTGGTACAACTCCAAGGTCTCCAATGAAGTTCTTTAGCCATATTGCCTCCTTTGACGCTTCGCTCGCTGCTATGTACTCTGATTCGCACGTTGAATCAGCTACGGTCTCCGGCTTGGAACTTTTCCAAGTCACTGCTCCTTTATTCAAAGTAAAGACCTAGCCCGACTGCGAGTGGAAATTATCCCGGTCAGTTTGAAAACTAGCGTCACTATACCCTCGCACTCTCAAGTCATCGCTCCCACCGATGATAAGGAATCATTACTTACTCCTTCGTAGGTACTTGAGAATATTCTTCACTGCGGTCTAATGTGCTCTACCAGGGTTTGCTTGATATCTACTGACCATGATCAAAGCGAATGCCACATCAGGGCGAGTACAAGTCATAACATACATGATTAAGCCAACTGCGAAAGCATAAGGTACTCTGCTCATCTCTGCTATCTCGGCTTTAGTACTCGGGCTTTGAGTCTTACTCAACTTGGTATTGCTTTGGATTGGTAACTCCTCTTTCTTGGAATTCTCCATGCTAAAACGTTTCAACACTTTATCCAACTAGGTACTTTGACTAAGTCCTATTAGTCTTTACTCCTATTTCTCACTATCCTTATCCCTAGAATATAAGCAGCTTCTCCAAGGTCCTTCATAGTGAAGCACTTCCCAAACCAAGACTTAACCTCCTGTAAGGTTGGGACGTCGTTTCTTATGAGTAGTATGTCATCGATATACAAAATGAGAAAGCTAACTATACTCCCACTGGCTTTGACATATACACATGACTCATCCTCGCTTCTCGAAAAGCCAAACTCTTTGACTTTCTCATCGAAACAAAGATTCCATCTGCGAGATGCTTATTTCAATCTATAAATGGATTTCTCAAGCTTACACACTCTATTAGGGTGCTTCGCATCGACAAAACCCTCTGGCTGACTCATGTAAACATCCTTAGCCAACTTAACATTAAGGAAAGCGGTTTTGATATCCATCTGCCATATTTCATGATCATGAAACGCAACTATGGCTAGCATAACCCTTATAGATTTAATCTTTGCTACTGGTGAAAAGGTCTCATCATAGTCAACTCCGGGAGTTTGAGTAAAGCCCTTAGTAACCAATCGTGCCTTATATGTGTGTACTTTCACATCTATGTCGGTCTTCTTATTGAAGATCCATTTGCACCCGATCGTCGTACGACCCTGTACATTGTTGTCACACCCCCAAACCGGAACGACGGAAACGTTCGAGGGCGGAGGACGTCATGTTTAGTATCACAAGACATGCATCATAGTAATCAAAGTAATAAACAACTATTTCATTAGAAAGAAAGTGTTAACAAAGTATGTAATTCACAAAACATATACTACATATGCAAATAACAAAACAAGTCATGAAGCTATTATGCTCCATCTTCTGAATCCTAATGCGCGTACCTGTCTACTAGTCTGCTGAGAATACAAGTTATTTTGAAAGAGTAGATCAACATTTAAGCCGGTGAGTTCATAAGATTTTAGTGATGTAAGTAAGTTGTAAGAAAGTTGTAAGAAAGTTGTAAGTAAGTTGTAAGTAAGATGTAAGTAATTTGTAAGTAAGATGTAAGTTCTTTTTAGAAAAGTTCGCCGGTTCCTCCAGAAAATCCTATATTTCTTGCTTTGATGAAAGATAAGTAAAAATGACTCTACAATCCTTTCTATGAGTACTAAATGGATACATGTTATATAAGACCCAGAGTAAACAAACAATCGATTGTGTGTATCTGCCCTAAGCCCACAACCAAACAAGGAACAAGAAGTAAGGCGGAAAGCACACATCCCATTATTTGTTAGATCATCGTTGTATATAACCCTGGCGTATTCACTTGGTACTCATGGAGTTAACTGCAATAGTTCCTTTATATTTGATGAAAACATTCTCTAAGAAGACCCTTATTTCTTTTAGTAAAATGGTAACCACAATGATTCCTTCTATAATCACTTAGTTTATACCAACTATATATAATCTTATATCGAATAGATAGTTAGTTGTGTGAATATGCCCTAAGCCCACAACCAAACAAGGAACATGAAATGGAGCGGAAAGCACACATCCAACTACCTATTGGGTATTAATTATATATAACCCTAATGTATAAGCTAAAGTGAGAAGTATGTTTTGTACTAGAAAACGGTGAATTGAATTTGTATACTATGACCTGGACCATACCTGGTACTCCTCATGATTTCTTAGTGTATACGAAATACATACATAGCTAAGATCGGGTAGATAGTAGGTTGGGTGAATCTGCTCTAAGCCCACAACCAAACAAGGAACAGGAAATGGAGCGGAAAGCATACATTCTACTACCTGTTGGATCCGATTAATATATATTCCTGATGTATAAAGTAAGCATTATAGGCCCCTTTCTGCTGAATGTACTATGACTCGACTGTTCTGTTTGTCGCTTGTAAGTTTTCCCTAGTTTATAACTATCTTAACTCGAAAATAGTTTGCATTAACTTTCAAGTGGAACTATCACAATATGAAAGTAATGGGAAAAATGTAAGTACACAATTGTCTTTTATATTGACAAACTAAAGTACTGACAACCTTAAAACCAAATTGTTTTATTAAGGTCATAATATGATGTGGTTGTACCCATACTATACGTTCTCACTGCAAGATATTTTGGTTACAAAACGCGACTTCAGCAAACAAATTGCAAAGCCATGAAGTAGTCTCACATTAAAGTTATCTTGTTTTTGTATACCACATTTTTTATCACCTTTTGTTTAGAATAATGAGTTAGTGATCATTGGTATAATTTTGTTAATCATGATTTGTTCTTCTGTTATAATATACTAGGTGTGAGACCCGTATATTATACGGGTTGATTTAAAAAAAGATTAAACATTAAAGTGTAACATAATTTTTTTTAATGTACTTTAAAATAAGAAATGAAGAATTTTGTTTATTACAATTTAATATCATATATATGATATTCAATACTTTACATATATAAGTATATGACTTTAATTTTAAAAATTGACAAGTGGATAATATTTGTTTTAAAAATACCACAAAATGACAAGTGTCAAAACTCATGAGAGATTGACATGTGGCAAAAAAAACCTTCATTTATTAAGGAGGATAGTATGTTCTTTCTGTCATCGTGTATTGTATCTTCCTACCTGTTTCTCGTTATAGTATGTTCTCTATGTTCTAGTGTGAACTGGACCCCTAAACTATACCTATTATAGTTTACTAGTATGTTTACTTGAACTGATACTGACTTGAAGAAAAGACTCATTTTATCTACGAAGTTATGTTTGTACTTTTAAAACGGAGTTTTGTAAACTATAAAGTAACATAACTTTAAAAGAGTTTTTGAAATGTTTTGATCACTTATTAATACATAAGCAATCCCTTAAAAGATGTTTATAACAAAACATTTACACAATTATCATTGTGTCCAACTTGTATTCCCCCCTTAAAAGCATTTAAAATAGTTAAAAGATTGATTATAGGGGTATGAACTCACCTTATGTGGGTGATTCAAACGAATATGCGCGTAAGGATGAGAAGTTCCACGAATGAAGTCCCGAGACACAAACGGGTCCTAAATGACATATAATGGCATATATTGGCATGAATATAGTGTTTAGAAGCAATTATATGCAAGGAAACACCCTTAGGGACTAGGAAACACTTGGACCAAGTGTTAGAATCACATGTGATTGATCAAAGGGGAGTGTACGGCCAAGGGAAGTGTGTTCACGACCACACTTGAGTTTACGGCCACACCAAGTGTGTACGGCCGTAAACTCTCCAAAATGGATGTCGTTTTGGTTTTTATTTCATAGGAGTTCAAGGGTTCAAGAGTTCTAATGGCTAACAAGCATCTATAAGTGTTTGAGGCTCAAGATATGACCAAAACAAGGGTTTACGGCCAAGGGAGATGCTCATGGCTGTAAACTCTTATTGTTCTTGGGAAATGGTTGTTTTCAAGGGTGTTTAACAAGATATCCTAACATGTACTAAGCATAGGGGAAGGATACTTACAATTTGGAGGCTAAAATGGGTGTTTACGGCCACCAAGAACAAGGGTGTGTTCTTGGTGTTCTTGGTGAAAGATGAAGATCTTGAAGATCTGCCCAAAAAGATTATTTTCATGGATGAAATCAAAGGATGTTACATGATTAAGAAGGATAACAACTCATAGATGGAATAATCACTTACGTTTTTGAAGATCTAGGATGAAGAACTCGATGATAATTGAGAGAAAACTTGATTTCTTGACTTGGAAACTGAAGAAATGACTAGAAATGGAGGGATATCATGTATATGGGAGGAGTTTACGTCCAACTAAGAGTTTACGGCCGAAAACTCCTAGTTTGCGGTCGTAAACTCCTTGTGATGGAGTTTCTGGCTCGATTGCAAACCAATGAACTTAAGCTGTCAAAACCCTACACCTATCCATAAGTGTACTAGGCTTTGAACCCTCAAAAAGACCCCTAACAATGCTAAAGGATAGCAGAAACATGATTGACATTTGATGATTGATTGACTTTACTGGATTGAAATTTTTTGGGTTGTCACATCATCCCCGCGTTAGATGGAATTTCGTCTTGAAATTAGCTGTCACAACTGGCATTTTGCTAGGGAATTCTATTCCCATGTAAGCATCATCCATTGTAAAAGCCTATACTCTATTCTCGTTCAAATACATCTCATATGTTCAACTAAGGGTTGGAAACCTTAGAAATCCCGGTTCAAGATTATTATGGACTAGGATTCTCTTATTGGGTCTAACGAACCAATAAACTTTCAACTTGACTACTTTGGGCCTAGAATGATCCATCTTATTTCTAATGAGCCTTATTGGGCCATAACAACTCCAATTAACCTTAATGGACCATAGAACCCATTCTTTTATACTTTTGGGCCGAAAATTTTATGATTAGGCCCCAAAAATCCTAACTAAAGTTTAATGGGCTCAAACTATCCCATTCCTACCTTCTTGGCCCAAAATCTCGGCCCAACATTAAAAAAAAGAGATGAAATGAGGGTTGACTTTTGGATGTGCCACCTCAATATTGCATGGTGGTCATCCATGCCAAATAACCACCATATAACCATACAACTTACATGTATCTAGACAAGGATTACACACTCTCTCTCCCCTCTTCAAACTCTTGCCCCTAAAAGCTTTCACCACCACCATTACTCTTCATTTTCCAACTCAAGAATTTTCTCTAGAAAAAGTCCCTTCTTCCATCAAAATTTCGAGATTTTGGGTGCTCTTAAGGGGATTTTTCACCAACATCATCATCCTTGGTAAGTTTTTGCTTAGATCCATGGTTTAACTTCTTGATTTCCTAAAAACTCTCCTCTTAACTCATACCATTTCGTGAATCATGCATCTTAGAGCCATCTAAGTTCTAAAGTTCTCCAAGAAGCTTGCTAGGACCAAAAATCTCTTCATCTCTTCTTTAAAAACCGAAACAACAAACCCAAGGTGAGTTCATACCCCTTGTTTTCGGTTTTCATATGATTTTGGGGGATAACACAAGTTGCTTTGTGTAGATCTATGTTTATATGCATGACTATGTGTGTTTTCCATGAATTATTTGGTGATTATGTGTTGATTACTTCATTAATCTAAAATTATGTTAAGAACTTGAAGTTTATCACTTGGATCTTCATAAGAAACTTGAGAAAAGTATGTTTTATCACATATATTACATATAAAGTTGTAGATCTGGGAATTATACACTTAAAATAGCAAAAAATGAGTGTTGTGCTCAAAAATCTATAACTTATACTAAAAAATCAGCTTTTGACAGGAAAGTTTTAGACCAATCGCAAACTGTTTTGACCCTCTTAATGGAAATATTTTTCAAAACTGTTTTACATGGATAAAGTTCAGATTTATACCTTTAAAATGACTACTCTCACGTTTTCATACGATTTTTCTACAATTTTTGGCGAATTTTACAAAACTGCCTATCAGATTTGAAATAATTTCGGACCAGCCTGTGAAGGTGAACAATTTTACACTTGTTAGAATCCATTAAAAATTATGAGAAAAATTTTGAACAAAGTAGACAAAATTTCCAAACTTCCAGAATTTAAGGATCTAAATTTTGACTTACGATGATTTTTCTTCAAATTTTCCAAAAACTAGGTCGTAAAAGCCCAAACCCAGAAAAATGTGTATTTTCACAAAATCAAGCAAAAAATGATATTTTTGACAAAAATGGATTTAAAATGTTATTTTTACCACAAACTAGTCAACAACACAAGTTTTGAACAAAATGGAGACTAAAGTGTTATTATTACAAAAATTGGGCCTTACTTGTAAATTTTTGGCTTATTGGGCCAAGAACGTCATTTTTACAAAAAGTGGGCTTTTATGCGGTTTTAGTGAATACTTGAACCAAAACCAACGATAAACTAACAAACGAATTCGTTTGATCATTTTCTAAGTTATTGGGCCTCAGTGGCCCATTTTTATGTGTGATAGGTCCTGTATACTATTTATATGTTTATTGGGCCTCATTGACCCATTAACATGTGCGACGGACCTTGGATACTATTTGTGTGCTATTTGGGCCTGTAAATACCTTACATGTGAAATGGGCCTTAGTTGTCCTTTCATATATATATATATATATATATATATATATATATATATATATATATATATATATATATATATTTCGGGCACATGTTATATAATTTCATTCTAATTTGGGCATTTAAATGATTTACATGTTTAGCGATGCCTTAGTGGTTCACCTACATGGTTCATTGGGCTTGGAATGAGATTATACCTTTCTTCGCGTAAATTCGATTAAGGATCTAGTGAGTTTTATCGGTTGGCACCTATTAAGTGTACGATCGTAGCCTGTAGTTATAACCAGAGTCTCTTGGAGGGAGAGCGAAAATTTGTTTATAGATCTATACGGGGGTGACACCCCACACCTGAGCTGTTCGCTACAGTTAGACTAACTCAGTCTAGGGGTGACGAAAACGAGTTTTGTACAAGAACATTGTGTTTTTTAAAAGTATTTACATATCTACAGTACTTTTAAATTTATTTACTAAAACATTGTAAAATTTTAAAATTCTCGTGGACCCATCCCTTTTATACCAAAAATAAAAGAAATTAATTATGCGCCTCCCCACCGCTCCTTTATCTCGCATTTGTTGCCGGAAAATGATGACCAACAAGATAATTTCAAAACATTATAAAAAGATTTCTCTTTCGCTTGTTTGCTCGCTAGAAAATGAAAACAAACATAAACGACCATAAATGAAAACAACCAAACACGATTTAAATATATTGACAGATTCAGATTCTTCCGGCTGTGAACTTGGTTTACTCATTGGAATATGAATACAGCCAAACAATTTGGAAATCGAAAAGGAAATAGTTAGAAAGGCACCACGTTCATAGATCATGCAGGGGAGGAACACAGACATTATGACTAGGGGGCCGAAGTCAGACTTTTATATATATATATATATATATATATATATATATATATATATATATATATATATATATATATATATATAATGTATCACGATTTTAAGGTATGTATCTTTTAGTAATAACATAAAATAATTAAATAAAAACAAGTAACAATTTTTTTTCAAAATAAATCTGGTCTCAAATATAAGTTCTTTAAACTTATGTTAATGATTATCAAAATAAATATATATCCTAAACCACTAGTAATACATATGTATTCTTTTACTATTTATATATTACTTTTATACCTATTATCCATATTCACACGTTTCCCCCATTTATATGAGAGAAAAAGCAAATAAAGAGAAATAGAGTGAGAAAAAGAGATAGAAAGTACCTTTCATAGCAACAGCAAGCAAGCGCACAACCAAAGTAAGATGTGAGCGGTAGTCGGCAAGTTGGCGACCGGCATGCAGTAGAGGTAGATCTTACAGAGCCCGGAAACGGTGACCGGCGGAGATTGATAAAAAGCACGAAAAAGGCGGCTGTCTGAGGACGGAGACCGGTGGGGAAGAGGCAGTTAGGCGGCTGCGTTATTTTCGGTGAGATTAGGAATTTTTCCGGCGATTAGAATAGATTTTCTGGGTTTTTTGTTTTCTTAAACACAAAGCTTGAGTTAAAAACTTGTGTAAATTTGGTTAGATTTTTTATTCTTTTATAGAGTTTACGAGATACTTTCCTAATGAAACAATATTTATTTTAATCTTTCCATTGATTTCAGAGGTATAGTTGCTTGGTTTGGTTATTTGGACTCTAAGTTAATAACAGAGATCTAAAAATCAAAGGGACTAATTAGCCAATTTAATGGTGATTGGTTTTATTTCATCAATAAAATATATTAAACTATATATATATATATATATATATATATATATATATATATATATATATATATATATATATATATATATATATATATATATAGAAGTATTAGAATCCTCAAAACCGGGGAGGCCATGGCCCCCTCCGGCCTCCATTACGTTTCGCCACTGAGATCATGTGCCAAAACATTTCTTGTATATATTTGTTTCAAACATTGGTCGTTCGTTCAATCAATGTCATATAACATGGAAATTTGGAGGGGGGGGGGTTGTTTAACAGATGATACTGAGGGTTATGAATGTGTTAGTCGGTGGCAAGGCGGATGTAGAGGTTCATCCGCAGTATGGTTTGGGGAGAATTTCAGCAGTGTTTTGGAGTTGACGATGTCGGACGGTGATCGTGTCATAGGTGTAAACACTGCACAACACAACATGTAGACTAGGTATTAATGGCAATGCTTGTTATGAAAAAAAAATGAAAAACCAGTAGACTTCAATCGTTGAAGCAGGGCAAAGGTGGTTGTGGTAGGTTCAATGGATGTATGCGCAGGCATGCACGGTAGGGGTTTGCAGCGGTGCTAAGGGTTGCCAAATGGTTTTGCAAGTAATGTGAATATCAAAAGACAATTAACATGATTTCATTTATTTTATTTAAGTACAATTAAATGGGAAATAATTTTATAAGTACTATATTATGGTAAATATTTTTCTTAACCGCTACCTTTTAGTAAAAAACTCGACGAAAACCTTATAATCAAAAATCAAAACCGGCGTCCAACAACGCCAAGACAGACGAAATTGTCATTATTTAGTATGGTTATGACGGCTCACTTAGAGGAATTAACGTTATGAAGTTTACAGAAGACCTTTCTGTTTTCTCTTGGATTACTCGGAAACATTCTCGTACTGGTACTCAACCTCAGGGGTTGGTATGGCAGCTTCCTCTTTTACAGACAACATCGGGTTGTTTGGGAACATTCTCTTTACATGCTCTTTACATTCTCTTTACCCTTTTAGTCAAATAAACAATAACATACATGCGTTAATACAAGATCTGACACAAACACACTAAACAGTTTGTAGAAAATATAGGATTTTCTGGTGGTTTTCAAAGTTATACAAATCATTTTTCACAAACATGCTTATGAACTCACCAACATTTTTATGTTGACCGTTTTCAAAAATAACTTGTATTCTCATAAAACCGTTGAAGCAGGATGAACGAAACAAACTAATGGATATGGTGTTATATTTTGTTTCATCATACTCTTACTATTTTGGCATGTAATATTCAAATACAATACTCGATGTAAACAATGAATGTTGTTATATTACATGTGTGATGATGATGATGTTACGTTTCAATTATATTCACTGTAATGATATTTCAAGATGAAGTCACACACAAGCCCCCGGACGTTTCCGCCGTCTGGTTCGGGGTGTGACAGATTGGTATCAGAGCATTGTTTATAGTGAACTAGCATATCTAGTGATACAGGATATGCAACTATAAATACAATAGGACTAAACAACTCTGAACATAATAATTTAAAATACATACCATTGTGTGCATTTTAGAATAATAACACAACAAGAACAGTAAAAGTCTTTGGAGGATTTGAACATCGCTATTAAACTCGGGCAGTTATGTAGTCGTATTGGGGGTGAATATAGCCTGATCAACTACATTCATTCAAAATACAACCAACATGTGTTCGGGAGTAATCTTGATAGAGAATGAATCAAAAACTTACCATTTAATTATCCAAAGAGCTTATAGAACCAAACCTAAACAAAATTAAATTACTATAGGAGTAATTGGTATGCTATTTGTTTCTAGTGTTTATACCCCTTCGTGCAATACACTATAGACGAGTATCATTAGCCAGGAAACCCCTATCTCCCTAGTCAGGGAAAAGCAGGGTGGCTCAACCCAGAGGAAGACCCAGAAGGAGACCCGAAGGAAGAACCAGAGGAGAAACATGAAGTAGAACTTACAGATGAGTCCGTCGAGCCAGTAGTGAATCTCGGAGAGGAAGAGCTCGAGGGCAATGACGATGATGCCTCGGATGCAGAATCTGAAGTCATCAATCCTCCATACATGGCCAGAGTACGGACTTATTATATGAACCCCGGTGGCCCTACGCCTCATAGGCACACAATATTTGGAGATATAGTCACCAACAGGGGATACGACCACACTACGGTAGGAACCGAGGCCTCTTCGATCTTAGTCATAGAGGACCAGCTGACCGGGCCCTCCCAGTCATGGTTCGGCGCACCCGGGGTATTGATAACCGAGCTCAGGATACCCCAAATCGAACGGAACAAATGTGGTTTGCTATTGAGAGAGATCAGAGGCAAACACAAGAAGTGAACGGAGACTCCCGAGCGAGAGAGTTAGTTTGGGAGGTACGACTACGAGATACCGAGCAACAAGTAGCTCGTCTCCGAGGTGCATCCACTTCATCAACACCACCACCAGACACTTTCCGCCACAATTAGGATCAGCCTTTTCTTTATCCCCCTTACTATCCGATATGACTCTCTTTCGTGTACTAAGATGGTACTTACCAATGGAACAATTATGTGCTACCTTTATTTTAGATTACTACATAAATTCAATTATATGCACAACCGAACCCTCAAAATCGCTAGATAATTAAGGATCTGGAAACCGAAACAACCCATATACTCTAAGGATAGACGTAACGATCATGCCAAATCTACGATTACCTACTACCGTAAACACGTCATAGGGATGTAGATGGAAACAATGAGAATCATACGAAGAGACGCGAAATTTATAGAGTACAACCAGGAATGACGATCATTACTTACGATCTGGCTTATCAACATGAAGCAGGAAAATTCCATCCCGCAGGCATAACAAGCGCACCCGCGAGACACCAATCATGCGGATGGACTTCGCTACATTCCAAGCTACTGTAGCAGCGGCAGTAACCGCTGCTATGGCACAACTCAACGCAAACAACACCAATAGAGGTGGAAATAGCATCGACAACTCCAGCCGGGGGAACGAACATGAAAACCAACAAGTGACAAAAGGAACTCCTAACCCTAAGCTTAAGAGCAGGAAGTGGAAGTCTGGAAGTAAGAGAAAGGGACAACCCACTCAAAGGTACTCAAAGAAGCAACATGTTGTTGCTGTTCATGCAACCATGACCCCTATCACACCAACATCAACGAGACCATATGCTGGAAGCCTTCCAAAATGCAACCAGTGCAATTTCCATCATAAGGGATCCTGTCGAGAGCTGCATTGTAAGAGATGCAACCGAAAGAATCACACCACCAAATGTTGTAGAACTTATCTATGCCAGAATCGTCAGCCAAATGAAAACAACAACAATCGCAACAATCTTAACACCAACACCAATGATGAGACCAGTCACACCTGCTATGGGTGTGGAGGAACCGGTCACTTCAGGCACAATTGCCCCAAGGCTAACAATCAAGGAGCATAAGGATCAAAAATGGTCCTGACCTTGGGTCAAGGCGAAGCAGACCAAGACCCGACAGTTGTTACTAGTATGTTCCCACTTAACAACTCTTTCAATTACCTCTTATTCAATAGTGAAGCTGAGCGAAGCTTTGTTAGTAACATATTCAAACACTTACTGAAACGACAACCCCAGAGGCTAAACGAAGCCTTCACGGTGGAGATGGCTAATGGGAAAAACCGAATCAACCTAGGATATTTATGTAGGGTACACCTTAACACTAAACAACCATTCATTTCAAATAAAATTTAATGCCGGTAAATATTAGGAGTTTTGATGTGATAATCGGCATGGTTGGGTTAAGCCCCCACCGTGCTGATACTATATGTCGCGAGAAGGCCGTTTGCCTTCACTTTCCCAATCATGAAACTCTAATAATCCATGGTGATAAACTTGACGCCAATCCTCGTCCTATCTCGTGTATCAAGGCACAGAAGTGTCTGCACCAGAAGAACTACATTTTCCTCGCTCATGTTGTGGACAAGACCAAGGAAGAAGTAAGCATACAAGGTATTCCAGTAGCATGTGATTTTCCGAATTTATTTCTTGAAGACCTTCCAGGAATGCCCCAGGGAGACAGGTCGAATTTCTAATCGACTTCATACCGGGAACCACATCAATTGCCAATTCACCCTATAGGTTAGCTCTCGCCGAAAATTTAGAAGTTATCCAGTCAATTGAGAAGAATTGTTGCGCAAAGGATTCATCGGACCAAGCTTCTCACCCTGGAGAGCTCTGGTCTTGTTCTTCAAGAAGATGGATCCTTCAGAAGGCGCATCGATTTTAGGAAATTGAATAAGCTCATTATAAAAAATCGATACCCACTCTCTCGGATTGACGAACTATTTGGCCGGCTTCAAGGAGCTAGTTACTTCTCTAAAATAAATCTAAGAACCGGTTATCATCAACTTCGAGTCCAAGAAGCGGACATTCCAAAAAAACTGCTTTCCAAACTCGTCGCGACCATTTCAAATTTGTGTGATACCCTTCGACCTAACGAATGCTCCCACGGTATTAATGGACCCTACGAACCGAGTTTTTCCAACCATTCCTAGTCAGACTTTTCATTATTTTCATCGATAACATACTCGTCTGCTCACAAGGAAGAACAAACACTATCAACACCTACGGCCGACTTTGGAGGCATCGAAGACAGAGAATATTGCGAAGGAAGCACTGCATAGACTGGATAAAACTCTCACAGTAAAAAGACGAAGCTTATTTTTACAAGAGTTGGATTGGGCACTATCTGGGTGATAGCCGATAGGTTAACCGAATCTGCTCATTTCCCGCCAATAAATGAATCAAACAAGACGGGAAGTTTAGCATGGATCTATATCCAAGAGATTGTGAGACTCCATGAAATATCAGTATCTACTATCTCGGATCGGGATAACGGGATTACTTCAAGACTTTGACAATCACTTCAGAAGGCTATTGGAAAATAGCTAGATATGAACGTTGCTTACCACCCTCAAACCAATAGCCAAAGCGAACGGACCATTTAACCACTCGTAGTCATGCTCCGAGCCTGGATGTTTGAATTTAGCAAGTCATAGGATATCCGGTTGCCCTTGATTGAATTCTCACGCAATAACAGGTATCACACGAGCATCAAGGATTCTCTTTTTGAGGCTCTTTATAGCCGTAAGTGCAGATCACTCGCCAGTACTCTCACGGGACCATAAACCATTCGCGAAACGACAAAGAAGATAATCCAAATCAGAACTCGACTTCAAGCATCACAAGACAGACAGAAGAGTTATGATGAAAAATGACGAAAACCTCTGGAATTCCAAGTTGGAGGTTGGGTACTATTGACAGTCTTTCCCTAGAAAGGAATGATTCACTTTAGGAAACTGGGAAAATCTAACCCACGATACATTGGACCGTTCGAGATTCTTGACCGGATTGGTCCGATGGCTTATAGGCTGCAGCTGCTTGTAGAGCTCAACAACATACACCCTGTGTCCCACGTTTCAAATTTGAAAAAGTGCTTATCCAATGAGACTCTTGTGATACCTTTAAAAGAGATTGAAGTAGACAAGAATCTCCTGTTCGTCGAAGAACCGGTTGAGATAAAGGATAGGGAAGTGAAGTATACGAAGCAAAGCCGCATTCTGATTGTGAAGGTTCGATGGAACGCCAAGCATAGATCGGAATTCACATATGAACGCGAAGACCAGATGAAGTAGAAGTATCCTCACCTATTCTTTCATTCATGATCCTATCTTTCGAAAGAATTTCGGGACGAAATTCCCTCTAACGGGGGGATGATGTCACAACTAGAATTTTGCTAGGGAATTCTATTCCCATGTAAGCATCATCCATTGTAAAAGCCTATACTCTATTCTCGTTCAAATACATCTCATATGTTCACCTAAGGGTTGGAAACCTTAGAAATCCCGGTTCAAGATTATTATGGACTAGGATTCTCTTATTGGGTCTAACGAACCAATAAAATTTCAACTTGACTACTTTGGGCCTAGAATGATCCATCTTATTTCTAATGGGCCTTATTGGGCCATAACAACTCCAATTAACCTTAATGGACCACAGAATCCATTCTTTTATACTTTTGGACCGAGAATTTTATGATTAGGCCCCAAAAATCCTAACTAAAGTTTAATGGGCTCAAACTATCCCATTCCTACCTTCTTGGCCCAAAATCTGGGCCCAACATTAAAAAAAAAGAGATGAAATGAGGGTTGACTTTTGGATGTGCCACCTCAATATTGCATGGTGGTCATCCATGCCAAATAACCACCATATAACCATACAACTTACATGTATCTAGACAAGGATTACACACTCTCTCTCCTCTTCAAACTCTCGGCCCTAAGAGCTTTCACCACCACCATTACTCTTCATTTACCAACTCAAGAATTCTCTCTAGAAAAAGTCCCTTCTTCCATCAAAATTTCGAGATTTTGGGTGCTCTCAAGGGGATTTTTCACCAACATCATCATCCTTGGTAAGTTTTTGCTTAGATCCATGGTTTAGCTTCTTGATTTCCTAAAAACTCTCCTCTTAACTCATACCATTTCGTGAATCATGCATCTTAGAGCCATCTAAGTTCTAAAATTCTCCAAGAAGCTTGCTAGGACCAAAAATCTCTTCATCTCTTCTTCAAAAACCGAAACAACAAACCCAAGGTGAGTTCATACCCCTTGTTTTCGGTTTTCATATGATTTTGGGGGAGAACACAAGTTGCTTTGTGTAGATCTATGTTTATATTCATGACTATGTGTGTTTTCCATGAATTATTTGGTGATTATGTGTTGATTACTTCATTAATCTAAAAATATGTTAAGAACTTGAAGTTTATCACTTGGATCTTCATAAGAACCTTGAGAAAAGTTTGTTTATCACATATATTACATATAAAATTGTAGATCTGGGAATTATACACTTAAAATAGCAAAAAATGAGTGTTGTGCTCAAAGATCTATAGCTTATACTAAAAAATCAGCTTTTGACAGGAAAGTTTTAGCCCAATCACGAACTGTTTTGACCCTCTTAATGGAAATATTTTTCAAAACTGTTTTACATGGATAAAGTTCAGATTTATACCTTTAAAATGACTACTCTCACATTTTCATACGATTTTTCTACAATTTTTGGCGAATTTTACAAAACTGCCTATCAGATTTGAAATAATTTCGGACCAGCCTGTGAAGGTGAGCAATTTTACACTTGTTAGAAGCCATTAAAAATTATGAGAAAATTTTTGAACAAAGTAGACAAAATTTCCAAACTTCCAGAATTTAAGGATCCAAATTTTGACTTACGATGATTTTTCTTCAAATTTTCCAAAAACTAGGTCGTAAAAGCCCAAACCCAGAAAAATGTGTATTTTCACAAAAATCAAGCAAAAAATGATATTTTTGACAAAAATGGGTTTAAAATGTTATTTTTACCACTAACTAGTGAACAACACAAGTTTTGAACAAAATGGAGACTAAAGTGTTATTCTTACAAAAATTGGGCCTTAATTGTAAATTTTTGGCTTATTGGGCCAAGAACGTCATTTTTTAAAAAAGTGGGCTTTTATGCGGTTTTAGTGAATACTTGAACCAAAACTAACGATAAACTAACAAACGAATTCGTTTGATCATTTTCTAAGTTATTGGACCTTAGTGGCCAATTTTTATGTGTGATAGGTCCTATATACTATTTATATGTTTATTGGGCCTCATTGACCCATTAACATGTGCGACGAACCTTGGATACTATTTGTGTGCTATTTGGGCCTGTAAATACCTTACATGTGAAATGGGCCTTAGTTGTCCTTTCATATATATATATATATATATATATATATATATTTCGGGCCCATGTTATATAATTTCATTCCAATTTGGGCCTTTAAATGATTTACATGTTTAGTGATGCCTTAGTGGTTCAATTACATGGTTCATTGGGCCTGGAATGAGATTATACCTTTCTTCGCGTAAATTCGATTAAGGATCTAGTGAGTTTTGTTGGTTGGCACCTATTAAGTGTACGATCGTAGCCTGTAGTTATAACCAGAGTCTCTTGGAGGGAGAACGGGGATTAGTGTATAGATCTATACGGGGGTGACACCCCACACCTGAGATGTTCGCTACTGTTAGACTAACTCAGTCTAGGGTGACGAAAACCTTATAATCAAAAAATCAAAACCGGTGTCCAACAACGCCAAGACAGGCAACTTAGAATAATTAACGTTATGAAGTTTACGGAAGACCTTTCTCTTTTCTCTTGGATTACTCGGAAACATTCTCGTACGGGTACTCAACCTCGGGGATTGGTATGGCAGCTTCCTCTTTTACAGACAACATCGGGTTGTCTGGGAACATTCTCTTTACATGCTCTTTACATTCTCTCTACATTCTCTTTACCCTTTTAGTCAAATAAACAATAACATACATGCATTAATACAAGATTTGACACAAACACACTAACCAGTTTGTAGAAAATATAGGATTTTGTGGTGGTTTTCAAAGTTATACAAATCATTTTTCACAAACATGCTTATGAACTCACCAACATTTTTATGTTGACCGTTTTCAAAAATAACTTGTATTCTCAGAAAACTGTTGAAGCAGGATGAACGAAACAAACTAATGGATATTGTGTTATATTTTGTTTCATCATACTCTTACTATTTTGGCATGTAATATTCAAATACAATACTCGATGTAAACAATGAATGTTGTTATATTACATCTGTGATGATGATGATGTTACGTTTCCATTATATTCACTGTAATGATATTTCAAGATGAAGTCACACACAAGCCCCCGGATGTTTCCGCCCTCTGGTTCGGGGGTGTGACATTAGCTTTCTTTGCAGTACTCCTGGGGTTGTGCTCCTCTGATTTGCAGAATACCCACTCATAGACCTTGCAACTTTGCCCTAATGTCCATGATCGGATTCATACTTGGTCCATCTATCATTACTTTGTGTATACAAGTCGTATATAATTAAGATTAGTAAGACGGTTGGATGTGCGACTCTTCCCCAGGTCCACAACCAAACAAGGAACAGGAGATAGGGCGGAAATACACATACTAAATCTGCATAATCATGATTATATACCACTCTCGCATATACACTTACTAGTGATAGGTGGGCTGTATTTGTCCTTGGCCTCTGCGCTTAAACTTGGTCTGCTGAACGAGTGGTATTTCGGGAAGGTCTGCTGAACATGCTGCGGCAAAGCTTCGTATGGAAAAGTACTCTTCGCATGAGTACTTCGGGGTTTAGAATACGAGGTAGACGATTCCGAGGTCTGGGTTGGGTTGTCGTTACAAATGACGAGGGTTTCGTGAATTTGACGGTCGAGGAGTTAGAAACATATGAACTTAGTATGGTAAGAACCATGCCAACTCATGACGAATGATAGCAACGGACTCTTTGCTGAACAAAATTTTGGCCGATTTGAAAGAAATGTTTGTTATACAACGGTGTACCTCTAGTGTGCTCGACAATGTACTCTGTGTAAATGTTCTAGTGCTTTTTGTTTTCTCCTTATTGTTAACGCCTCTACGTATCGTACCGCGATGAGCGAGTACATACAATGCAAGTTTTTTGATAACTAGTGTCGATACTCTAAACTATGATCCTCCTCGGTACCACTATGATCGCCTGACATATACAAGTTATGTATAATTAAGACGAATAAGACGGTCGACTGAGTAACTCTGCCCCAAATCCACAACCAAACAAGGAACATGAATTTAGGCGGAATCACTCACTCTGAGTCTGCAACATCTCAGCTATATACAACCCTGATGTATAAACTACGCCATCATAGCTTCCCTAAATGAATCTTTAGTTCCTTTGTGAAAGTTGTGACTTGTTCAGATGAGTGAGTTATTATAATTACTTTTAAATGTTTTCCCCAAGTTTTAATCTTATATAAATATAAATTAATTTTTAAAGCAATTCTTAATTCGAAGACGTACCGCTGCTCGCTAGTGACTCCGAGGTAGCTTCTCCTGCGGTGATCATCAGAATTTGTCCATCCACTCCTGACTTCTTTGTTATTGGGTAGTCCCTCCTATAGTGTCCAATCTCACCATAGCCATAGCAGGCATGGTTTTCTTCAACACTGGGGACTTGGGAGATCGTTTGAGCCGGTGCCCTGCAGAAATGGACTGCATGCCCCTTTCTATGGCAGTTCAAACATTGCATTTCCCGACATACTCCGGTGTGGTCATAGTTGCACTTTCCACACTTCAGGAGAGTTCTAGTGTATCGAATGGCAGATGTTGGAATAGCAGGTTTTTTGGCGTCGTATATAGTACTCGTTTGTTGCTCCTGCGGGGGTTCCTGTGTTGTTCGCTCCTTCCTCTTTTTCTCAGACTTTCGTTTATTGTCCCCTCCCTTATATGGCTTGGGGATGGGGACCACCACGCCATGGCAGACTCCATGGTCGATGAGTCGTTGGGCTAGGCATTTGGCACTATCAAATGTAGTTGGGTTAAATGACATCATATCTCCTTGAATCAGGGCAGATAAACCCCAAATGTACCTTTCTATCTTCTTACTCTCCGGGGTAACCATCTCAGGGCATAGTGCTGCCAGGTCCCTAAACTTGTTAGTGTACGTCACTATGTCTGAGCCAACCATAGTGTGCTCCTATTGCTCTTGTTCCAGCTTTTGAACTTCGCCCCTAGGGTAATATTCTTCCAACATCAACTGCTTTAGGTTCTCCCAACCTGTTAAGTTAGCCACTGTTAGGGCCAGTGACTTAACATGGCCATTCCAACATGTCAAGGCTATGTCGGAGAAGGTGCAGGCAAAAAACTTAACTTTGCTCCCTTCTGGGCATGAACAGATTGCTAAGACCGAATATGTTCTCTCGAACCATCGCATCAGGGCAATGGCTCCATCATTTCCATTAAAGGATTTAGGTTTGTAGTTCATGAAGTCCTTATACGAACACTCCCTTGGGTGTTCGTGAGTAACTCCGGGGTTTGTTAAGTGGGTACCGTTACCAGTTCCGTAGGTACCACTTTCGCTGATGTGAGATAGAGCAACTGCCACTACGGCTGATATCGCTGCTTGGAGAGCAACAAGATTGAACTGAGGAGGAGGTAGTGGAGGTTGAGTTGGAGTTATCAGAGTAGTGTGTCTGTTTTATCTGCGAGGAGGCATCTTTGCTAGAAGAATACAAAGATGAGACATAAATAAGTCTATTGCAATGGATATAAGCCGAAAGCTGAAAGACTAAGGTTATCCTAGTTCTGAGTGTTTCGGGTCCTGACTTTCATAGGGTTCTGGAAACAATTCATAAAAGAGTCTATATAAAACAAACTTTATGAATCAGAAGTGGCTATCCTCGAATGAATATCTATGAATTGAATAACTGATACTTGCTGCATGAAGGGAAATAATTCTAACACATAGTGTGAGTAGTGTATCCACTAGCTCACTAAATCAAGTAAGGTAATTATTTATTAGTGTGACGTGTAAGACATTTTGGTTTCTCTGGCTGATCACTTCTTGGAAAATCTCTCCTTGTTTCTCCTTGTCTCCTCTACTGACTGCTATGATGGAGTGGTTACACCTATCTGGGTTTGTCATGCGAGAATGGAAGTGTCTAAAGATTTTATGAGATTAAGGGTAACATTATGGGGTGATCCTTACAGAGTCCTCCTATAATTGCACAATGTATACAAGTTGTATATAACTTAAGATTAAATAGACCTTCGAATAAGTGATCCTACTCCAAAACCACAACCAAACAAGAACAGGTAGTGAAGCATAGATCACAAATTCTAAGTCTATAAAATCTCAATTATATAAAACCTTGGAAGTATACACTCCAAAATTATAGATCTATCCGTAAGGGTCTTTACATTATCACACAAGTTATTTATATAGTGCCTAAAATACTCCTATAGTATTTTAATGTAAATTACTTGGTATGTTTTAAACTTGTTATCGTGTTATAGTATCATAAAATACTCCCATAGTATTCTAACTTTTTGTTTTGAACTAGAAATCCCTTGAATAGTGTTAGGTAAGTTTTAAGATTATTGCAACACCACATCACACCCAAACACATGTCGTTCACATCTCGAATGAATATAGTTGATCAGGCTATATTGATCCTAGATATGATTACATAACTGTCCAGGTTTGACCGCAGTGTTCAACCTGTAAATACTTCTGTTCTGTTCTTCTTGTGATACTTGTTCTAGTATGTATATATGTATAAGAACGTATGTATACTTTTATAAGGTATTGTTATATTCTTAAAATATTTTATTTATTCAGAGCACTTAGGACCCATTGTATTTATAGTTGTATATCTTTTATCGGTTGATATACTTAGTTCACTATAAACAATGCCCTGATACCAATCTATCACACCCCCAAACTGGAATGGCAGAAACGTTCGGGGACGGAGGACGTCATGTTTAGTATCACAAGACATGCATCATAGTAATCAAAGTAATAAACAACCATTTAATTAGAAAGAAAGTGTTTACAAAGTTTGTAATTCACAAAACATAAACTACATATGTAAATAACAAAACAAGTCATGAAGCTATTATGCTCCATCTTCTGAATCCCAGTGCGCGTACCTGTCTACTGGTCTCATGAGAATACAAGTTATTTTGAAAGAGTTGATCAGCATTAAAGCTGGTGAGTTCATAAGATTTTAGTGATGTAAGTAAGTTGTAAGAAAGTTGTAAGTAAGTTGTAAGTAAGATGTAAGTAATTTGTAAGTAAGATGTAAGTTCTTTTTAAAAAAGTTCGCCTATTCCTCCAGAAAATCCTATATTTCTTGCTTTGATGAAAGATAAGTAAAAATGACTCTACAATCCTTTCTATGAGTACTAAATGGATACAAGTTATATAAAACCCAGAGTAAAAAACAATCGATTGTGTGTATCTTCCCTAAGCCCACAACCAAACAAGGAACAGGAAGTAAGGTGGAAAGCACACATCCCATTGTTTGTTAGATCATCGTTGTATATAACCCTGCCGTATTCACTTGGTACTCATGAAGTTAAATGTAATAGTTCCTTTATATTTGATGAAAACATTCTTTAAGAAAACCCTTATTTCTTTTAGTAAAATGGTAACCACAATGGTTCCTTCTATAATCACTTAGTTTATATCAGCTATATATAATCTTATATCGAATAGATAGTTAGTTGTGTGAATCTGCCCTAAGCCCACAACCAAACAAGGACCAGGAAATGGAGCGGAAAGCACACATCCAAATACCTATCGAATATTAATTATATATAACCCTGATGTATAAGCTAAGGTATTATAGAATTAACCACCTAGGGTCCTTTAAGTTATACTGATTTAATAAAATGGATTAAACCCATTACCGGTAAGTTTCTAGTTTTATCTAACAAATTCTCTATTTGAAAAGTATGTTTTGTACTAGAAAACGGTGAATTGAATTTGTATACTATGACCTGGATCATACCTGGTACTCCTTATGATTTCTTAGTGTATACGAAATATATACATAGCTAAGATCGGGTAGATAGTAGGTTGGGTGAATCTGCTCTAAGCCCACAACCAAACAAGGAACAAGAAATGGAGCGGAAAAGCATACATTCTACTACCAGTTGGATCCGATTAATATATATTCTTGATGTATAAAGTAAGGAATTATAAAGTTAGCATTATAGGCCCCTTTCTGCTGAATGTACTATGACTCGACTGTTCTGTTTGTTGCTTGTAAGTTTTCCCTAGTTTATAACTATCTTAACTCGAAAATAGTTTGCATTAACTTTCAAGTGGAACTGTCACAATATGAAAGTAATGGGAAAAATGTAAGTACATAGTTGTCTTTTATATTGACAAACTGAAGTACTGACTACCCTAAAACCAAATTGTTTTATTAAGGTTATAATGTGATGTGGTTGTACCCATACTATATGTTCTCCCTGCAAGATATTCTGGTTACAAAATGCGACTTCTGCAAACAAATTGGTAAGCCATGAAGTAGTCTCACATTAAAATTATCTTGTTTTTGTATACCACATTTATTATCACCTTTTGTTTAGAATAATGAGTTAGTGATCATTGGTATAATTTCATTAATCATGATTTGTTCTTCTGTTATAGTATATAGTATGTTCTTTCTGTCATCGTGTATTGTATCTTCGTCCCTGTTTCTCGTTATAGTATGTTCTCTATGTTCTAGTGTGAACTGAACCCCTAAACTATACCTATTATAGTTTACTATTATGTTTACTTGAACTGATACTGACTTGAAGAAAAGACTCATTTTATCTACAAAGTTATGTTTATACTTTTAAAACGGACTTTTGTAAACTATAAAGTAACATAACTTTAAAAGAGTGTTTGAAATGTTTTGATCACTTATTAATACATAAGCAATCCTTTAAAAGATGTTTATAACAAAACATTTACACAATTATCATTGTGTCCAACTTGTATTCCCCCCCCCCTTAAAAGCATTTAAAAAGTTAAAAGATTGATTATAGGGATATGAACTAACCTTATGTGGGTGATTCAAGCGAATATGCACGTAAGGATGAGAAGTTCCAAGAATGAAGTCTCGAGACACAAACGGGTCCTAAATGACATATATTGGCATGAATACAGTGTGTAGAAGCAATTATATGCAAGGAAACACCCTTATGGACTAGGAAACACTTGGACCAAGTGTTAGAATCACACGTGATTGATCAAAGGGGAGTGTACGGCCAAGGGAAGTGTGTTCACGACCACACTTGAGTTTACGGCCACACCAAGTGTGTACGGCCGTAAACTCTCCAAAACGGATGCCGTTTTGGTTTTTATTTCATAGGGGTTCAAGGGTTCAAGAGTTCTAATGGTTAACAAGCATCTATAAGTGTTTGAGGCTCAGGATATGACCAAAACAAGGGTTTACGGCTAAGGGAGATGCTCATGGCCGTAAACTCTTATTGTTCTTGGGAAATGGTTGTTTTCAAGGGTGTTTAACAAGAGATCCTAACATGTACTAAGCATAGGGGAAGGATATTTACAATTTGGAGGCTAAAAAGGGTGTTTACGACCACCAAGAACAAGTGTGTGTTCTTGGTGTTCTTGGTGAAAGATGAAGATCTTGAAGATCTACTCAAAAAGATTATTTTCATGGATGAAATCAAAGGATGTTACATGATTAAGAAGGATAACAACTCAAAGATGGAATAATCACTTACGTTTTTGAAGATCTAGGATGAAGAACTCGATGATAATTGAGAGAAAACTTGATTTCTTGACTTGGAAACTGAAGAAATGACTAGAAATGGAGGGATATCATGTATATGGGAGGAGTTTACGTCAAACTAAGAGTTTACGGCCGAAAACTCCTAGTTTGCGGTCGTAAACTCCTTGTGATGGAGTTTCCGGCTCGATTGCAAACCAATGAACTTAAGCTGTCATAACCCTACGCCCAATCCTTAAGTGTACTAGGCTTAGAACCCTCAAACAGACCCCTAACAATGCTAAAAGATAGAAGAAACATGATTGACATTTGATTGGATTGATTGAATTTACTTGATTGAAATTTTTGGGTTGTCACATCATCCCCTGTTAGATGGAATTTCGTCCCGAAAATAGCTTTCTTAGCAGTACTGTATCGAGGACCCAAGATATAGCATGTGATGAGTTATTAGATTGAATAGTATAAATACCTGTGAAGGATGAATTTATTTTCCCATCTTTGATGTCCTGTAGGTACTTCGGGCAGCTTCGTTTCCAATGCCCTTTGTCGTGGCAGTGGAAGCACTTTGCCTCCTTGGGGTTTGAAGAGGGAGCAGCGAGACCAACTTTGGTTCCACTAGAAGAGGTACCATCATGGGACTTTCACTTGTGGTGGCTCTTAGAAGGAGCCTTTCTCTTCTTTCCCTTTCCTTGCCCAATAGCCAAGACGGGGGCAGCAGCAGCAGGAGTAGATGCAACAGATTTGCCTTTCAGACTACTCTTAGTAGTCCTTAGCAGGCCTAGAGGTTTGCTTAGAGTGACCTCCTCATTGTTCATGTGGTAGGTCATACGAAACTGGCTGTAGCAAGGAGGTAAGGAGTGTAGAATAATATCTATGGCTAACTCATCATCAAAGTTAACATTTAACTTCAGCAAGTGGTCCATGTATCTCTGCATTTTCTGCAAGTGGGCCATGACGGACTCTCCGTCCTTCATTTTGGTAGTGATCATTGCATCAATGATCTCATATCGTTCCTGCCTAGCACTTTGATGATACCTTTCCATCAAATCTTGTTGCATCTCGTAGGGATAGTAGTCCTCGTAGGACTTTTGGAGTTCTGCGGTCATTGTCGTGAGCATGATGCAATGGACTTTCGTAGCATCTCGCTCGTGAGCCTCGAAAGCATCGATTTCTTCGGGAGTAGCAGTATTGACATTAACCTCCTTTAGTTCCTTATCGAGAACATACTCCTTGTCCTTGTAGCGGGTGACCATGTGGATATTGCGGATTCAATCATTGAAGTTGGACCCATCAAAAATCACCCTCCCACACAAATTCATGAGTGAGAATGAGCCTGAAGGGGTCGAGCCTGAAGCGTTGTTGTTGTTCGAAGTAGACATCTGAAATAGAAAAGGAACAAAGTTTTATTAGATAAGAATCCCCAATTAAACACCCAAATGAGAAATTAGGGCTATGACCTAACACAATTATTTACAATTCAGAAGAGGGATGCCATAATCCAAACTGCAAATAATTTGAAGGTAAGTGAATGACGATTCACTAATTTCCACCATGAAAAACAAAATAGAAATTAAGTTTTAAATGTATTGAAATTCCTAGATCTTTTGAGATTCATTGAACTTTTCAATGACATGTTTAAATCTCGATATGCCCTTCAAGTTTGTGACCGGGATATTGAGGATCACAAACAAGGTGTTAATAACCATGCAAATGTACTTGGTACTCTCGATGTTACAAATCACCTAATCAATGTGCCGGTTATCCACACACGCTCCATTGATATATGATAAACATCAAGCTACCCTTTTCCACCTTTGCTAGTCCCAAATTAGTGTGCCGGTTAACCACACACGCTCCACTAACGACTTGACAGGGTGCAAAGTGTAATTTCATGGAATAGCATCATTTTCACATTTTTCCTAAAGTAACTAAGATTAGGAATTTTATAAAAAAATTAAGTTACTTTATTAATCATTATACTTTTAATGAGGAATTAGTTGCCTTATCCTACCCGTTCGGCTAACGACCCTCCACCAATCAAGGAAGCGATGGGTGAGAGTGGACACCCATTAAACTGCCATTTTATAGGCAACAACCTTATACCCCCTTATATATCGGCTTCGTGAATGAGGCCTACTAACGGTAAGACTAGCTTAATCTTATACATATATATAATTATTAATCTTATAATATTATAATAGTATAAGGGTGTATTTTAAACATTTCGAAATACTAGGGTTTTAATCAAATTTAAAATTTTCGAAAATTAATACTTTTTAATTTTAAAATCTTAAATATTAAAACTTTGATTTAATAATTATCCAAAATTAAACAATTAATTTAAATTATTAAATCTTGAAGGATTATCCATTAAACTAACCAATTAATTTAACCTAATCCCTTTATCCCCTAAAATTCGAAAATTTGGGATGAGATAATTCAAAGATCTTTAATTATCTATTTAAACAATTAAAGGGATAATTTCAAAAGATGACATTATCCTAATCCCTAAAATCTTGGAATCTTATCTTGGGGAATAAGGCATTTTCGATAACCCAAGGGTTAGACAACCCTAATTTCGAATTTTTAATGCCAAAGGAAAGGGTTCAAGAAACCCTAACAAAATTTGAAAACAAGGTTTTGGAACCCTAATTTCGAAAATCCAAGCCATTGGGTTTATTTGCCATAAACCCTAATTTTTCAATTTCATACTTTTGTATCAAATCCAATTGAAAACAAAAACCAAAGGCTCTGATACCACTGTTAGGTTTTATACGAACAATCCTATGTGTGCATGCAACCCTAGTTTGGATCTGTGTTTTCACTATTAGACATACAACAAATGAATACAAAAGGAAACCCTAAAATGCATCTAATATTTCGAAAATCACAAACAAAAAGGGATTAGAATACATACCTTTGCTGCTATATAGTAATAACTGTTGGAATAGTGTCCAAGGTCATTAACTATTGGTAATATTTCTAATAATAGGAGGGTCCTTTTGGGTTGCCCTCAAGACCCAAATTGAGTAGAATAAATAAAGGAGAAATTACTTTATTAATTATTATGGTTAATAATTAATTAGAAACTAATTGGAAATATATTTTGGGAATTAATTAAAAGTTTAATTAATTAAAGGGTTGAATGTTCATTAATCGATAGTTGGTTAATCAGGAATGTTCCAAAACCCTTATGGAATTAGGTTTGGATGAAAATCACTCCATCCCACATGGGAAAGGAGTGAAATTTCGTGGTTATGCCTCCATCCCACATGGGAAGGAGTACAAAACCCTAAGAGGCATCCAAGGCTATAAATAGGGACTTAGGGATTTCATTCTGCCTTGCACCTTGGCTTGAAGTATTCGCCAACCTTTCTTCCTCCCTTCTTAGGGACGATTTCTAACCCCTTTGGGTTTGTGAAATTGACACTTCTCCTAGTTATTTTTATTCCACTCTCTGGTTTTATTGGGTATGATACCATTAGAGGGATTCTGGTTTGGATCCTTTCGTCCAAGCAACTTCATGGAGGTTCAAGATCTCTGTGACAACCCGAAATTTCCACTTTGTACGAACATTAACTATTCAATAGAAGCTAGTCCAGTTTCAATGAACTTCAGACTTTTCCGAATAAGTTTGTGTACGCTAGGGTTTACATTTAAGGAGGTATCATGAGAGTGGATGCTCTTGGGTTTGTGAAACTTGAGCATTTCAACACTTCATAATGTTAGAGTCCAATTCCAGAATAAAAATATTTTCTGCCAAAATATTTCAGGACTATAAATAGATTTCTGAACTAAATTCATTCATTATTCACATTTCCAACTAGAGAAAAGCCATATTCTCTCTCACGGATCTTCGGGTTTTCATCCCAAATCGTGAGTACACTTCTCTAGTTGTGTTATAACGTTTGTTTTATGCTTATTAACATAGATTACATGTCTAATATATGAGATCCGGGAGTTTACCGCCCAAGAACGTTCTTGGGGAGTAAACTCCAAAAAGGAGCTTTAAGGCTATCTAGTCCCAATTCCGTGTTAGGCAACTAGTTTAGCATAATATGTAGGATCATTTGAGGCTAGAAATCAATCAAGAACACCAAGTTTTAGGAGTTTACGGCCCAAGAAATTCTTGGACCGTAAACACCATTTTCAAGGGCAAAATGAGCCCTAATCACCCCTAAGGCTTTAGACTATTACCCTCAAATACTTGTAGCTAAAATGGGGACTAAAACACATCAAAATCATCCCTAAAAGGGAGTTTACGGCCAAGAAATGCTCTTGGGCCGTAAACTCCTAATAAAGGCACCAAAGTGTGCCTAAAGTCCCCTTTAGCCTAAATCAAAAGCCTAGAAATTATCCTACTTGTGCAAGAGACTTAAAAGAATTAAAACATCCACCCCATGAGATTTTACGGCCATAAACTCTAAAGGGTATGGTCTTTAGGCCGTAAACTCCTCAAAGGAGTGTTATCTATGCCCTAAACTACCCAAAGGATTAAACCACCAAGCTAGGCTTATTCTAGAATCCATTTAGCACCTTAAAACACCCAAAACCACCAAGAGTGGAGTTCACGGATGTAAACTCAAGGTTTTATGACCGTAAACTCCTTGGGTGAGGTTTATTGGGTAGTAAACTCTTATACAAGGTCCTTGGAAGCTTTAAACCCCTTTAGCTTGTCCCATAACAACTGAGATGCAACCATTAGGACCTATAACACTTATACAAAGTGTTTACATGTTCCTAAGTGTCCCAACTTATTTCATTAAGTTATTATTTGGATAATTAGTTATATATATGCTTATTATATGATAACTAGGCTCGTGCGTGTGAACAAGTCTCCATTTGCCACCTAGCACGGTATCCGACACTACAATCCAAACCACTCACCACAAGTGAGTTCATACCCCTTTAATTAACCTTTGAAATGCTTTTAAATGTTTTAAATACTTTATGGGGGGGGGATACAAGTTCAATGCTTATAGTTATTGAAATCAATCACATGTGATTGCATTAATCACATGTGATTAATAACTAGAAAACCAATGATTTTATCACTGTTCAAACTGTTTATCAAACTGCTTTACTTCGAAATGTTTTACAAACTCTTTTACTTATCAAATACATTTAGTTAAACCTTGTTATACTTCTTATAAATTGCATGCCCATATATGTATAGATATATAAGAAATGTTTAAAGGGCTTAGGAAGGCCATCCGCCCTATTTCCTTTTTCTCGATTTGGATGTGGTCTGGTGGGATTTCGGGTGACCATCCGAAGGTCGTTTTAATATTAATTATATATCAAATATACATATATAGACATAAAAGTACTTCCATATTCATGCGTACTATTCACATCACTAGTAAGTTACCATCGGGGTAACACAGGATCATACTACTATAACTTCTAGATCAATAAGTCAGTTCATTCATGAGTCTATACATTACATTACTACGAGAACATATACAACTATACTAGAAAGAGAACATATACAACTATACTAGAAAGAGAACACATACAACTATACTAGGAAGAGAACACATACAACTATACTAGAAAGAGAACATATACAACTATACTAGGAGGAGAACATATACAACTATACTAGAACGAGAAACATTACACTACATATACAAGAATACGTTATCAATTGTGATCCACTGGATCGGAGCATGCCTTAAATGTCATGGCCCGAGTTGTAGCCAGAATTCTCTTGGAGGGAGAGTGTGAGTTTGCGTATAGATCTATACTGGATTGACTATCCTAGACCTTGCTGCTAGCTACAGCCAGACCTGCAGGTCTGCGGGTGCCAAACGTCATTCCGTTATTACGACCATTCGTATGTCGTTGTTACCAGTCGATAGTATGGTGCAATTATCACATTATATCTTAATATAAATCCGGTTTAAGGTAGTTAGTACAGCAGTAGTTCCTATAATACAAAACTACAGTACTACAATGATTTACCCATTACATATTTTTAGTGATAACCTCACTTAAACATTAATGTACAAACTATATTTGTTAAATGATAGTTACACTTGGGAAATTACACACTTTTACAACAAACGAGCATACAAAACAGTTAAGCCTTGGTAGAAGGCTACTTTAATAGAAAATATAGGTTTTTCTGAGAGATTCAAACTTTTACAAACACTTACATACATTTTACAAACTTATACTTGAGACACGTTCAAACGTTTTGATAACAAACACCGACACTAAAATACTTATGAACTCACCAGCTTAATGCTGATAAACTCTTTCAAAATAACTTGTATTCTCAGGTCATCAGTAGACAGGTACCGATGCCAGCTTTTGAGAAGATGGAGCGCATTCAAGACTCATCATATTATTTTGATTTACATTATATTTTTGGTGTCTAAAACTGTACAGAACACGCTTGTATTAAAATTATATATTTAATGCAATGGATGATGTTGTTTGCTTATTTACATTTACTGTGTTGTGATACTGTACATGACGTCCTCCGCCCCAGAACGTTTCCGCCGTTCTTGGTTTTGGGGTGTGACAATCTCAAGCATGGAGATCAAGGGCTACATAAGAGGTGTGTTTTCTTACTTATGTTTTAGTTTTCTAGGGTTGATGTAATTAGCATGAAGCCATAGATCCATAGGATATGTGTACACTTAGGTATATCGTTGTTTCGATTTTTCCGCTGCCTAGTTTTAGAGTGTATTTGATGCGTAGAAAACTCAACAGTGGTATCAGAGCCATTGGTTCATGGTTACTTTCACCCTAGATCCATGCTTTCTGTAAAAACTTGTTTGAAACTGAATGGAAGAAGAATAATTGAAAAATTCGTAATGTGTATTTTATATAATAACATATATCAATATAATGTCAATTAATATAGAATAAACCGTTATGAATTTTGACATATTTTGATTTTTATGTTTGATAAACGTAACACTATATAATGAATGGCCAACATTTATTCTGGCATTTTCAATATTTTTTCATTTTCATTTGAACTTAATCCTATATACATTTTATATTATACCGATATTTTAGATATCAATAATGTTTAACGCCTAATAGCAAATGCTCTTTTAGTTTTATACACATATTAACAACTTGCATTCAGATCCATATATTGATAGATTATTGAATTGTAGTTACAGTTATATAGACATAAAAGCAACATGAAAAAACATAAAAATATGTGGATGATGAAACCGACCAAGTTAAATCTATCCAGAATTTGGTGCGTTTCTTGCATATAAGAAAGAAACCTCACCTAAGAAATACAAGAAAAACAAAAAGTATTTCATAATAAAAACTAACAACATGAGTAGCCGACGTTTTTAGGCCCAGTCCATAAACAAATTTTTCAGGCCAATTCATTTTTATAAATCTATTTGAATGAATGTAACCTAAAACGTAGAAAGGGCATATTATTATCAAATAAGGAGTAAGAATATAATGAAAAGTAAAGACATAATTTATATAGTAGCTAATTAGGGTTTCCTAGTTAATGAGCCAACATAATATCCAATACAAAATAAATTCTAAAATCTTATTAGGCTAACAACCTCCTTCAAACTCATAATGCAACAACAATAATTGAGAGTTTATTAGACAAAAAATGAAATCAAGAAGCAGTTAATGGCTTCATAAGAATATCAACAATTTACAAAGTGGAAGGAACATAAGGAGTGGGGATAGTGCCCTTATGGAGATGATCACGTGTGAAATGATAATCAATCTCAATATGTTTTGTGTGCTCATGAAACACTGAATTCTTGGCAATCATTATCGCAATTTTGTTGTCACAATACAAAGGGGTAGGCTGAGAGATGTAAACGTCCACATCTGCAAGAAGCCATCTTAACCAAGCAATCTCAGAAGCGGCGATAACCATGACTCGATACTCAGATTCTGTAGAAGATTGAGAGACAACATCTTGTTTCTTTCTCTTCCGTGATATTAACAAATCTCTAAGAAAAACAGAATGCCAGTAGTGGACTTACGATCATAAATATCATTATCTCAATTAGCATCACTATAGACACGCAACTCAAGAGAGGATATAGATGGAAACATAAAGGTACGAAACTGAGAACCACAAAAATATCTCAAAGTATGAAGAACAACTCCCCAAGGAACAATAGAAAGAGCAGTGACAAACTAGCTAACCACATGAACCGTATGAGCAATATTAGGTCTAGTGACAGGGAGGTAAACTAAACTTCCTACAATGGTACGATAAAGGCTTGGATCTAATAAGGGGACACTATTAGTTGGAGAATACTTTGCATTACTCTCTATAGTCGTATCAACTGTCTGATTATCTGTGAGTCGTTCTTGTTCACGCTTTAAAGACTCTATATCATCATGATCATCACCAATAATCCAACCTGCACTCGTACACCAAAAAAATAGAGCTGAATCATGATTACTTGGTTGAGAACCAAGCAAAGTAATCATCATAGAAAAATTTTCAAACCAAGAACGAGGGGCTTGTTTGAGACCATATAGTGCCTTACGAAGTCGACAAACTTCACCTGGTAGGTGAGAAATACATGGGGGAGGAGACATGTATACTTCCTCATGAAGATGACCATTCAAGAACGCATTCTTGACATCCATTTGATAAATCTTCCATTAACAAATGGAAGAAACTACAATCAAGGTGTGAACAATCTCGATTTTTAAAACAAGAGCAAAAGTTTCCTCATAATCCATACCATACTTTTGTGCGTACCCTTTCACAACAATTTTCCTTCTAATGGTTCTTCTTCTTACAGAAAGCACACTCATTAAATGCAACTTTGGGACGATTATGGTTTGAAGATTAAGGTCTTTTTGGAACAACAAAGACAACAGGAGTGGCTGTCTTAGGACCTTTGTCAACATGAGACTTGATACGAGTTTCTTCAATAATCAACAGTGGGAAGAGGTGTGCGATGCAAGATTGATCCACGCAAGCCTTCAAAATCTAAATGCAATGCCATCAAGAATTAAATCAAACGTTGTTCTTCCCTTATATCAATATAAGGCTTAAGAGACTTTAATTCAACAGGTTCTGTAAGAGCCAACTGATCCCACAAATCCGATATAGCTGCATAGAATTCTTAAACACTAAGATTGTTCTGTTGAAAGGCTTGAATATCAAACTCTTACTGGTACTGCTTTGCAAAATTAGACTGGGTATACAACTTATCCAAATGATCCCAAACCTCCTTTGTTCTGTTATACTTTTCCAATTGAGTACCAATAGACTGGATAACATATATTAATCCAAGTAATGATCTTGGAGTTATCAGTCTCCCATGAATCCAATATGGTTGCATAATTCCAACCTTGTCATCTGTTGGTTTTTTCTTGTCACCTTTAACAATCCTTCAAATATTCTTGCCTTGCAAGAAATTCTTCATAACATAACTCCAATATGCATAACTTTTACCATCGAGTTGGGTACTAATGGACGGAAGAAAATCATCTTTCAGGGAAATATTTCCAATAACAGTAAAATAACCAAACCCAACAACAAATACAAATAGCAACAACAACAATCAAGATCTCAAAATCAACAAAATCGAACAAATCATACCAAGCATAATACAAAAACGAAGCAGGAAATCATACCCAAAACCAAGAAAATCGAACAGTTCGATCCATGCAACGCCGTGCCTACTAAAACTCTCCCCCAAAAACGAAAATACAAATGATCAACCGATCTTTGATACCATGTGAACTAACAAGTAAAAGAATAGAACGTCTATGGTTTCATATTATTATCAAATGAGAAGTACGAATACAATGAAAGAGAAAAAAATAATTTATAGACTAATTAATTATTGTTTCCTAGCTAATGGTCCAATATAATACCCAATACAAAATAATGTCCTAAATTTTATTAGGCTAACACTAATATGTTTTCATACTTTTTGTAACTCTTATGGAGTTTTAAGAACACATGTTTTATATAAAGGAGTCTTTGTTAACTTGTTTTAGTGTTTTTCCAATAATGATTTTATATATGTTTAATGTTATTTAATAAACTCATGAACTTACTAAGCTTAACTTGGGCTGAACTCATGGGCCTATGACATCATTTGAATGGTTTGGGCCTTGAATTACATACCAAACTTGGTTTTCAAGAAAACCAAGTCAATAGACATGTTCACCTTTTACTCATATTAATCACTCTATTTTGTAATTCCATCTACTTATGTTTTGTTTTTTTTTCTGTATTTTTGCCTGCGTCTTAGTTTCTTGCTAAGCGGTGTGCTACTTATATATATATATATATATATATATATATATATATATATATATATTTACGTTACAAACGCACTGGGATTTGGGCTGCTCTTAGATCACTAGAGGTAAGGAGAGCACCAAAGGGCGAAGCTCAAACGACGAGCTTCGCTAAAAATGGCTATGCTTTAGTGTGAGGCTTTATTGAATATATATGCTTCGGACTCAACCCTTTGTTATGCCAAATCTTGACTTCACTCAAACTAAGCTTTGCGCCGAAGCTTGGATTCTTCTTCGGTTTCTCAGAGCTCCGCTCCTTATCGAAGCTAACTACTGCGCTCTAGGAAGGCTTCGACCTTGGCCGAAGTTGCAACAACAACTTAACCTTCACTATTAGATAGAATCCACACCTCAACATTATGCTTACATGTTGCATGACATATAATTCAAGCGTTAGATAATGTGACTCTCATATTAATGGCAGGTGCTAGTCTTCTCATAAGACTTCTTTCTGGTACAAGTAAATGTACACTAGGGGATAACACTTTTGTATAGGATTGTTCATGTCCTTTGATGGTCAGCCCGTATTGGTAACACCCAATCTGGTTTGATATTCCCATGTCATGTTAAAAATCACCCCACATAATAGTGGCAAGTTTGTCACCATGGCCAAGTGGGTTCCCTATCTTGAAAAAGATCGAGTGGTGAGTGGCAAAAGTGTCATGTGAAGCAAAGATGAAAGGTTGTGATTCCATTATTGGCATATGTTTTGCAGACAGTACATCGCTTTGCAGGATTCCTGGATCTTGATGATGTACTAGAGAGAAAGAAAGGTAAGTACAGAGTTCCATTATGGCATTATTATTACATGTATAAATGGAAAATTATTTATGTTATTATAACTATTCTTGATGGTTGAATAAGTCCAATGACAAATTTTAGGTGATTTCAGGTAGCACTTCTTTCCGAAAATGAGAGATCTTCACTCTTTCTCCCTTATATAATATGTAAAAAAAAGAATATAGTTGGTTTATCCGTTTAGTAGAAGTGTTTTAATGTGCTGTGAATGGTTTTTGGAAAGTGAAAAGATGAAAGGTTATTGCTCACTTTCGAAACCAAACTTTTGCATATGGAGAGAACTACACCTTTTCTTTTCTGGTATTTAGATTGGCTATTCCACCATCATAGTCCATAATCATAATATATTGTTATATAAAAATATAGGTCAAAACCAAGTGGCTTAACCATTATCTTATTATTGAAAACTCTACTCTATTGGCAATTCTACCACCCTAGCTATATATTATGACCTTACTTACGATCAAAAAGAGAACAGAAAGTACCACTTCCCAAATATACCGTATTAAAAGACCAACTTCATATCAATTTTCTTAAGAAACTTTGATACGTACGACAACAATAAGAAAACATATTTCACATTTTCCTAGTGAAGAGTTTAGACATTTGAATAGTACGAAATAGAGTTCGTTGTTGTAATTTTTATTGTACGTTAAATATATAAGTATATGTTTCTAGAGCTCTCATCATCCACCATTCATATTCAACTAATAAGACAACTCACCAAATTTATGACCTATTTCTTTTTTGGTAAGGTTCTAAAGCATATAATCAATGCCTAACATTTGAAGATTACATTTAAAATACAATTAATCACCCACTAAACAAAACCAAGAAAAGGACACCTTTTCCCAGACTTCATGTGAACCATTCAAAAGTTTGAAACTTAGCGTAGCTGGCCACATGTTCCCGCAATATATTATAAAGAAATAGGAAAAAAACATGACAGAAGATTTCATCATCTTTGTCTCCTCTTATATATTATGCTCACTATATTTGATTTATGACTATATTGTGAATTAGATATGCTTATTTCACAAAATTTAGAGCTCTTGTTACACACAGTCTAGTTATAATTTAATATTCTTGTAAAAGTTTTGAATTTAGATCAAGTTTGAAGTCAAAGTGTATCTATGTTATCAAGGAAACAATAATTCAGCATAGGTATAAGTTCACTACGTGCATTTTATTTTGTTATTAGGTGAATATGAACGATTTTTTTAATCAACGGTAGCTAGCTAGGGAACCCATTGGGGAGTATAGTCAAGTGGCGATGGTGATTGATGGTTGGGCGGTGGAGGAGGTAGAAGGTGGATTCTATTAATTAAATGCCCATAACATACATATATTCGAAATCAAAAGAGAGAATGAGCATATAATCTATTCTGATAGTTTTATTATTTTCTGATGATATAATTAAAAAAAATTTTCTGTAATTGTTCAAACCAAATACAATACATAAATTACATGCATCCGATCTGCTGATACCCCTTCTAGATGCTTAAATCTTAATCCAGACATTTTGTTAAAGATATTGTAACTAAAAGTTACTTTTTTGTGTATTATTATTCCTAATATCATTAAAGCACTTTATTATTTTTGACAAATCAACCTTTTTCACTAAATTTATTTAACAAAAACGTATAATTAAAAATCATTTTCAAAGGAAAAGTTTTTTTTTTTCTCTAAGATTAAATTAATATACCACATGGTTTATTTAAAACATTTTATAAAACACTATCATTTAATTTGTCGGTTTACAAACACAAGTGATACTTGATAATTGATATTGGCTTTACTTTGATCTAATATATAGTTATAAAAAAATAGATGATAAGCTTATAATATGATTGTTATGTTTTCTAATGTTATATATTTGTGTCTTATTTTTTTTTTAATGATATATTTCCTATACAAACATCTATTTTGAGGGCTTTTGACATAAAAGTCTTAGACAAGTTTTGTTGGTCTTTTTCCGTTATAATTTTTTGTTTGTTAATGCCCATAATTTTTTTTAACGATAACTAATAATTATTTTACATATCTAATACTATAAGATTAGTTAGTCAAAAGATAATTAATATTTATTTTATAAATTTGATTAATGTTGATAAATTGAATAAGTTATTAGAAATAGGGGATCAAGTGTCGAAAATATACTTCACCGTTTCATAGAAGCACAAATAGAACAAATGAACGATTGAACATTTCAAATTGTTAATCAATCTTATTTTTATGTAATGTTAGGTGCAAAATAGATATTAGTTGGATAGAGTGACTTCAAGACACAATCTTATCGTTTTTTTGATTCATTTGTTTCTTTTTGGCTAGCTACTTGCTGGTCTATTTTTAATAAGGTTTTTACCGTTTAAAAAAATAAGAACTTTTTAGTCACATCCTCCAAAAAAATACATTCAATTTGATAGGAGCAAAACAGAGTTCCAATTTATTGAACTAGTCTCCACAATCAAAGTCCATCTAGTTGAAATAGATAAATAAGTGACTAAAGAAAGGTATAAGTTGGGGCCAAGATCTTTAACAATACGTTTATAATAAGGAGGTTCTGAGTTTAATCTCAAACTATTAATTCATCATTTTATAAAAAAATAAAAATAAATAAAAAGTAAACAATTAAAGAAAGGTAACTCATTAAAATCCCTAAAATAAGTTATACATTCTATTGATAATAAGCTTTTGAAATGGTAATTTCAGATAATAAAAAGCTATATTACGCTTTAGTTGAAATGCTTCAGTTACAAGAGTCAAGATCAAATAAGAAGATAAATTTTGATAGAAAAGTAAGAAGTTTTTATATACATATTTTCTTAGCAAAAAATATGAAATGAATCATTAGATGATTCAAAAGTAAGATGATTCACAAGACAAAATTCCGGAAAAAACACATTCATGATTCATTTTTAGGTAAATCAAGAAAAAAAATCATTTTTAGGTGAATCATGTTATCATTGATTCATCTAGTGATTCATTTGTTTTGCTCGCCAAAAAAATAAGCTGAAAAAAGGTTTCTTACCTTCCTACCAAAAAAATTTTCTTACCAGATCTATATTTCCAAGTACAATTCTCAAATTTGGTTTATATTTAAGGTTCACCCAGGGCATTTTGGTCATTTTCCTTTGTGTCTAATAAATGGTGATGACGGTTGAAGGTAAACGATGCACTTTGAGATGGAGCTATTGAAAAGAAATTCCTGTACGAAACCATGATTTTTCTTGGCTTGGATTGCGACTTAATTGTGAGTTCCTTTGTCTCTTTGCTTTTTTTGGTTATTTTCAAAGAAAATAAGCAAAGGCCTACAATAATAATGGGTTTTGAGTGCAAAATTTCTTCCATTGATCATTTTCTTGAAGATTTATGTTCTTTGTTTCTTTACTAGAGTTAGAAACAAAAGTTAATTTGGATTAGTGGAGACCCATCACTTTGTATTTCTTAAATGGGTTCAGTAATTGATTGGTATAGCAACTATTTATCTTATTTTTGTTAGATTTATATACCAAACGATTTTCTTCATCAATTAGGTAACTTAATTTAGGGACGAAATTATTTATTTAAAGTGTTTATTAGTTTCTACAAACGCTTTTGAGTGTTTGGTACCGATAATAATCATTTTTAATGAGTTATATCACTCTAACTTAATTAAAGCTGTTTATTACATATAAAAACTAAATTACAATTTTACCCTCATTTTAACTATTAAAAAAATCACATACTCCTTGGTGAGTAAATTACTGAAATCGTCCTTATGATTTGGTCAAAATTTCACGTTTGGTCCCTAACTTTTCTTTTGCACTCGGATCGTCCCTATGGTTTGATTTCGTTGCGTTTTTCGTCCTTATAGACTGATCAAGATTGCACGTTTGGTCCCTAATTTTATGTATGTAAGGGATGAAAAACGCAATAAAATCAAATCACAATGACGATCCGAGTGCAAAAGAGAAATTAAGGACCCAACATGAAATTTTGACAAAACCATAGCGACGATTACTATGTAATTTACTCCTCCTCATAACTCACACACCACCATCACTTAAATTATTTCCGATTACGAGTTAATTCATATGTACTTTGGTAATATATATTCGATATTTCTTTTGTGGGGCTTGCTTAGTTGCTTTGCATTAAAAAGATTTCGATTAACATGCGACTTCAATCCTAACTTCTCTTAAGTTATACTCATTGACATTACTCGTTTTTTTGTTGTGAAATTAAGATCTGCATAACGCCAACATCCCTTTTTGCAATGTGAATTTTGTCTCAGAATATACGTTATATAAAAAAATTGAAGTTATAAATGATGTATTTTAATATTATTGATAACGATATAAATTTTATAAAAATATTATTATAAATAAAAAAAAGATACAATATTATATAAAAAAATTCAAAAGTCTATAAGATATAAATATGTCATTTTTTGTGATTTTGCTTGCATAATTTTATTTTACCAAACACTTAAAAATAACTTTTCACTTTATTGCATTTTGGTACTATACAAAATAACAATAGATTTCCTAACATAAACATATCTACTTTATTAATAAATGAGATCGTTTGCTAACTTTTACAAAGAAAAATTCACTACATCAACCCTAACTACTCTCACCTAAGCCACTCACATATAATTTGATAATTTGATGAACAAGATGATCAAATAACATGACAGATTAATCGAAACTCTAAAAACAATAGTAACCCTTTACAAATAAGAGATTGAAGATATTTTGTGTTATGAGGATCGAACGGAACCAAGACCACATATAACATCCTGTAACAATCTATATCCACGGATACCCATGGATCGACAGACCCACTTCCTCATACAAAAGTTACATTTGTACCTTTACAGAAACCAAAACATACAAAATATATAGAAATAAAAATAGCAATCATTTTAAACAATAAAGATCAACTGAAGTTTGACTTAAGTCAAAACCATTTATTCAACACCTCCCCTCAAACTGAACACTTGACACTTTAAAAGATAAGACTAAGAAACAATTGAAAAAGGATCACCCATACTAAGTCTGAGAATTCTCGATACGACCCGCGACACTGCTTGCAACACGACACGAAATAAACGGGTGTGGGTTGAGTTTTTCAACCCGTCAATCCGTCAACATGTCAACCTATTTATTAAACAGGTCATATATGAGTTTCTCAAAAAATATACAGGTTGACCCGCCAACCCATTAAGAATTAAAAAAAAAAGATTATCTATATATATATATATATATATATATATATATATATATATATATATATATATATATATATATAACACCGTAAATTTCAAAATAATTTTTCACAATTTATAAAAACATTTCCCATGGACTTTTCATAAAACATCAAGTTTAAATCTCAATTCACGTTATACAAAATCCCAAGATCACAAGTGTAACAAAATCCCATGCATGTGTATGGATCAAGCCGACGCCTTCCCACGGTCATCGCTAGTACCTGAAACAACAACACTAACACTGTAAGCACAAAGCTTACTGAGTTCCCCAAAATATCACACATAAAACACATATTAGTCACTCGAGGCTATAACTCTATGGGTCCGTGCACCCAAACTCTGTGAACCCTCAGGTTCTAACTCTAGGAACCTTTCGGTTCCAACTTTGTAACATGCACAACATAATCACATAGAAATAATGCAGTACAACATAGAGCATACATAACATACAATACTCTGTTACATAACTCTGGTTACCTACTCAAGGTAAAGTATAGTGAGAAGACTCACCTCGCGTATCTCGATGACTCACAAATCCTGAAGTCCCTCGTGCCCGATCCTCCGAGCTATAATCCTCCTATAACATCATATGACTCTAATTAACACTTTTTATCTCTAAGGTTGACTATTCCTAAGAAGTCAACACAGGTTAACTCTGGTCAACGGTCAACGGTCAACTTTGACCGGACTCGGCGAGTGCACAAGGGCAACTCGGCGAGTCTAGACGTTTTCACCAACTCTCTAGGATTCCCTTCTTACACGTCGAGTACTCCCCCCTGACTCGACGAGTTCCACCTGGAAGAATCGCGGGGCCACCCCGACTCAACTCGCCGAGTCTCAAGAACAACTCGGCGAGTCCCAGCTCGACTCAGTCCACTCGACCACCCTTCCCTAACTCGCCCTGACTCACTGAGTCAACCCATGACTCGACTGGACCTCTCACTGGCCGATCCAAGGCAATCTTCAAGCTACTCGCCGAGTCTGCTCATCGGACTCGGCAAGTCCATGCCATGCAATCACTCAAACTCGCTTCTAAGGTCAGATCTGTTCCATCAATTCATAGATCTGGCCTTCCTAGACTGATTCACCACGTAAAGCCCCAAACTTGGTGTACATACAACCTCTATATGTCCATATATGAAGAATTATCAACAAATATCACAACTCAAGGTCATAACCTCCATTGTTCTTCATAAAGCTTGATGAATGAGGCTCTCTGGACCTCTATGGATCCAGATCTAAAGCCTCATCACTAGCAAGGGACTATTTGGCCATTAAATCAACCCAACAAAGGCCACAAGAAACCCTAAATCCAAATATACTTCACAAAACAGAAGATGAGCCGAAATCATACCTTTAGATCGATGATCTAAGCTTCAAATCCACAGAATAGCAACCTCCTTTGCTTCCTCTTGGCTAGAACCTCCCTCTTCTTTGCTAAACAACACACAAAGGTCAAGAAATGCTTCCTTTCTCTCTCAAATCACTAAAGCACTCTAGGGTTTCTCTCTATAGACTGCTGGGTACAAATGACGGCCATAAGGCCCCTTTAAATAGGTCCCAAACCCGAGAGATTAGGGTTTCATTAAACAGCGCGGACTCGCCGAGTCCATATCCTGGACTCGCCGAGTCCAGGCGAATCCCGCATCCAGAATCACGACCCTACTCGGCGAGTCTGAGCTCCAACTCGCCGAGTCCCCTCTCAAAACACCAAAATCATAAACAATAAAGATACCTGGAAATCCGGGCTGTTACAATTCTCCCCCACTAGAACTAGGCTTCGCCCTTGAAGTCTCGCTCTAAAAATAGCTCCGGATGCTGCTCCCGCATCTCGCGCTCCAGCTCCCAGGTCATCTCCGATCCCTTCCGGTGTTGCCACTGAACCAACACCAGAGGTACCTCCTTGTTCCTCAGAACCTTGATCTTCCGATCTCTGATGGCCACTGGCCTCTCGGCATAATTCAGGCTCGCATCCACCTGGATATCCTCTAATGGAACCACTGCCGACTCATCGGCTATACACTTCCTCAATTGCGACACATGAAAAGTGTCGTGGATCTGCCCCAACTCTGTTGGCAACTCCAAACGATAGGCTACCTGGCCTACCCTCGCAAACACACGAAATGGCCCAATATACCGGGGTCCCAACTTGCCCCTCTTCCTGAATCGAATCACTCCTTTCCAAGGAGAGACCTTCAGGAGAACGAAGTCGCCGACCTGAAACTCAAGCTCGGACCGGCGTCGGTCTGCATAACTCTTCTGTCGGCTCTGGGCGGTCAATAACCTCTATCCGACCTGCTGAATCTGCTCTGTCGTCTGAAGCACGATCTCTGTACTGCCCATCACTCTCTGCCCAACCTCTCCCCAACAGATGGGGTTCCGACACCTCCTACCATACAACAGCTCAAAGGGTGGCATACCAATGCTCAAATGATGGCTGTTGTTGTAGGAAAACTCTGCCAAGGGTAAATACGCATCCCAGCTACCCCCGAAATCTAACACACATGCTCGAAGCATGTCCTCAAGCGTCTGAATCGTCCGCTCACTCTGGCCGTCTGTCTGGGGATGATATGCGGTACTAAAATGCAATCTAGTACCCAACTCCTCATGAAATTTCTTCCATAATCTGGAAGTGAAACGCACATCACGGTCCGAAACAATCGAGATCGGCACCCCATGCCGAGATACCACTTCTCTCACATATATCTCCGCCAGCTTTTCCGCTGAAGAACTCTCACTGATGGCAAGGAAGTGAGCGCTCTTCGTCAATCTGTCCACAATCACCCAAATTGCATCAACTCCTCCGGCAGTCCTCGGCAATTTGGTGATAAAATCCATAGTGATCTGTTCCCACTTCCATTCGGGAACCTCCAATGGCTGCAACTTGCCATGCGGTCTCTGGTGCTCGGCCTTAACCCTGCGGCAGGTCAAGCACCTCTCAACAAACCAGGCGACGTCCCTCTTCATACAGGGCCACCAATACTCTTTCCTTAAATCCAAATACATCTTCGTGGCCCCCGGATGGATCGAAAATTTCGACCGATGAGCCTCCTCCATCAAAGTAGCACGCGTACCACCCACAAATGGTACCCAAATCCGACCCTGAAAAGTCAAAAGCCCTCGACCATCCGTAACGAACTCTGAAACCAAACCAACGACCCGTTCCCTCTTCTGCATCCCCGGTTGCACAGCCTCGGCCTGTGCCCCACGAATGGCATCCAGTACCGGAGCTATCACGGTCAACCTCAAACATACATCTCGCAGTGGTGTGCTCTCCGCCCTGCGGCTCAATGCATCGGCTACCACATTAGCCTTGCCTGGGTGGTACAGGATCTCACAATCATAATCCTTGACCACATCCAACCACCTCCTCTGTCGCATATTTAGGTTGGGCTGATCCATCAAGTACTTCAAACTCTTATGGTCCGTATATATCGTACACCGAACCCCATACAAGTAGTGACGCCAAATCTTGAGAGCGAACACTACTGCCCCCAACTCTAGATCATGCGTGGGATATCTCGTCTCATGAGGCTTTAGCTGCCTCGATGCATATGCTATCACATGACCCCTCTGCATCAACACCGCACCCAGCCCCAAAATCGATGCATCACAATATACCACAAAACCCTCTATCCCTTCCGGGAGAGCTAATACCGGGGCTTCGCACAACCTTTGGCGAAGTGTCTCAAAGGAGGTCTGCTGCTCGGGACCCCATGAGAATGCAACACCCTTCCGGGTCAATCTGGTGAGTGGCACTGCGATCTTGGAGAAATCCTTGATAAATCTCCGATAATACCCTGCCAACCCAAGGAAACTCCTGATCTCAGATGGTGACTTCGGCACCTCTCAACTCATCACTGCCTCAACCTTGGCCGGATCGACCAGAATCCCTTCCTGGTTAACAAGATGTCCAAGGAATTGGACCTCCCGCAACCAGAAATCATACTTGGAGAACTTTGCATAAAGCTTCTCCGATCTCAAAACCCCAAGGACCTCCCTCAAATGCTCCTCATGTTGCTCTCTAGATCTCGAATATACCAGAATGTCATCGATAAATACAATCACCGACCGATCCAACATCGGCCTGCATACCCTATTCATGAGATCCATGAACACAGCCGGGGCATTGGTGAGCCCAAAAGGCATCACCACAAACTCGTAATGCCCATATCGCGTCCTGAACGCTGTCTTCTGGACGTCCTCATCCCGCACTCTCACCTGATGATATCCCGACCTCAAATCTATCTTGGAGAACCAAGATGCTCCCTGCAACTGATCGAATAAACCGTCGATCCTCGGTAACGGGTAACGGTTCTTGACCGTCAGCTTGTTCAACTCCTGGTAGTCAATGCACATCCGGTGTGAACCATCCTTTTTCCTGACGAACAGAATAGGCGCTCCCCACGGTGAGCTGCTCGGCCGAATAAACCCCTTCCCCAGCAGCTCCTGAAGCTGCGAGGATAACTCTTGCATCTCTGTAGGTGCAAGACGATAAGGCACCTTAGCGATAGGCGCGTCCCCCGGAACCAAATCAATACTGAACTCCACTTGCCTCACAGGAGGCACACCCGGTAACTCCTCGGGAAAAACATCTGGAAACTCACGCACCACCGGAACCTCCTCAACTGAACTCGGTCTCTCGGAAGCCACCCGCGTATCCATCACATACGCCACAAAACCCTTACAGCCCTGCTGTAGACACTGCCTCGCCCTAGCGGCCGAACAGAAAGCTGATCCTGAACGTGTACCTTCGCCGTACACTGAAAGAACTCCCCCACTAGGGTTTCGTATGGTCACCAGTTGACGCTCGCAGTCGATAACTGCGCCGAATCGGCTCAACCAATCCATGCCTACAATGACACAGACATCACCCATCACAATAGGAATCAGATCAATCGGAAACTCAACCCCGAAAATCTCTAATACACATCCCCGGAGAACCTTCGTGGCACAAATCACTCTATCGTCAGCTATGGAAACTCTCAGAGGCCGACTCAATGCCTCACGGCTAACACTGATATGCTGACTAAAGGCCAAAGATACAAAAGACCGGCTCGCACCCGAGTCAAATAACACTAAAGCAGGTACAGAGTTCACAAGAAAAGTACCTACGCATAACATAATATAAGCATAATATCTCAACATTAAAATAAATACATGAAAGGAAACATACCAGCCACAACATCGGGCGCAGCGCGGACCTCCTCCGCAGTCAGCTGGAAAGCTCTCCCTCAAGCTCTCGGCGCTTCGACCTTCACAGGCCGACTCTCTGTAGCTCTGATGGCGGCAGGAGCAGATCCCTGAGATGCTCCGCGCAACTGCGGACACTCGGCCTTCCGGTGTCCGGTCTGGTTGCAGCGAAAACACACTGCAAACCCCTTGGGGCAGTCCTTGGCCATATGCCCCTCCTTGCCACATTTGTAGCAAGATCCCGCTCGGCAGACTCCATCATGACCATTGCCGCACTTCCTGCAAGTGCGGCCCTTCTGGCTCCCTGGTTTGGGATCAGCGGGCTTGGCCCGCTTGGCTGCCGGCTGAGACTTTGCCGGTCGCCGATCCCTCCCCTGAGACTCCGCCTCCTCCCTGACCTGAGTCTCAAGCTCAATCTCCCTCTTCCGGGCATTTGCCTGAAGCTCAGCAAATGTCCGGTACGAGGAGTTCGCAGCGAACTCCCGAATATCCCGCCTCAAAATGCTCAAGTAGCAGCTCATACGTGCCTGCTCAGTGGACACGTGCTCAGGGCAGAACATCGCCCTCTCATGGAACATCCTCGTGATCGCTGTAACTGACTCAGTACCCTGCTTGAGGGTCAGAAACTCCTGTGCCAAACGTACCCTCTCCGCCTGGGGAACGTACTCATCTCGGAACATGACAGTGAACCTCTCCCAGGTCACTGCCGCAAGCTCGGCAGGCGTATAATGCGCCGTCACAAACTTCCACCAGTCCTTTGCTCCCAAGCGAAGCTGGTTCAGCGCGAACCGAACCTTCAAATGCTCAGGAGACGAGCAAGTGAAGAAACACCCCTCAATATCAGATATCCACCTCATAGCTGCCACCGGGTCCTGAGTCCCATCAAACTCTGGTGGTTTCGTGTTGCTGAACTCGCGGAACAGCAACGTATTCCCACCTTGCGGCCTCGCAGCAACAATCGTTGCGGTAGCCGCTGCAGCAGCAGCCTCAGAAAGAGCGGCATAACGCTCATCAAACGTCTCAATCAGTGTGGTCTTTATAGACCCAAACATCTCCGGTATCTCTGCCCTGATGGCCGCAGCCACCTCCTCCTGGATGATCTGGCGGATCTCCTCCTCACTGGTACCACTGCTCTCGGGCATCAAACGTGTCCTCACCATGATCTACCTCTGAAATACAACATACGAAAATCAGAATCCACACGAGCATACTCACACTCGACAACTCTTTCCTCCTTGATTCTTGGTATTCCAAAGATTCTTACTTGGGAAGCACACCGCTCCGGTGCTTTCAGTAGTACGGGCCCAATACTACTGTCCGCACCGCACCAGAATACACCCCAAGTCCTCCTCTTCGGATCCCAAGTCCCAAGTACTCTATCATGCGTAGACCACTCTCTAATAGATCTCTCATAAGCTCCTCGCTGCTACCTACTCACTCTCAAGCATCTCATAGCAGCTCACCTCTCCCTAGGCTAAGGCATCACAAATCAGGCCACTCTAGTCCTAATAGCAATACCTAGCCTACTCTAGCATGCAGATACATCATATCAATATCAATATCACATAATATAAAGGTATTTTGGGAAATCACCGTTCGGGCGCTGACTGATCGTACACACATCTCTTGCTCTGCGTTTTTCAAAAATCTTTTACTCTTTTTGAAATTACATCTCAAATCCTCAGTTTGAGTTCAAATACGCCCGAAGGTGTACTCGAACCCCTCAAACCAAGGCTCTGATACCAACTTGTAACACCGTAAATTTCAAAATAATTTTTCACAATTTATAAAAACATTTCCCATGGACTTTTCATAAAAACATCAAGTTTAAATCTCAATTCACGTCATACAAAATCCCAAGATCACAAGTGTAACAAAATCCCATGCGTGTGTACGGATCAAGCCGGCGCCTTCCCACGGTCATCGCTAGTACCTGAAACAACAACACTAACACTGTAAGCACAAAGCTTAGTGAGTTCCCAAAAATACCACACATAAAACACATATTAGTCACTCGAGGCTATAACTCTATGGGTCCGTGCACCCAAACTCTGTGAACCCTCAGGTTCTAACTCTAGGAACCTTCCGGTTCCAACTTTGTAACATGCACAGCATAATCACATAGAAATAATGCAGTACAACATATAGCATACATAACATACAATGCTCTGTCACATAACTCTGGTTACCTACTCAAGGTAAAGTATAGTGAGAAGACTCACCTCGCGTATCTCGATGACTCATAAATCCTGAAGTCCCTCGTGCCCGATCCTCCGAGCTATAATCCTCCTATAACATCATATGACTCTAATTAACACTTTTTATCTCTAAGGTTGACTATTCCTAAGAAGTCAACACAGGTTAGCTCTGGTCAACGGTCAACGGTCAACTTTGACCGGACTCGGCGAGTGCACAAGGGCAACTCGGCGAGTCTAGACGTTTTCACCAACTCTCTAGGATTCCCTTCTTACATGTCGAGTACTCCCCCTGACTCGACGAGTTCCACCTGGAAGAATCGCGGGGCCACCCCGACTCAACTCGCCGAGTCTCAAGAACAACTCGGCGAGTCCCAGCTCGACTCAGTCCACTCGACCACCCTTCCCTAACTCACCCTGATTCACTGAGTCAGCCCATGACTCGAATGGACCTCTCACTGGCCGATCCAAGGCAATCTTCAAGCTACTCGCCGAGTCTGCTCATCGGACTCGGCGAGTCCATGCCATGCAATCACTCAAACTCGCTTCTAAGGTCAGATCTGTTCCATCAATTCATAGATCTGGCCTTCCTAGACTGATTCACCACGTAAAGCCCCAAACTTGGTGTACATACAACCTCTATATGTCCATATATGAAGAATTATCAACAAATATCACAACTCAAGGTCATAACCTCCATTGTTCTTCATAAAGCTTGATGAATGAGGCTCTCTGGACCTCTATGGATCCAGATCTAAAGGCTCATCACTAGTAAGGGACTATTTGGCCATTAAATCAACCCAACAAAGGCCACAAGAAACCCTAAATCCAAATATACTTCACAAAATAGAAGATGAGCCGAAATCATACCTTTAGATCGATGATCTAAGCTTCAAATCCACAGAATAGCAACCTCCTTTGCTTCCTCCTGGCTAGAACCTCCCTCTTCTTTGCTAAACAACACACAAAGGTCAAGAAATGCTTCCTTTCTCTCTCAAATCGCTAAAGCACTCTAGGGTTTCTCTCTATGGACTGCTGGGTACAAATGACGGCCATAAGGCCCCTTTAAATAGGTCCCAAACCCGAGAGATTAGGGTTTCATTAAACAGCGCGGACTCGCCGAGTCCAGGCGAATCCCGCGTCCAGAATCACGACCCTACTCGGCGAGTCTGAGCTCCAACTCGCCGAGTCCCCTCTCAAAACACCAAAATCATAAACAATAAAGATATCTGGAAATCCGGGCTGTTACAATATATATATATATATATTTATTTATTTATTTAAATGTATTAAGTATTATACACTATTATACATTTTTACAATTTTACTTAGTGTGTTTTAACATTGCCTATTGTTTCTACTTAAAGGTTGAAATTCATCGTAAAGAAAAAAAACAGTGTTGGAGAATTGACTTTTTTTGGGAGAAAAAAATGGGAATTGTGGCTATTACATTTGTTGGAAAAATTTAGGGTTTGTGGTGGAGATCTGGATACCAACTTGGACCGTGATATCACTTTTCGAACTGATATTTCTACCCTATGCTTGGGTTACAAGAAATTCAGCCTAGGATAATCCAAGTGGACACTTACGTTTCTAGGCACAGAAGACGTAAGCCAATATACTAGAGGATTCTGTGAAAATCTGATGAAAACGAGAGCTTAAGATCATAACCCTCTTCTGTAGAGGAAGAGTTGTTTATATATTAAACACGGTAAGGGTTTCATTAGGGTTGGGCTGTCATTAGTTGCTTTGGAAGCAAGTAATGTTAATCCGAATTTAATGAAGATTTAGGGTTACCAAAAACTAACAAGTTTCGTTAGTTTTACAATAATCAGCCTCAAGAAATTGAATTTTCCACTATGTTCCCTTATGTAAAATTCGGTGAGGTTTTGGGGCGCTGCCCCTAACCCCGCAAGAGCTCCGCCCCTCGACCCAGGTCAGCGGGACCCCAGCTAGGGGCGCTGCCCCTAGACCCCGCTAAAGGGGCGCTGCCCCCGGACCCTCGACTAGTCGTCGAACCGGATTTTGATTCGATCTTATACATGCTTGCACTCCGCACAACGTCGTACATATATTAGAGTACAAATCATGAAGCCCCTTAGCTCACATGTTGGTTCCAGTTACTTAAAATGACATGGTGACACTAAAATCACCAACATTCATCCCCCATTTTAGTGTAACCCTTGAACAAACATATCCTTATCAAACAAACCAAACTAGTACATAATGAAAATATCGAAACGATTGAATTTCCACTTAGTATCATACATTTGCAAATACTCGAGAATCAAGGTGTTCTAAGAATTGAACCCATCAACCCATTTGAATATCAGAAAGTAAAATACATACTAGTTTATTGAATTTCTAGCATAATACAACTTGACACTATTATAAAACCGTGTGTCCCAATCCTCTCAGGATCGTATCAAGGTTAAGTCCACTACCTCTTGAAATGCGGCTACACTTCACAATCACGTAGGTAACTCCTTTCCATGTATCTGCACATACATTTATCAAAGGAATTATTAAGAAGTTAAACTTCAACCTAGCTAACTTGCAGAACTGAACACATACCTGGGATGAATACTTCATGTGTTCCAATCTATAAGTATGAGCTTTCCACATTGAATTCAAATCCTAACATTATATTAGGAGGGAATTGGGTGTCTCATCATTATAGAATTAAATGGACTTTAATCCCATCCCGATTACAGACTTGTGCACTAAGTCTCTTGTCAGACCTTTAGTCAAGTAATCTGCCAAATTTTGTTGCGATTTCACAAAATCAACCGAAATCACACCATTCATGATTAATTCTCTAATCATACTATGTCTAACACCTAGTTGTCTAGACTTTCCATTATAAACCTGGCTATATGCCTTAGCCAAAGCGGCAGAACTATCGCAAAGGATAGAAATAGGTGCTATCGATTTAGACCATAAAGGAATCTCATAAACTAAATTCCTTAGCCACTCTGCTTCTTTACCACCAGCTGCTAACACAACAAACTCAGATTCCGTTGTCGAGTTTGTAATGCAAGATTGCTTCTTGGAAGCCCAAGAAATGGCACCTCCCCCAAGCAATAATACCCAACCAGAAGTTGAGGAATTGTCCTCCATGTTGGTAATCCAACTTGCATCTGAATGACCTTCTAAAATCGAAGGACTCCCCAAGTAACTCAAACCATAATTCATGGTTCCCTTAAGATACTTAAATACTCTATTCACTGCTTTCCAATGTTGAGCACTAGGATTGCTAGTGTACCTGCTCAACTTACCCACAACAAAAGCAATATCAGGTCTGGTACTCGTCATGGCATACATCAAGCTACCAATAGCCTTAGAGTATTCCAATTGTGAAATGGGAACGCCATTATTTGGCATTAATATCACACTTGGATCCATAGGAGTACTCACAGGAGAACAATATGTAAAATTAAACCGCTTGAGAATTTTCTCAATATAATGACTTTGAGTCATTACCTATCCTTTGTTCATCCTCTTAATTCTTATTCCAAGAATTACATCAGCCTCTCCTAAATCTTTCATAGAAAACTTGGATGATAACAATTTCTTTGTTCCATGTATCTACTATAAACACATTTGTCACATTGGTTTGTCTTGAAACCAAAAGACAAAATCACCTCATCAAAATTTTGATACCATTGTTTAGGTGCTTGTTTCAAGTCCATACAAAGATTTGGCAAGTTTACAAACCATATGCTCTTTATCGGGCATAATGAAACCTTCTGGTTGTTTCATGTAAACTTCCTTGTCAAGATCACCATTTAAAAAGGCTGTGTTCACATCCATTTGGTGAATAACCAGATTGTGGATACTTTCCAAGGGAACCAACAATCTAATAGTAGAAATACGTGCAACTGGAGCATACGTATCAAAATAGTTAATACCGGGTTTTTGTCTAAAACCTTGAATGACTAATCGGGATTTGAATTTGTCAATAGTCCCATTGACATTCATTTTCTTTTTGAAAATCCATTTGCAACCAAGAGGTTTAGAACCTGGAGGCAAATCAGACAACACCCATGTGTTGTTCTTAAGAATTGATGACATTTCATAGTCAATTGCTTCCTTCCAAAAGGCACTATCACGAGACTCCATGGCCTCTTGATAAGTCTTAGGATCATCTTCAATACTATAGCAATAAGAGTATTCAAGACTAATTTCATCCCTCGAACCTTCCACCAAGTATAGTTGGAAGTCGTATCCGAAATTTTTCGCAATTTGGCCTCTTTTGCTTCTACGAATATCTTGTGGTTCTTGCACGATACCACCATCTTGGCTTTCTGAATTTTGACCTTTATTAGCACCAAAATTCAGATCCTTAGGCCTTTGAATCGATGAAAACCTCATCTCATCAAAAATTGCATCCCGCGACTCGATAACAGTGTTAATTGAAACCGAATCATTAGGTTCTATTACATAAAACCTATATGCCTTGGAATGTTCAGCATATCCAATGAATATGCAATATTCCACGTTCTCCCAAAAAAAATTTGGGCTCAGTAAGTTTTACAACTGCCATACATCCCCAAACCCGAAAATAACTCAAATTCGGCTTTTTCTTGAACCAAAGTTCATATGGAACTGTTTTGTTCCTTTTATTTGGAACCCTATTCAATATATAGCAGGCCGTTAACATGGCCTTTCCCAGAATCCTTCACTCAATCTTGATTAAGACAACATCGAGTTTACCATTTCCTTCAAAACTTGATTTTTGTGTTAAGCAATACCATTCTGTTGGGGCGTGTAAGGTGCCGTGGTCTCATGAATGATACCCACTGATTGGAAGTATATGGGATCCATATATTAACCTCCCCTATCAGTCCTGAGACATTTAACTGGAATGCCCAATTGCAATTCCAACTCGGTTTTGTATATTTTGAATTTATTTAAGGCTTCATCCTTAGAATGCAACAAATACACATAGCAAAACCGAGTGCATTCATCAATAAAAGTGATCACATACTTTTTATTTCCCAAAGAAGGAGTGGAGTGAAAATCACACATGTCACTGTGTACAAGTTCCAAAACAGCTGAATTTCTAGTAACACTAGGAAATGGCTGTTTTGTCACTTTTGTAAGCATGCATGTTTTACATTTATCAGATGTCATATCAAAGGCTGGAATTAATCAATCTTTTGACATCTCATGCATCCTTCTAAAGTTGACATGACCTACTCTTACATGCCAAAGCATAGATTTATCAACATTAGAAGCAGAAGATACAAATGCAAAATTTTGAACAGGTAATAATTTGTCAACAATATTTAAACAAAACATTCTAATATTTAAATATCCAAAGCCAACAAACATTCCAACCTTAGACAAAAAAAACTTATCCGACTCAATAACTTGTTTAAAACAATCAGAATTCAAACAACTAGAGCTAACAAGATTCTTGTGAATCCTGGGAACAAACAAAACATCAAATAACCTAATTGTCTTTCCAGAAGTAAATTCAAGACACACAACAAATAAACCACAAATAGGAATAAAAGAAACGTCTCCCATTTTCTGCACTGACCCATCTTCAAGTGGAGTTAATGTTTCAAACATCCGTTTATCCTTACATACATGGTTCGTTGCTCCGGAGTCGGTCCACCAAGCAACATCATCGTCCTGTACATAGAATGATTCTGGGATAAATGAAACATAATAAACATAATTCTGATTAGAATTATCAAAGTTAGTCAAAAACTGACCTCCTTTAACTTGGGCCGAAGACCCGTTCACTTTCCCATTGGCACCACTGTTTCCAGCACCATTGTTGCCTAAATTCACACAAAAATCACGCTTGCAATGGCCAACTTGATTGCACCTCCAAAAACCAGATCCTTTCTCTTTTTTTATTGGAGTTTCTTTGGACATGCTCCTACTTACGTTTGCCATGTCCTTTGTGGTTCTGGTTCCTTGGTTTGTTTTCAACCATATGAACCGAGGGCTGTCCAGGTTTAACTTTTCCTTTGGGTTTTTCAGATTTGTCACTTTCCTTCGCACGAAGAGATTCTTCAATACGAATGTGTCTAGCAAGTTGAACCAATGATAGTTCCTCTTTTTGATGTTTCAAGTTATGTTATAAGTCTTTCCAGGACGGAGGCAGTTTGTCAATGATAGTGGACACAACAATGGATTCATGCATATTCATACGGTGCAGTTTAAACTGACTGTATATGCCAAGGAGTTCATTGTACTGTTCAGTGACAGACCTTGAATCATCCATCTTATAATTATTAAAGTCACTGACCAGAAACTTCTTGCTAGAAGCATCCTCAGTAATATATTTCAGTTCAAGAGTGTCTCACAACTCCTTGGCACATAAAGCTTCACTATGGATATCAAATAAAGCATCAGACATACCGTTCAGAATGTGACCTTTGCAGATGTAGTCATCATTGTCCCACTTCTGTCTCTTTCTTGTCTCTTCATCTGTGTCAACAACACCTTCCGCATGCTCTGCTGGTCTTGGAGTAGTCAGCACGTATGCTGCTTTCAGAGTGGTCAGCATGAAGTGCATCTTTTTCTTCCAACGTCTGAAGTCGACGCCTTCAAACATCTCCAACTTGGCAAACTTAGTGGTTATCTCGCTGATTGAGTCACCCATCTCCATAAACAGAAAATATCAGTTCGAATGTTGGAAAAATTTAGGGTTTGTGGTGGAGATCTGGATACTAACTTGGATCGTGATATCACTTTCCGAACTGATATTTCTACCCTATGCCTGGGTTACAAGAAATTCAGCTTAGGATAATCCAAGTGGACACTTACGTTTCTAGGCACAGAAGACGTAAGCCAATATACTAGAGGATTATGTGAAAGTATGATGAAAACGAAAGCTTAAGATCGTAACCCTCTTCTATAGAGGAAGAGTTGTTTATATATTAAACACGATTAGGGTATCGTTAGGGTTGGGCCGTCATTAGTTTCTTTGGAAGCAAGTAATGTTAATCTGGATTTAATGAGGATTTAGGGTTACCAAAAACTAACGAGTTTCGTTAGTTTTATCATAATCACCCTCAAGAAATTGAATTTTCCATTATGTTCCCATATGTAAAATTCGGTGAGGTTTTGGGGCGCTGCCCCAAACCCCGCGGGGGCTCTGCCCCTCGACCCAGGTCAGCGGGACCCCAGCCAGGGGCTCTGCCCCTTGGAACCCGCTAGGGGCGTTGCCCCTAGACCCCGCCAAAGGGGCGCTGCCCCCGGACCCCCCGACTAGTCTTCAAACCGGCTTCTGATTCGATCTTATACATGCATGCACTCCGCACAATCCCATACATATATTAGAGTACAAATCATGAAGCCCCTTTGCTCACATGTTGGTTCCAGTTACTTAAAATGACATGGTGACACTAAAATCACCAACAACATTAGCACTTGAAGTTATCTATGTCGGTATTAATGTTTTAGTTTGAACATGTTTCTATGAATGTTTTTAATTTTCATTTGGATGTTAAAGACTTAAGTTTCTAAAATTCGGATATGTTTGCATCAAGAATTTATTCCTGTTTTATTATCAATTATATTTATGGAATCTGACCCATGAACACACGAACCTAAATCAGACCCACGAACCCACCAACCTGTGAACCCGTATAAATAACTGGGTTGACGGGTCATATATGGGTTTATGTTCCAAACCTACCAACCCGTGACATGTATAGTTAAATGGTTCGTGTTCGGGTTGGTATATTTTGACCCGGCAACCCATGACCCGCTAACCCGAACACGACACGATTGCCAAGCCTAAATCATACCAAGTTTATTTGAGAAAACATTGTGTTGAGGCATAGTTAATCGTTTTGTAAAAACATTTTATCCGATTCAATTTTAAAAAGTTAAATAACATTTTTAGACAAAAATTTCACGAAGAATGTGAACATCTATATCAAAATGTTTAGTCATATCGTGAAAAACTGGATTTAAAGCTAATTTTATCGCATAATCATTTTCACATTAAATATTAGATGGAAAACATAACTTTTAGACCAAGATTAGACAAAATTTTATGAACCCACATTATCTCACACGTTCTAGAACCCAAGAATCTATACTCAGAATCAGTGGAGGATCTAGAAACCATACTCGGTTTCTTACTCCTCCAAGAAACCAAGGTTTTACCAAGATAAGTGCAATAACATGTTACACACCTTCTTGAAGATATACATTTTTCCTGATTAGCATCCACGAAACCAGTGACAACACATGACTCAAATTTTATAATGGAAATACATTTCCTGGATTTAATTTCAAATATCCCAAAAGTCTAATTGCAATTTCTAGGTGTGATTTTCTTGGACTATTCATGAATTGACTAAGAGTCTGCATGCAAAGTATAATAAACAACAAGCCTAGTAATTGTCAAATAAATCAAATTTCCAATTAACTTTTGATAATCAGTTATATTAGTTCATAAATCATTAGAATTATTAATACCATCCTTATTAACTTTAAAACTAGGATCCAAAGGAATTTGAATAGGTTTATAACCAAGAAGCCCAAACTCATGTAAGAATTCAAGACAGTACTTTCTATGTGTTAAACACACACCTATATTAGTTTTAATCACCTCGATACCAAAAAAATATTTCAATTTACCCAAATCTTTAATTAAGAAAAGAGATTGCAAAAAAGACTTAAGATTCTCAAATTTTGTGACACTATCACCAGTAAGTATGATATCATTAACATACACAAGCAAAACAACCATAAAATCATTCTTAACATGAACAAATAGTGAAAATCATTTATAGTTTGAATGAAACCAAAACCAGCCAATGAATTACAAAAATTTTCATTCCACTTACTTGGAGCTTGTTTTAACCCATAAATAGACTTTTTTTTTTTTTAATTTGCATACATGACTGTCCTCCTTCGTATGATAGCTTTGGGGTAATGTCATATAGATATCCTCATCCAAGCTACCATTATTGATATCAAGCTGGAATAAACCCCAATTATTATTGATAGCAAGAGTAATGACAAGTCTAACAGTGACCAATTTAGCAACATGTGAAAAGTCTCTGTAATGCTTAGTTCTTGTATGAATTTATTTCCTTTAATTGTGATTTTTCCTATTGAACTCGGCGAGTTGAAGGCTTCAACTCGACGTGTTGAGTGGATTTTGATTGCAAGAGTTATTGGACCAACTAGACGAGTTGGCGGTTGGGAAGGAAACCCTAATTTTTAGGGTGTTGCACCCTATTTAAAGACCTTAAGTCCCTTGGATGGCCTCCTTACGAGCCTCCTAGTCCATAAAACCCTAATTTCGTCCATTATCCTCTAAGGTTGAGTGTGTGAGCTTGAAGAGTTAGTTTTTGGCATTCTTTGGATGGAGCTTTGAAGTTGGAGGTGCCTAGTTTGGAAAGAGGGCTTTAGATCCATAAACTCTCCATTTGTTGCAGTCCTTTTGAGGTATAAAGTTGATGCCTTGCTTTGTTATCATCTAGATCTCTTGGTTTGATGCTTTGTATTGATTTTTGGGTTTATGTTTGGGTTGTCCCAAGAAGTTGAGGGTTCTAGGGGTTATTATGTTAGATCTGACCCTTTCATGACCTCTCTTGGCTTAAAGTTGCAGGCTTTACTAGGTTCTAGGTTCCATTCATGCAATAAGTCCTATATTAAGCCATTTTGGGTCTTAGGGTTCCTTTCTAGCATGCATGCACGTAAAGTTGGAAACTTTATGTGATTTTCCAGCCTTAGGTTGCTAGATTTGTGTTATGGGACTAGGTTTTGAGGGTTTAAGGGTTTAAAGGGTTATGTCTCACTCTTTTGAGACTAGGGTTCGAATTTGGGCTCATTGTGGTGGTTTAAAGTTGGAAACTTTACCCTTATAGACATCATTTTGAAGGAGATCTGAGTATTAGAGTTCCTTGATTCGATGAAAATAGCTTAATGCATTAAGCTTTTGGATTTCTGGCTAACTCGGCGAGTTCACTAGTGAACTCGACGAGTTGATGAGGGTTTTCCCGATCTGTACAGTTAATGAAGAAACTCGACGAGTTGAAGGACAACTCGGACCGTTGACTTTGACCTTTGACTTTAGTCTTTGACCAAGTTTGACTTTTTAGGGGTGTTCGGGCATTTTGGGTTGTATTTAAGGAATTTTTTTTGCTTAGGGTTGAGTAGAGCTGATATTTGTAGGCCAGACCTAGTAATCTATTATTTGATATTTTAGGTGAGTCTTCTCACACACTCATGGGTCCAAGGCACCAAGGCCGACCTATTAACAGTTACAAAATGATTTGTATGGGAATATATAATTGTTTGTTATTGGATTTATATGTGTAGACCATGGGAGGAGCCCGTGGCTCAGGGATATAAGACCCCAGGGGGTAACCCATGGCGTTCCAATGAAGACAATAGAGGGAGTCCATGACAAACTTATATGTGTTTATGTGTATGCATGGCATTATGTGATTATATGATTCGAGTATATTGGGAAACTCAGTAAGCTGGTGCTTACAGTTTTATTTTATGTGTCAGGTACTTCTGATAAGGGCAAGGTCCCGACTTGATGGCGCAACATGCATTCCCCTGGTGTTTTTATATTTAGTTTTCGTACTCTGGATTTTATAATGATACAGATATGTAATGGGATTTTTGGACATATTGTGATTGATATTTACGAAATTAAAAGTTGAAATTTTCTGTAAAAAATTGGGCTGTTACAGTCTCAACATAATCTCTTCCTTCCCTTTGGTTATACACTTGAGCAACTAGTATTTACTTTATACCTATCTATTTCTCCATTAGACTTATATTTTATGTTGTAAATCCACCTGCACCCAATTGGTTTTCTATTTTTAGGCAAATCAGTTATGTCCCATGTGTTATTTCTATATAAAGCCTCTATTTATTTATTCATTGCCTTGATCTAATTTGGATCATTACAAGCTTCATTATAGGTTTCAGACTCCAAGGTTTTGTTTAAATTTGAAACAAAACACTTAGTTTTAGTAGCAAGAAAAGAGTAATTTACTGATTTTGCAATTCCATATTTATACTTCCTTTCAATTATATAATCATTAAATTTAGTGGGAATTTTAGTAATTCTTTAAGGTATGGAGGATTGAATAGAATGTCTTGGTGTAGGAGAAGGATACATAAAAACATTTTCCTCAGTCTGATCAGATGTATTTGGAAATATTCATAAACCCAAGGCACAAATGCTTCCCCAAGTAGTAGTATATATATCAGTATTAGACTATATAGTACTAGCACCATCAGTTTGATGCGTCACTCCTAATTCTTCCAAATTAGAACTATTAATCATATTCTCAGATAAATCAGACTCATCATAGGAAAAAAGGCCATGCAATATGAAATCTGTAACATCCCAAAAATTCCAGGAAAAAAATTTACTTTTAATTCAATTCAAACATCCAATAATCATATCAAAACAACCGAAAGTATATTATAGTGAATAATATCAGAGTACAAATCCCAAAAATCACATAATACGGAAAACATGGACGGATGTGGTGCGATCAAGCCAGGACCTTCCTTTTTGAGCTGGAAGTACCTGAAACATAAACTGAAAACCGTAAGCACAAAGCATAGTGATCTCGCCCCAAATACCCCATACCATATATATATATATATATATATATATATATATATATATATATATATATATATATATATATATAACAATTAAAACATAATTGGGTCTATTCCGACCCCTTCGGTCTCTTTCAACCGGTATTGGGTCTATTTCAATCCCTTCGGTCTCTTTCAACCGGTATCGGGTATATTTCAACCCCTTCGGTCTCTTTCAACCAATATTGGGTGTATTTTAACCCCTTCAGTCTCTTTCAATGGGTATTGGGTCTATTTTATCCCTACAACTAGCATATAATCATAACAACAAGAGTCACAGAGACAACAAGCACATACAAGCATAACAGGAAATTTTCACAAAGATGACTATTAAACTATAAACATAATTCGGTGGGCCGGAATTGGTGCCTTTGATCCATGAGTATAGTGAAGGAAACTCACCTCTCGATCGATAATCAACTACTTCTGCTCTTACAGTCAGCTACACCGGTGCTACAGCACACCTAGATAATCATACAAGGCAAACATTTAGTCTACCCTTTAAAACCAAGAGTTGACCAAAAGTCAATGCCTAAGGTCAACAGTCAACATTCTCATCAGCTCATCCTCATGTCGTGACCTGTTCTCTGGTCACATCGTAAGAATGGACTCAACCCTCCCCTACTCAGCGAGTTGAATCAGTCATAACTCATCCAACCAGATTCCTTAGATCAGGACAACCTCATTTCTCATGTCATGAAATTCCCATTTCTCACGTCGTGAGATATGTTCTAACCAACTTTGAGCATTAATCTCTTAGGACTTTAAGAAATTCTTTGGGACCTTCCAGAGGACCTTCATCAACCCTAAGGACCATAAAAATCGTAGCTTTTCAATCATGCATGTCCAATGCATGGCTTAGATACTAACTAGGTCCAAATAAAGTTAATAAGATCAAAAATCATGCTTGGAGTCTAAAACCAACACCACAACTCGGATCTAAAGCCTAATATATAGAAGATGTCTCAATGATCCATAAAGTTGCCAAATTTATGGATCCCATGCATGCTATACAACCCAACTATCCAAAGAAATCTCTCAAAACCTAGATCTAGCATGTAAGAGGCAAAAAGGTAAGACCTTTATGACTTACAGAGGTCCAAAAGCTCAGCAAGACCAAGAGGTAGAAGCTAGATTTCCAAAACGAAGCACCATAGGAGTCTTCTTCCACTTCAATGGACCAAAAACCACCAAATAAGCTCTTTAAGATCACCAACAATGGCCAACGGTCTCAAGGAGGTCGAATCTAGGGTTTTCAGGAGGCTAGAGAGTGAGAGAGGCTGATGATGGGCAACCCTATCTCTCTCATTCCATTAAATACTCAAAAATTATGGTATTGGGTCATCAGGCCTTGCTCATGTCGTGAGGCCTCATGCTCATATCGTGAGATTCAAGAATGCGGGTGAAATTGTCGATGGTCACGCATGTCGTGACCACTATGGCTCACATCGTGACCTTCCTCCAAAATTTAAGAATTCAATAGTTTAAGTACCTTAAGGATTCGGATGCTACAAAATCATTTTGACCATTCAAGGAGAAATCATTAGAAGACACTTGATAAGACTTTATCTTAAAAGGAAACACATTATCATAAAATTTGACATCCCTGGAAAATAAAGTAAGACTAGTATCAAGACTTTGTAATTTGTAACCTTTCTTCTCATTAAAGTATCCAATTAAGACACATTTTTCAAACCTAACTGAAAACTTATCAAGAAGATTTAACCTTGTTTCAAAACACAAATAGCCAAGCACTCTAAGATTTTCAAATTTAGGAGAATAAGTATATATCTTCTCAAAATGAGATAATCCATTTAAAACATAAGTACGAATACGATTTATTAGAAACATAGTAGTCACAACAGCATCTTCTAAAATATTTAAAGGCAAACCAGATTCAAATAAAAGGGATCTTGAAACATTTAAAACATGCCTATGTTTTCTCTCCACAACAACATTTTGTTATGGATTATAAACACAAGAAATCCGATAAAGAATACCTTTTGATTCAAAAAGATTTTCATTTTATGATTTAAAAGCTCAATCCCATTATCAGATCTAACCATTTTAGTTTTAGTAGAAAACTGATTACTAATTAGATTTAAAAAACTTGAGACATAGTTACAAGCTTCTTCGTTAGACTTAAGAAGATAGACCCAAGTGCCTTTAGTAAAACCTTCGACAATGGTCAAGAAAGACTTAAAATCACCAACATAAGACACTTTGTAAGGACCCTAGACATCCAAATGAATTAATTCAGCAAGTTGTTTTGATTTATGAACACTAAAAGGAAAGGATTCCCAAGTTTGTTTGGATTTATAACATATTTCACAAGGAAGCAAAATGTTATTATTTTGGAATTTAAAATTTCTTTCAAGCATGTTAAGGCATGCTCAACTGGATGTCTAAGCCTACTATTCCTAGTTATTTTCTAAAAAAAGAATTTAATTACACTAGAGTTGCAAGAGGACTTGCCTGAAGGAGTACAATTATGGTAGTAAAGTCCCTTTCCCTCATTACTAGTCTCCACAGTCTGCAGAGACTGTGAGTCCTGCACCAAGCAGTTATATTCATCAAAAGTATTTTTTTCATTTCTTATCTTTACACAATTTTTATACATACAATAGGTTAAAATTAAAATCAGGCATGCCAAAGACATAAAAAATGTCAGTTTATCAGAAAGATTCATATTTCCAATCTTAAGAATTTTGGAAGTGGATCTACTGGGATGATCCACCCTTAGATTTAAATTTGACACATTTACAATACTATTTAAGTTTGACTTTGAGGAGGTCATGTGTTGATTATCCCCATAATCAATCACCCAGTTATTTGATTTAGAAGAGGTTTTAAGAAGGAATTATGTGAAGTACTTGGCATATTAGCACTGCCAGTCACTTCATCCATAGATTTTTTGTCACAAATTAATTAAAGAAGTTTGGTGAATTGCTCACCAATCAGAGATCTATGATCAGGGTTGTTAACACTAGAGGAATGCCCATCAGTAGAGTTGGTAGTAGCATTATTACCAGAGAAGTATCTCTCATAATTGTTTTTAGAAAAGTTGTTATTACTAGAGTTATTTGAATTTTTATTGTACCTATTTCTTAGTTTAAACTCCTTAGGATAACCTGCAAGTTTATAACACTTCTTTATAGTATGGCCTTTAATACCACAACTCTTTCATTGAATATTTTGATTTGGACCTTTATTTCTTCTATTATCATTGAATTTGCTCTTGAAAACAGTTGGAGTTTGAGATTTATTTACAGTATTAGACATGGAACAATTTTTTTTTTGAATAGATGCTTCTATTGAGATAATAGAAAAGGCATTTCTTACAATTGGTAAACGATTAGTTAAGATAATATGACTCTTCACCTGATTATAGTAGTCATCAAGAACAATTAAGAATAGCATGTGTTTCATTAGTTTAGATTGATTATTAAGTTGAGTAGAAGCAGTACATACACATTCAACTATGTTTATCAAACCATCAAACTCTTTCCATAAGGAATCAAGCTTATTATAGTATTCTAAAATAAACAATCTATTCTCCATTAGAGAATTAATTTTTTAATGGATGTTGAAGACAGCAGATCCATCAGCCTTAAAGTGTAACACCCTTAAAAATACAAGCCGAAAATTTCATTTTTAAGTTTATCAATCATAAAATAAACCATATTGTTTTTCCCTAAACCATGTAAACATAAAATAGTTTAGTTGTGCAATCCAACGATACATATAAAATCATCATCAGAGTCATAATCCCAAAATCATTAATGCGGAAAATCATGGTGTGATGCGATGCGATCAAGCCGGCCCTTTCCCCTTTGAGCTGGAAGTACCTGAAACCAAAATTGAAAACCATAAGCACGAAACTTAGTGAGTTTCCCCCACCATACCACATACAAATCATAAACACAATGTCAGGCATATCTAGGTGCCTGGCCTACCTTATTGAGCATACCTGGGTGCTCAACCTACCCAAGTCAGACATACCGGGGTGTCCGACCTACCCTTGTCAGGCATAACTGGATGCCCGAACTACCCATCAGTTTTATTCCAACCGATTACGGGGTCTATTTCACCCCTACCACTACCACATAAATCATGTATATCACACATAAGAATCAAACAATACATACAACCTTAATAATTATCACAAAGAAGATTACTAAGTCATATCAATACTGGTGGGCCGATATTGGTGCCTTCGGCCCATGGTTTCTACGAAGGGAGTCTCACCTCATTGTGTATGCCAAAATCATACTCCTCGGTTGGCTCTTAACTGCTCTTCCTAGAGAATAATAAATTCCCTAGTCATTCATTGGGTCCAATAGAACTCCCTTATGGCCCAAACTTCTAATTCATGTCCTAAGGCAAGGTTTCCTAATCCTTGGCTTATTGGGCCTCTTTCTCCCAATGCCCAAATCCTAATTAAATTAAGGCCCACGTCCATCTATTTAAGTTTCAAGGCCCATTAACACCCAATACCATATATCCTAGGTCTAGACCCAGAAGCCTATCTCCAAAGTGGGTCATAAGGCCCAATTATTTTCATGCCCAACATCCTAAGGCCCAAATACCCATTTGACCACTCTGCATGCGTACGTGTGACGTTCCTGGCACGTACACCCAACATACGCTGGTCTTGATTGTTGGGTTTTGAGCATTCTAACACTTCTATGGTGTACATGCAACCCTAGAAACCTTGGATCTATGTTTTCTCTATTATACATGCAAACTTTCATTTTTCCAAGGTTTCATCCTAACTAGCATATCATGGGGTATATGTAATACAAAATTCTAGTAGAATGACATACCTTTCTTGTAGCTTTGATTCCATAAGACTTTGTGAGCCTAGCACCCCAAATGTGATGCCTCAAATGCTTCACAAAACACCACCAACAGTTTGAATAACTTGAGAGAATATTATTTTGCACCAAAATCGTCTAGCCCTCACTTGTGTATCTTAAGTTCCATTTTGCTAGTATGAGGCTTCTTAATATAGTGTGCTCATTAGGGTTACACCATGTAACTTGTGACTTTCCACATTCCCCATGATCCATGGGTTTTTACCTCCAAGGAGTATCCATGGGTCACCACATGGGTTTAGCCCATCATGAAGAACTATGGATCATAAGCCCACTTTATAAGAATGAATGATTTACCAAATCAATCCTCATTTATTTAATTAGTCTCTTTTTCTAATCATAAAATTAATTCCAAACTAATTCTTGATCAATACTAATTAAATAATATGATTTGATATTAATATATTAGAACTTATAATATATTAATAAATCATAAATATCCTCTTCTCACAAAAGTCTATCCAAATTGCTCCGATGCCATGCAACAAATAGACCATGCTAAATCGGGTCAAGTACATACCAAATATACTTTTGGACTTAGACACCTTATTCAACATTGGCTACTTCGGGGAGATTGACCCAACACGCACAACATATCAGGGGTACGCCCGACATACTGGCCAGTTTCCTTAGAACTCCTTTTGTGACTTAATCCATTAAGTCCTAATGCCCAAAACATAGATCCATGTCCTTTAAGTCATCCTAGACCATAAAGTTATAAACTTTATGTCGTTGCATGCATGGATGGGGGTTAAGACGTGTTTTAAGTGTTGGATTAGGTGTCTAAGCCCATAACTATAATTGGTATGTACTTGACCCATGAGTAGCATGGTCCATTTTAGGTTTCCTTCACCAGAACAATTTGACAGGATGGATATTTGAGAAATAGGTTATTTGTGATTTATTAATATATTATAAGAATAATGTATTAATTTATAAATCATATTATTTAATTGGTATCGACCAAGAATTAATTTGGAATTAATTTAGTGATCAAAAGAGACTGATTAAATTTATGAGGACTGATTAGGTAAATCAGTAATACTTATAGTTTAGGCTAAAGATCCATGTTGATTAGTATTGGACTAATTCTTTGTGAGAGTCCATGAAGAATTGGTCCAAAGTCTAATGAGTTATTGGATTAAAATCCCAAGTGAATTAGGGTTTACGAGTTGAAACCCTAGGAATTCCAAACTATAAAATGAACCCCTAGCTTGCTAAAATCGGCCCATATGACTCCAAAGGTAATGCCTAACCGATTTTAGGTTCATAACCTCTATCTCATTATCCTCCACTTGTTCATGGTGTTTGTGACTTATTTGAGGCATCACAGTTCTTGAAAGGCTAACAACTACAAGCTACAAATAAGAGGTATTCTTCTAACTAGTTTTATGATTCATGTACCAAATTTGTATGCTAGATAGGTTTCATGCTTTGGATACTTTTTTGTTGCATGTATAACTAGAGAAAACTTAGATCCAAATCATTAGGGTTGTATGTGCACCATAGGAGTGTTCATGGTTGTAGAAATCGTTAATCGGCCGCTAATCGGTGGACTAACGGTTAGGGATTAATCGGCTAGGCGGGGATTAATCGGGGACCATTAATTATTAAGAAAATTATTCAAAAATTTATAAATCTAATTTTAATTCTACAAAAAAACTGATTAATCGACGATTAGGTCCAATTAGGTCCGATTAGGGCGGATTAGGTCCGAATTTGACCTGCATTGACCAAACCCGATTAGGTCTGATTAAGTCCGATTAGGTCCGATTAGGCCTGATTAATTCCGACTTTGACATGTATTGACCAAACCCGATTATAGTGAACGATTAGCAATAAATCTCATCGGTAGAGGTCCGACTAGAGATTAATCGGCCGATTAGGCCGATTTCTGCAACATTGAGTGTTATAGTACATAAAACCCAACAGTAGTTTAAGAGCCTAGGGTAGTTTTCTGTTATATAGATGCATTGGTATTATTTTCAAAGCTGGAAAATCTGTCAATTTCGATTATGCATGATCACTACGACGTGGCAATGCTTGCCACGACATGGTGATGCATCTGATGGCGAATTTCGGATTTCATGGCTTACTATAAATTGTTTTGTTGATAAAAAAATTCGATTTTTATGTTATGAAAATAATTATCCTCATCTTAATTAAAAGATAATTGTCAAAATTTTAGGATACTTGATAGTTTTTATGAAAAACTAACTATTTGTAAAATTTGAAATTATCTTACTACACAAGTATTTAGTCAAATTGGTAAATGATAAATTATATGATAATTGCATTAGTTAAAATTTAACCTAAATGTTTCTTGAAGAGTTTCATAACTTATCCTCAAGTTATGGAATTTGAAAAGTCTCATTCATGAAACAAATTAACTCTTTAAGTTATGGAATTGAAGAGTCTTGAAAGTTTACAAAACTTGTCATCAAGTTTTGGAATCCAAAAGGTTTTGAAGGGTTACAAAACTTGTCCTCAAGTTTTGGAATTTAAAATTTGATTAAAAAAGATTTAATTGTGAAATATTAAATAGTAAACCTTTTTGACTTCATAAATTAAGTTTAGAATTAAAAGTTTTTTAATTATGGTTTTGTTGATAATTAATTAAAGATTAATTAAAAGAGTATTAATAAATCCATAATTATATGGTTTGAGTTTAATTAAATTACAAGTCTACTTTAATTAATAGATTAAACCACCTAGTATTTTAAATATTTAAAATACACCCTTATACTATATAAAGTTAAGAGTTTAATATATTATATATGTATAAGTAAAAAGGTCAGTTTTACCGTTAGTAGGTCTCATTCACGAAGCTGGACTATAAGGAGTGTTTAAGGAAGTGGACTGTAAAATGACCGACATTAGGTATCCATTCTTACCTACTGCACTCTTGACTACTGGAGGGTCGTTAGTCGAACGGGTTTGATAGGATATTTAAATCCTCATTAAAAGTATGATGAAATATTTAGTAAGTAAATCTTTTATAAATTCCCAATCTTAGTTACTTAGGAAAAATATGTATTTGATGCTAACCCATGAAATTGAACATTGCACCTTATTAGTTGTTAGTGGAGCGTGTGTGGTTAACCGACACATTAATATGAGACTAATGAAGGATGGCAATGGGTAGCTCGTAGTTTGTCATATATCAATGTACTGTGTGTGGTTAACCGACACATTGATTAGGTGATAAATGACTTCGAGAGTATCAAGCTAATTTGCATGTTTATTCACACCTTGTTAGTGATCCTCGGCATCCCAGTCACAAACTTAAAGGGCATAATCGAGATTAAACATGCCATTGAAAAGTTCAATGAATCTCAAAAGATCTAGGAATTTCATTTAAAACTTAATTCGTTAAAAAATTTGTTTTTAGTGGTGGAAATTGGTAAATAGTCATTTACCTCCCTTTAAATATTTTATAATTGGATTACGGCATCCCTCTTCCGAATTGTAGAATATTGTGTTGGGTCCTAACCTTAATATTTCATTTTGGGTGTTATATTAAGGAATTAAATAACCTAACTTGAATTTCTCCCTTGTAGATGTCTAGTTCTGACAACTATGGTCTTCCTGAATCTTATGGAAAAAGCTTTCCTCATGAAGATGATGTTCCTAGAAATCATACTTCACTTCCTCCACCTCCTCCAATAGTTCTTCGTAACCCACATGTTCGTCGACTTGAAAAGTTCAAGGTCACTCAAACTCTATTGGCTAGCAAACACAAAGATGGAAGGTCTGTGTGTGCACATGTCTTGGAGATGAAGTCACACATTGACAGGTTGGGAATGTTGGGTGTCGTTTTCCCGAGGAAGTTGGCTGTTGAGTTGGTTCTTCAGTCACTCCCCGAATCGTATGGTCAATTTGTTAAAGACTACTATATGACAGATCACGACGTGACCCTTATTGATCTTACATATTTGCTAACTGCTGCTGAATCAACAATGATTTGGCACACTGGTAAAGTAAATTTGATTAGACGATCTATCTCCCAAACTTCCATCGACATTGACAATGGCAACATTGGAAGTCCAGAAGAGTCTTCTCTTCCAATGGAACGGGATTGGCCATGGTCAAACTGTTTGACCAAATGGAAAAGAGAAAGGCTAAGTATGATATTGTCCCGTGTGCCATTCCAAAAGAATCTGTTTGCTTCTATTTCCAAGAGAAGGGGCATTGGATGCGAAGCTGTCGTATTTACCTGGAAGACCACAAGGATGGTAATGTCAAAGTGTTTGACTCTGCTTCTGGTAAGTCCACTATCTAACTCTATTAAGTTCCTAATTCTAGATTCTTAATACATGATGTGATAAGATTATATTTTGATGTTTTGAAGGATCGAAGAAGAGAAAGGAAGCTTAAAGAAAGGGCAAGTTGAGTTTGATCGCAAAGAGATGGATTTCGATCGCGTGATTCGATGATCAAAATCGTGAGCTTCTACTTAGGAGTAATGATAGATTGCTTAGGAATATTTAGAAACATAGTTTTCATATGTACTTGCATTGTAAGGAAAGGTTTCCCGCATTTTATAAATAAAGAAAAATTTTGATTTTATCTCATTTATATTTCCTTACAATGGCATTTGTGAAAATTGATGTTTGTATGTTTCTATTTTTGGCAATATGGATTTGATTCTTTTGTTTGTGGTAGTGTCGAAATCTACCAAATACGGAAAGATTCCTATCACCAAAGTTTCAATTGGATGGAATCATGCAACTTGTATTGTATGATGAACGAATTCCTTGTTCACATATAGATGTGAGTCAAGTGAAGGACTAGGGAATCTAGTACAAATTGTTGTGTACTGGTCCAGGTCTACCATAAGAAACGATAAGACTATTTGTGATGATTTACTAAAGTTAGTAAATAAGGTTATGCTTACAAGATTAAGTGTAATTCTGAATCATTGAAAAAGTTTAAATGTATAGAAGAACGAATAAGAAGAATCAATTAGGCAGAAAGATAAAAGTTTCTCGAATCTGAAAGGAAAGGAGAGTACTTTAGTATCGTGTTTTATGATCATCTTAATGATTATGAAAACCATATAATAGTTGACCCTCTAAGGACACCTTAGTGCATTTGTGTGTCTAAGAAGAGGAATCAGGAATTGTTGAAATGGTTAAATCAATTAAGGTGAGTCATACTTTGTTCCAAAATCGAGTACTAGAGTCATTCTCAAAGATTGTGTCTTGAGTGACATGTCTTAAGTAGGTTTAAAACACATAATGAAAAGTGGAGTAGAAAGTTTTTATTGCTCTTGCACATGTGATATTAGTAGTTGTGATGTTTAGATAAGACAAAGACCAACTAAGACCAATTGAGTGAAGTGTTAGCCTTGATAAGAGACCGCACTAACTCTTGAATATTTTTTTGTCAACGAATGATTCTTGACAAGAGAATCTTATATGTCAAGAGGTAAGTGGGAGTCTTAAAGGCCTTGAAAAGCTTCAAGAACTAATCAAGAGTAAACCTATTGTTAATCACTAGCACACGACTTGAGGTCTGTAACCTATCGTGTTAACATATTCTTGTTTATGTGCCCATTCCAGTTAAAGTTGACTATGCATGTGAGTTCTATGAGTTCTCAATTGCTTGCATAAGGCAAATCACCTTGATCGGTGAAAGATCATTAATCAGTAAGGTGAGTTGCTTAACAACTGGGAAGACATGGTAGGCCCTTGTGCTGCCAAGTGACAAGAAATTAAGATTGAACAAGTTCAGTCCATATGAGTTTGAATCTGCAATAGACCTTCTCTAATGACAATGGTTGGAAATGACAGTTTCACATGGATAGGAACACATATACCATAAAATCTAAGTTACATAAGGTTTCTCTCCAATTTATGAAAATGGTTGTGAGCAAACGTTTTAGTATGTAGATTTTAAGGAGATAGCAGTTGTGTTAATTGCGTTCTCAAATTCGATTATGATTATTGCATCCCTCTTCATAGTTCGAATTATGAGAATGGAAAATAGTTTGAACATTCAGAACTTATTGTTGTAAGTTCTGAATAATTTAGACACACATATAAGCTTTCTAATAAAAGGTGTATGAGCTTAGATAAAGGCTTATCGAAGCATCGCATATCAGAAATATGAACTTTGGTAAGAAAGTCAATAAGTATTGATTTCTAGAAGTCCAACTAATTTCTAGATACATGTCAAAGCTAGTGGGAGCATAAGTGTTATGCTAGTAATAATATAATTATCATAATAGTGGGAGCATGATTATTATCTGAAGTGTTGCAAGTTATCAATACTGGTTATAGGAAATAAAGGTTAAAAATTGGCAAAGTTGAAAAAATTTGAAAAGTTGTTTAACTATAGTAAGGGAAACTTATACTTTATTTCGAATCTAAAAGTTTAGATTGAAGTTTTAATCAAACTTAGTCATGGATATATGAATACCATGTTGAAATATTTCAACATTGGAAATTCTATATATGGAAATATTATAGCAAAAACCGGTCAGGTATCATGTCTTTATGTAAGACATTATGAATCGTGTTCCATATGCTTCGTGTATAGGATCGATTGCATATACTATAATATTCATCTGTTCTAATTTTCCAAATGCCTAGGGCATTAAGATGGAAAAAGGACTAGAACCGAATATGACTAAAGTGGTTAAATAATTGTGAAGGACAATCTAAGGTTCGCTAAGGATTGGTTGCTTAAGGATAGCTGGAAGTATAGTAATGGATGGACCATATTGACATTAGTATGAATAGACATAATTCTATTAATAATGGATTGTCATATGGCATATATGGAAATGTTTCCATAATGGGAGTTGGATATCAAGAAACTATGAGTAAGTTAGAAACTTTTATGAAAGATGGATATTCATGTCGGGTTTTGAGCACTATAACACTCCTATGGTGCACATGCAACCCTAAATGCTTTGGATCTATGTTTTCTCTAATTATACATGCATATTTTCATTTTCCAAAGCATTATCCATACTAACATACATTTGAACAATTGAATGATACAACTAGTTAGATGACTTACCTCTTACAAGGACTTGTAGTTCTTGACCCTTGAAAGCTTGAGCACCTCAAGTGTGATGCCTCTAATGGTTCCCAAACACCCATATGCAAGAGGAGGTATGAGAGAATTGGTTACATGCACAAAATTTTTGATATTATCGTATAATCAATACACAACCAACACATAGTCAACAACTCATATATCTTAGTTGGAAGATTATATGATATTATCGTCTCACAATCACTCGTGATAAATTCCTTGAAGTAATTCAGGTGAGCGCGGGTTGAATCCAATACTCAAATCTTATTTCAGGAGCACTGATGAATGGTGTAGCAAACTTTTTCTATGTCTAACACCTTATACATTCAACAAGCCAACTCATGACAGTCTTCTTTCATAGTTACTTCCAATATATGATCGACTGTGGATGGTTTGAATAATCTTATTATTCGGGAAGTCAAAACATGCAAAGTGAAACACAAGAATAATACTAATCCTATATGGCCCCAAAACTTTTGAGTGTAAATAAAACACCTTTTATTTAATCACCATATTGATTACATATTATTCATTGTATATTGTTTCGATTTATAAGCTAATACTTGAATTAAAACAATAGCTGTCCCAACGATACTCATTTCACAATTCCAAATCTTTATCGTAAGTGTAAGAATTCCATGTTCTTGCCACTTACTGTAATTTGTTAGATTCTAAACTTATATGCAGTGATCCTTTTGTAAATACAATGTACACAAGTCACAAAGACTTTGTCAATCACAAAACTTTCCACTGTAGATTGTTACAAGACAATTCCATAAATCCGAAGTCTCATATTCAAAGCACATTCCTTTGAACATCCTTCTTCCATAAAAGTTTCTAACTTTCTCATAGATTCTTGATATCCAACTCCCATTATGGAAACATTTCCATATTTTCTATATGACAACTCATTGTTAATAGAATCCTGTCTATTCATAATAATGTCAATATGGTCCATCCATTACTATACTTCCACCTATCCATAAGCAACCAATCTTTGGCGAACCTTGGATTGTTCTTAGCAGTTGTTTAATAACTTTAGTTATTTCCAGTTCTAGTTCTTTTTCCGTCTTAATGCCCTAGGAATTTGAAAAATTAGAACACATGAATATTATATATGCAATCGATCCTATACCTAAAGCATATGGGATACGATTCATAATGTCTTACATAAAGACATGATACTTGACCAGTCTTTTGCTATAATATTTCCATATTTCAACATGGTATTCATATAAATCCTTGACTAGATTTGATTAAAATCTCAATCTAAACTTTTAGAATTGAAATGAAGTATAAGTTCCTTTCCCATAATTATAGGAAAACAACTTTTCAACCCTGCAACTTTGCAAATTGAAACCTTTGTTTTCTATAATTAACATTACTAACTTGCAACACTTACCATAATAATTATGCTCCCACTAGCATAACAATTATTTAGTTACTTGCATAACATTTATGCTCCCACTAGCTGTGACATAAATCTAGAAATCAGCTGGACTTCTAGAAATCAATACTTTATTAACTTTCTTACCAAAGTTCAAATTTCTAACACGAGATGCTTCGATAAGGCTTTATCTAAGGTCACACACCTTTTATTAGAAAGCTCATATTTGTGTCTAAAAATTTTTAGAACTTACAACAATAAGTCTCAAATGTTTAGACCTTTTTCCATTTCTCACAATTCGAACTATGAAGAGGGATGCAGTAGTCATAATCGAATTTGAGAATGCAAATATCACAATTACTACTCTTTAAAATCTCCTTAGTGAAAGCGTTTCGTCACAATCATCTTCATGAATTGGAGAGAAACCATATGAAACTTAGATTTTTATGGTGTATGTGTTCCTATCCATGAATTTGTCAAAACCATAATCACAAGACAAGGTTAGTGACAAATCCAAACTCATATGGACTGAGCTTGTTCAATCTTAATTACTTGCCACTTGGTAGCACAAGGGCCTACCATGTCTTCCAAGTTGTTTGGCATATCACCCTTACTGATCAATGAACTTTCACTGACCAAGGTGCTTTGCCTTATGCAAAAAATTGAGAACTCTTAGAACTCACATGCATAGTCAGCTTTAACTGGAATGGGCACAAAAAATAAGAATATGTCAACACGATTGGTTACAAATCTCAAGTCGTGTGCTAGTGATTAACAACAGGTTTAATCTTGATCAGTTCTTAAAATGTTTCAAGATCTTTAAGACTCCTATTGATCTCTCGACATATAAGTTTCTCTCCGTTAAGAAACATTACTTGACAAACAAATATTCAAGAGTTAGTGCGATTTCTTATCAAAACAAACACTTTTGAAAATCGGACTTAGTTGATATTTGTTTTATCCACAACATTATGACTTACCAATTTCAAATGTACAAGAGTAAGAAACATTTGACTCTACATTTGCTGATATGTCACTCAATGTACAATCTTGGAGTATGACTGTAAGATTTGATTTTGGAACGAAGTATGATTCATCTTAATTAATTTAACCATTTCAACAATTGTTGATTCCTCTTATAGCGAAACAAATGCACTAAGGCGTCCTTAGAGGATCAAATTGTGATATGGTTTTATAATCATTAAAATGATCATAAAACACGATACTCAAGTACTCTCCCATCTTCTCAGACTGGAGACATGTTTATCTTTCTGCCAACTTTGATTCTTCTTATTCGTTCTGCTATACATTGGGACTTTTTAATGACTCATAATTATACTTAATCTTGTAAGTATAACCATATTTACTAACTTTAGTAAACCATAATGAATAGTCTTATTGTTCTTTGTGGTGGACCTGACCAACACATAACCAAGTGTACCCGATCCCCTAATCCTTCACTTGACTCACATATACATGTGAACAAGGAATTAGTCCTAATTTCCCAAAGATGAAGGTTCTCATTCATCATACTATACAAGTTGCATGATCACAAGTTTCTGTCCAATTGAAACTTAGGTGATGAGAATCTTTCCTTATTTGGTAAATTTAGACACTACCACAAACAAAAGAATCGAATCCATATTGCTAAACATACAAACATCAATTTTCACATATGCCATTGCAAGGAAATATAAAATAAGATAAAAAAATTTCTTTATTTATATACGGAAATTTTTTTCCTTACAATGCAATTACAAATGAAAACTATGTTATTACAAATTTCTAAGTAATTTATCATAACTCTTAAGCAGCAGCTCAAAAATCCGATCATCGAACCATGCGATCGAAATCCATCTCTTCACAATCAGACGCTGCATGCCTTTCCTTTAAGCTTCCTTTGATCCTACAAAACATCAAAATGTAATCTTACCACATCATCTATTAAGAATCTACCAATAGAAACTAAATAGAGTTACATAGTTGACTTACCTGAAGTAGAACTGTGCAACTTGATTCTACCACCTCTCAGATCTCTCAGGTAGTCAGGGCAGCTTCACAACCAATGCCCCTTCTTTTCACAATAGAACATATGGACTCTTTGGGAATGGTACACAAAATAATCTCGGACTTAGCCTTTCCCTTTCCCTTGGAAAAAGGAATCTTTTTTGGACTTCCAATGTTTCCATTGTTAATGTCCATGGAAGTTTGGGAAGTAGATCTTCCAATCAAATTTGATTTACCAGTGCGCCAAATGATTGTTGATTTGGTAGCAATTAGCAAATAGGTAAGATCAATAAGGGTCGTGTCGCGGTCTATCATATAGTAGTCTTTAACAAACTGACTATACGACCCAGGAAGCGACTGAAGAACCAAGTCAACATTCAATAACCAACTTCCTTGAGACATCGACTCCTAACATTCTCAACCTGTCAATGTGTGACTTCATCTCCAAGACATGTGCACACACAGATCTTCCATCTTCATGTTTGATCGCCAATAGGGCCTGAGTGACCTTGAACTTTTCAAGTCTTCGAACATGTGGGTAAGGGAAAATAATTGGAGGAGGTGGAGGAAGTGAAGTATGATATTGTGGAATATCATCTTCATGTGGAAAGCCTTTTCCAACATATTCAGGAAGACCATAGTTCTCTGACCTAGACATCTATAAAGGGAGAAATTCAAGTTAGTTTATTTAAGTCCTTAATATAACACCCAAACGAAATATTAAGGCTAGGACCCAACATAATATTTTACAATTGCGAAGAGGGATGGCGTAATCCAATAGTAAAATATTTGAAGGTAGGTAAATGACGATTTACCAATTTCCACCATGAAAAATGAAATAAATAATTAAGTTTTAATTGGATTGAAATTCCTAGATCCTTTGAGATTCGTTGAAGTTTTCAATGGCATGTTTAAATCTCGATTGTGCCCTTCAAGTTTGTGACTGGGATGCCGAGGATGACAAACAAGGTGTGAATAACCATGTGAGCTAGCTTGGTACACCCAATGTTACAGATCACCTAATCAATGTGCCGGTTAACCACACACGCTCCATTGATCTATGAATAACATCAAGTTACCCTTTGCCACACATTGTCAGTCCCAGATTAGTGTGCCAGTTAACCACACACGTTCCACTAACGACTTAACAAGGTGCAAAGTGCAATTTCATGGATTAGCACCATTTTCACATTTTCCTAAAGAAACTAAGATTGGGAATTAGTTACTTTATATTTATCATTATACTTTTAATGAGGGAGAATTAATGTCCTATCCTACCCGTTTGACTAACGACCCTCCACCAGTCAAGGAAGTGGTGGGTGAGAGTGGACACCCATTAAACCACCATTTTATAGGCAGTAACCTTATACCCCCTTATAGGCCGACTTTGTGAATGAGGTCTACTAACGGTAAGACCGACTTGTCTTATACATATATATTACTAAACTTATAATATCATAAAGTATAAGAGTTGAATTTTAACTTTTGAAACTCTAGGGTTTGGAATTAAAGTTTCATTGGTGACACTTTACAAATTCCAAAACTTGAGGGCAAGTTTTGAAACTTGTCTAAACTCTTCAATTCTATAACTTATGAGTTAATGTTGGTTTTATGAAAAGACTCTTGATTTTGGCTAACTTGAGGATAAGTTATGGAGTTTATTAAAACATTTATGATAAGACTTTTCATGTTCCATAACTTGAGGGCAAGCTATGGAACTCATTAAAGAACATTAGGATCAATTCTAACAAGGAAAGTTATCATATGATATTCTATTGATCCAATCTAACTCATGTAGTAAGGTAATTCATATCAAATAATACAAATAATTAACCTGTTATCTTAATATTTGACAATTGTCCTTTCATTTCCATAACTTATGAGTTTAATGTCATTTTAGTGTATGAGACTTTTCATTTTCCATAACTTGAGGACAAGTTATGGAGTCCATTAAAGGCATTTAGATCATTATTTTAATTAACACAATAATCAAATAATTCATCCATAATCTAGTTAAACTCATAAGAACAAGATAATTCATATTAACAATCTTCAAGAAATTAACCTAATCATATAAACTAATACAAATCTTGAAATTATGACAATTATCTTTTTAATTCGATAAGCATGATCATTACCATATCAAAAATAGATTTCATGGTTCAAAAACAGTTTGGGGGTAATGATCCTAATCCAATTTTGGCCAAAACTCGAAATTTTGCAGACAAGAGCACCAACTCGGTGAGTACAAGAACCGGACACGTCGAGTTGGTCCATTACTAGGTGGACTCATTGAGTCAGCCAATGGACTCGGCGAGTTCACCAGTAAGAAGGCAGAAAACGACCATTTTCAACTTTGAAAAACAATAGGCATCAAGTATAACAGAAAACAATCCTAGGCTCTGATACCACTGCTGGGTTTGGAGCACTATAACACTCCTATGGTGCACATGCAACCCTAATTGCTTTGGATCTATGTTTTATCTAATAATACATGCATATTTTCATTTTCCAAAGCATTATCCTAGATAGCATACATTTGAATAATTGAATGATACAACTAGTTGGATGACTTACCTCTTAGAAGGACTTGTAGTTCTTTACCCTTGAAAGCTTGAGCACCTCAAATGTGATTCCTCTAATGGTTCACAAACACCCATATGCAAGAGGAGGCTTGAGAGAATTGGTTACATGCACAAAATCAACTTTTCCCTCTTAGAAAGTATGGTGTAACTAATTTTGCTTTATAAGGATGTGCTTTTATAGTGTTGTTAAGATAGCGTTACATCCATGTAAACCCGAATGACCTTTCACATTCTTATGCTCCATGGGTTTAACCTCCATGGACTATCCATGGATTATCTCAGCCCATCCACATAATCATAGATCATTGGCCCACACTATAAGAATCATTGATTTACATAATTAATCCCTATATATTTATTTAGTCTATTTTGACCACATAATAAATTCCAAATTAATTGTTGATCAATACTATTTAAATAATATGATTTCATATTAATATATTATACTTGTAATATATTAATAAATCATAAATAACCTTATTCTCAAAAGTCCATCCTATCAAATTGCACTGGTGAAGGCAACCCAAAAGGACCATGCTACAATCGGGACACGTACATCCCAGTTATAGTTATGGGCTTAGACACCAAATCCAACAGTTCAAAGGAGTGTGCTTTGAAAATGAGACTTCGTATCTATGGAATTATCGTGTAATGTAACGCCCGTAGATCAGGGCTAGTCAATTTAGAGATGATAAGTGTCAAAAATGACTTTTTGGTAGAAGATTATTTAGAATGAATAATCTTAACTAAGTTGTAGTGGTCGTGAAAAGGATTCCGGATATATAAAGAATGCCGAAATTCGAGTTATAACCAAGAAGTTATGACCTGTCAAAGTTTCGCGACAGAACCGACACGATGCTGTGTGACGTAAAAAGTGAATTTACGATAAAATGCTTTTTAGCCTTAGCAATCTAAACAAATGTTGTAGAGTTTGTTAAACCGAGAGCGTGCATAAAAAGAACGTCCAAATCTGACTCACTGTGAGGAAGTTATGATTTTTCTAAGTTTCAGCTTAGCCGTATGCATCCCGAAACTCGAATTTTAGATCGAGTGATTTTTAGCTGAAACAATCTAAACGGGAATCGGAGATCTCGTTAATAGTAGTGCAACAGTAAAAATACAGACAGATACAGACATCGGATGAAGAAGTTATGAATTTATAACGAAGTTTTCTTGTTTCGACCTACTAAAAATAATATGATAAAAATAAAATCAAATTTAGCCGACGGAGTCTAAACGAAAGTTGTAGAGCATAGTCTCACCTACGTATGGATATAAAGAACGTCGAAAACGAAGCTTGTATGAGGAAGATATGAATTTATAAAGTTTTTAAATAATTAAAATTTATAAATAAAATATAAATTCGGATAATACCCGAATTCATGTCGCGCCGATCCTATCCACCCGGTACGCCCAACGTACCAGGCGTACGCCCAACCTACACATGAAAGAGGCGGTACACCCAGCATAACTTTTTATTACGTCCAACGTAACTCGGGGTTCAGCCCCTATAAATACGATGCGACCCCCAGCCGGATTGTTTGCTAATTTTCTATTCTTCCACCCTTTTCTTTCTTCTATTTGGCAAGTTTTACCCCCCGAAGCCCCGGTATCACCCCGATACCCGAAGCAAGTCCCAAAGCCCCGAAGATCCCGAGAAAAATATTTTTCAAGATGAAACTCTGCCCGCGTGAAGCCCGGTTTTTGGGAAAATTTCCTGGTTTTATCGGAAAAGATTATATAAACACATTTTTAATACAAGTATTGTTTGAATGTATTAGGTATATGTTTGGTGTGAGGGTGTAGTTACTTTCTTCTAACACATAGATATGAAGTATTTGCTATGAAGTACGTGTTGTGTGTTTATACATTGTTTGTTTACTTGAGATGGATGTTAAATTAATGTTTTATATAGGCTTTAAAAGATTTAAACTGTATATGTGTTTGCATCTTCAAATATGTTGGGTAAAACATGGGTAGATGAAATAGTTGATGTGAGATGATATAATAAATGTTTTTGAACTCAACGTGTTTATTTGGTATTTTTGAACTCTATGTGTTCACTTGGTGTTTGAACTCAACGTGTTGATTAGGTATTTTTGAACTCTATGTGTTCACTTGTTATTTTTGAACTCAATGTGTTCATTAAGTATTTTTAAACTATATGTGTTCACTTGGTGTTGTTGAACTGAGCGTGTTCACTAAGTGTTTTAGAACTAAGTATTCACCAGATGTTTTGAATTAAGTGTTCACTAGGAGTGTTAGAACTAGGTGTTTGTTAAGTATGTTGAACTAAGTGTTTACCGGTTGTAATTTGAGGACCTTGGCAGTGGTGGACTTTGTGTCAATTCCTTAGGTCAATCCTTAGGAATAAATGGATAAAGGATAGCTGATTCTTAGGGTAAATCCTTAAGAAATAAAGCAGATAATGGGAATGAGTAACTTGGATTGATTGATTGATTGATTGATTGATTGATTGATGATTGAATATAATAATTATATTATTGTGGGTCGAAAACCCTATATGCTCACCAGGCTCCCAAGCGTGACCCACTCAGTTTTCTTTGCATTACAGGTAATGGCACAAGAGTATAAAGCTGGTTGACTTGACGAGAGATTTTGGATTATAGACCAGTAGTTGTAAATAACTGTTGTAAGGTTAAATTATACTGTTTATGCTTTTTGGTATGTATTGGAACATGACATCCCGAGGTTTTATTATTTAATGAAAAGTACATTCTCTTTGAGAAATGTTTTGATAAAGTTTTATCATATTTTGTTTGGGAACAAATTCCGCAACTGTTTTCTTTAAAAGATTACTCTGATTTTAAACAAAGCATAAACAAATCGGTCTTTTGTGGCCGTGAAATTGGGGATGTCACATGTAACAATTTCCAATGGAAATTTTTGTAATTGGAAAAATCTCTATGACTTGTGTACATAGTCGTTATAAAAGGATCACTGCATATAAGCTTAGAATCTAAAAGATTACAGTAAGTGGAAGGACTTGGTTTTCTTACACTTGCAATAAGGATTCGGAATTGTGAATTGAGTGTCATTGGAAAATTTTACAATTGATCTATTTCACAAAGTAAGGACCATAGGTAAACATAGTGTGCATGATTGGAGCATGGGATGAATATTGTTTTAATTCATTGGAAAATTTTACAATTGATCTATTTCACAAAGTAAGGACCATAGGTAAACATAGTGTGCATGATTGGAGCATCGGATGAATATTGTTTTAATTCAAGTATTAAGTTGATTAGTCGAAACATTATACAATGAATAATGTGTAATAGATATGGTGATTAAATAAAAGATGTTTTATTTATATTCAAAAGTATTGATACCATATTGGATTCGATTATTCTTGTGTTTCATTTCACATGTTCTGACTTCCCGAATAATAAGATTATTCAAACCATCCATAGTCTATCATACTTTGGAAGTAGGTATTGAGGCAAGACTGTCATGAATCCGTCTGTATATTGTCTAAGTGTTAGACATAACACAAGTTTGTTGCAGTATTCATGAGTACTTCTGTAATAAGATTTGTGTATTGGATGAAACCCACGCTCATCTAAGTCACTTCATGGATTTTATCACGAGTGATTGTGAGACGATAATATCTTATATTCTTGAAACAGAGACATATGAGTTGTAGTTTGCAAGTCGGTTGCACATTGATGATGGGTAAACCCACTAGTGACTTGGTGTTATAAAATGTATCGTTGTGTGTGATTTGATGAGTAAATAGAGCAAGCATATGAGTCGAATTTTATCCGTTCCTTTTACCCTGAGAGGGATAAAAGCGATATCTGTGGGCCCCTCGATGATTTAGTGATGACAACCCTAAGCACTTGGCCAAGTCTGGACTCATTTGATTTGTTCATTTAGTCGGTCGTCATAAATTAGAAATTGTGAAACAACACATGGACAGAGATAATGATTATAATCCATGTCTCATGTCCATACGATATCTAGAATGGAGGAATATATGATCCCTTATCTAATGGATGCATCATTGAATAGGTCAGAGTTCGACAGCGGCTTTTGAGAGTTATGATTGCTAGTCGGTTTTTGAAGTCATACTTTCAATTATAGTTATTAGACTTATCCAACTTGGAGACTGATGGATTAGGTGTCTAAGCCCATTACTATAATTGGTATGTACTTGACCCGAGAGTAGCATTGTCCATTTCGGGTTGCCTTCACCAGAACAATTTGACAGGATGAATATTTGAGAAAGAGGTTATTTGTGATTTATTAATATATTATAAAAATAATGTATTAATTGAGAAATCATATTATTTAATTGGTATTGATCAAGAACTAATTTAGAATTAATTTAGTGATACAAAGAGACTAATTAAATTTACAAGGACTGATTAGGTAAATTAGTAATACTTATAGTTTGGGCTAAAGATCCATGTTGATTAGGATTGGACTAAATCTTTATGAGAGTCCATGAAGAATTGGTCCAAAGGCTAATGAGTTATTGGATTAAAAGCCCACGTGAATTAGGGTTTACAAGTTGAAACCCTAGGAATTCCAAACTATAAAATGAACCCCTAGCTTGCTAAAACCGGCCCTTATGACTCCTAAGGTGAACGCCTAGCTAGTTTTACGTTCATAACCTCTCTCTCATTATCCTCCACTTGTTCATGGTGTTTTTGACTTGTTTGAGGCATCACACTTGAGGTGCTAAAATTCTTGAAAGGCCAACAACTACAAGCTACAAATAAGAGGTATTCTTCTAAATATATTTTATGATTCATGTACCAAATTTGTATGCTAGATAGGTTTCATGCTTTGGATAATTTTTTGTTACATGTATAACTAGAGAAAACATAGATCCAAAGCATTAGGGTTGTATGTGCACCATAGGAGTGTTATACTACATAAAACCAAACATTAAGTCCTTGAACACACTTTGTGGCCATCTAACACTTGCATGGTTGTTGCTTAACCATCAAGCCCTGATTTTTATGGCTCTAAATGCTTCCAAGAGCTCAAAAGGACAACTCTTATGGCCTGGAACTACCAGAACACAAAAAATCTGAATTATGGAGTCAAAATGTCACATAAAACACCCCAAAACTACAACTAAGCATGCAATGGTCAAGTTTGAAGCTTAATACCTCAAATGAGTCATAATAGATGCTGAACTCATGGATCTACAAACCCTTCTCACGTTCTTGCTCCTTCTATAACTTTCTCTTCTTCAAAACCACCAAAAATCACCAGAAAGTGCACCAAATTAGCTCACAAAGCATGCACGAGGTTTAGGGTTCAATTTATACTCTTTAGGGACAGTAAAGGCTGAAGGAATGAGGTTTGGGACCGAGTTAATGTCTTTATATATGGTGCAAACCCTATTATTTTGGGTTTGCAACTGGACAGGCTATGCCCAACGTACACTTGTGTACGCCCAACATACACAAGGCTTCCCCCGCTTCGCGCCTCAATCGTGTACACCGTGCGTACACTATGTATGCCCAACGTACGACCTTTCTCCAAGTTACAATATATTATATTTAATTAAATCAAAGGAAAATACTTGGTGACTCAGATGTTACAAATCTCCCCCGCTTGAATTAGACTTTGTTCTTGAAGTCTGCTGCTGCTGGGAATAGCTCGGGGTAATGCTCCCTTATCTCATCCTATGGCTCCCATGTCCATTTTGAGCCCTTACGGTGCTGCCACTGCACCTTTACCAGTTATACTGCCTTGTTTCTCAGACCCTTTGTCTTCTTGTCAAGAATGGTTACAGGCTTCTCGATGTAGTTCAGGAGGTCATCCACATGTATGTCCTCTAAAGGAACCACTGCGGAGTCATCGACTATACACTTCCGCAATTGTGAAACATGAAAAGTGTTGTGGATCTATTTAAGATCTTCCGGAAGGTCTAACCGATATGCTACCTTGCCCAGCCAGGCTATCACCCTGAAAGGTCCGATATACTTGGGGCCCAGCTTGCCCTATTTTCTGAAGCGGATGACACCTTTCTAAGGTGAAACCTTTAGAAGGACCATATCCCTGACCTGAATCTCCAAGTCCGATCGGCGTCTTTCAATGTAGCTCTTCTGCTGACTCTGGGCTGTCTAGAGTCTACTCCGAACCTTCTGGATCTTCTCCATCATCTTGAGTACCATTTCGGTACTCCCCATGACTCTCTGACCAACCTCACCCCAACGTATTGGGGTTCTGCACTACCTCCCTAAAGCATCTCGAAGGGAGGCCGGTTGATACTGGCGTGGTAGCTATTATTATAGTAAAACTCTTCCAAGGGATGGTAGGTATCCCAACTACCATCGAAGTCTAGAATGGATGCCCACAACATATCCTCCAAGGTCTGGATGGTCCGCTCGCTCTGACCATCCGTCTGCGGGTGGAAAGTCGTGTTGAAGTGTAGACGAGTACCCAACTCGTTATGAAATTTCTTCCAGAATCTGGAAGTGAACCGCACATCCTTGTTAGAAATCACGGAAACCGGCACCACATGTCGAGCTACTACCTCCCTGATGTAGATGCATGCCACCTTTTCAGCCAAAATACTCTCTTGAATCGGTATGAAATGGGCACTTTTGGGCAAACGATCCACAATGACCCATATCGCGTCAACTCCATGTGTTGTCCGAGGTAACTTCGTAATGAAGTCCATGGTAATATGCTCCCATTTCCACACAGGGATATCCAATGACTGCGTCTTGCCGTGAGGTCTCTGGTGTTCGGCCTTGACATTTCTGCAGTTCAAGCACCTCTCGACGTACCAGGCTACATCCCGCTTCTTGCAGGGCCACTAGTAATCAGGACGGAGATCTCTATACATCTTCGTCGCCCTAGGATGGATAGAAAATCTGGATTTGTGTGCCTCCTCCATCAGGATTTGGTGCACTACGGAACCCACACTCTACGATGGAGTGTCAATAGCTCGTGACTATCATAGTCGAAGGAGGAAATCTGACCTACAATACACTTACTCTCCCGGTGTTCCTCCTTCATAGCCTCCTGTTGAGCCTCCCGAATCCGCTCAAAAAGCGGAGTCACTACTTTCATCCTCAGGAAGATGTCTCTGATCGGGGCCACGAATACCTTGCGGCTAAGTGCATCGGCCACAACATTGGCCTTCCTCGGGTGGTAGAGGATCTCGCAATCGTAATCCTTCACCACGTCCAACCACCTTCGTTGTGTTATGTTCATATTTGGCTGGTCCATCAAGTACCTGAAGCTCTTGTGATCCGTGTAAATGGTACAACGGACCCAATAGAGGTAGTGTTGCCAAATCTTGACGGCATAAACAACCGCCGCCAACTCCAGGTCGTGCGTCGGGTAATTCGCCACGTGAAGCTTCAACTGCCTCAAGTTGTAGGCGATGACATACCCTCTCTACATCATTATTTCTCCCAAAGCCTAGATAGACACGTCACAACACACTATGAAATCCTCAACGCCCTCGGGCAGGGATAAGATCGACGCCTCAAACAACTTACACCTCAAAGTCTCGAATGCTCCCTGTTGCTCAGGCCCCCAACGAAAGACAATAACCTTCTTTGTCAACCGGTCAGGGGTAACGCTATCTTGGAGAAATCCTGAATGAATCTCTGATAGTATCCTGCTAAACTGAGGAAGCTCCGAATCTCGGATGGAGACCTCGGAACCTCCGATCTCATCACGGCCTCCACCTTCGCCAGGTCAATCAGAATACCATTCTGGTTGATAATGTGCCCCAGAAACTGCACTTCGCGCAACCAGAACTCGCACTTGGATAAATTTATGTAGAAGGTCTCCCTCCTCAGGGTATCTAAAACCTCTCGCAAGTGCCCCTCATGCTGCTCCTGGGTCTTGGAGTAGACCAGGATATCATCAATAAACACTATCACTGACCGGTCTAACATCGGCATGCACATGCGGTTCATGAGGTCCATGAATGCGGCCGGGGAATTAGTGAGCCCAAAAGGCGTCACCATAAACTCGCAGTGCCCATATTGAGTCTGGAAGGCTATCTTATGCATATCCTCCTCCATGACCCTCATCTAGTGGTATCCTGAGTGCAAATCAATCTTGGAAAACCAATACGCCCCCTGAAGCTGGTCAAATAGATCATCGATCCTTGGGTGTGGGTAACGCTTCTTCACCGTTTTATTGTTCAACTCTCGGTAGTCTATGCACATCAGGTGCGACCCATCCTTCTTTTTCACAAACAGGATCGGTGCACCCCATAGCGAGCTACTCGGCCGGATGAACCCCTTGTCTAACAGCTCCTGCAGCTACGTAGACAACTCCTACATCTCTGGCGGAGCCAATCAATATGGTGCCTTGGCTATGAGAGCTGCATCGGGAACCAGATCCATCCAAAACTCCACCTGCCTCTCCGGAGGCACCCCAGGTAGATCCTACGGAAATACATCTGGGTACTCATGAATAACTAGTACCTTATCAATCGTCATTCTAACCTGTTCCCGTGTATCCATAATGTAAGCGACAAACCTTGAGCAACCCTGATGGAGATTACATCTGGCCCTAGCATTGGAACATAAAACGGGGTCGCGCTGAGCTCACTCCCGCTGGACTACCAACTCTCTTTTACTTGGGGTCTGTGCTCGTAGCAGCTGGTGCTCACAATCAAACACTGCCCCATTGGGGCTCAACCAATCCATCCCTACTATGACTTTGTTCCCGCGCAAAGGGATGGTAACCAAGTTGATAGCATAGCACTCATCATACATCCTCAAAACACAACCTCGATGAACCCTCGATGCCTGAACGGACCGCTCATCTGTAATCTCCACCTCTAGTGGGTAGTCTAATATGCTCGAAGACTCAAGAAACTTCTTGCTGAGCACAAGAGATATGAAAGATCGGGTGTCCCCCAACTCAAATAACACCCAAACAGGAATATCGTTCACGAGGAACGATCCTAAAACAAGACATATAAAAATGTAAGTAATGTCATAACGTAAAATAAAAGTTAAAGGAAAGAAACATACCCATCACCAGATCTGGTGCAACCTACTTCTCCTTGACGATCAACTGAAAGGCTCGACTCCTCACCATTGGAGCATCCGTCTTGCCCTGCCGGCCGTCTGTGATCCGCAGGGTCGCTGGAGCCGGTGCCACCACTGGCGCAACTGATGCTAAACTCGAACAATAGGGCTTTCTGTGGCCCTTTTGATTGTAATGGAAGCAAATCAGATCTGATGTCAGAATGGTAGGAGTGGGAGCGGTACAATCCTTGCTAAAGTTCCCGGTTGTGCCACACTTGTAGCAGCCTGAGCTCCTCAGCCTACAATCTCCCTTATGTGGCTTGCCGCATTTCCCACAGCGGCCCCAAACCTGATAGCCCTTCGACATCGAGTCGAATCCCTTGGGTTTCTTTGTAGAGACCCCTCCTGTCTTCCCAGCTTCTGCCTTCCTCTTCCTTATATACTCCATATCAATCTCCCTCTCGCGTGCCCTAGCTATCATGTCGTCCGGTGTCGGGCACGCCGAGTAACTAACAAACTACCTGATCTCCGGCCTCAACATATCGTGGTATCGAGTCTTCTTCATCTCCTGATCAGATGTATACTGGGGCACCAACAAATCCCTCTCCCCAAATTTAGCAGTGATCTCCACCACAGTCTCAGTCGTCTGTCTCATGTCCAGGAACTCTCTGGCTAACTGTTGAATCTCCACAGCGGGTGCAAACTCGGATCGGAATCAGGTCATGAAATCTGGCCAGGTCATGGTCGCAATGGTTGGGCCTCCTAATGCGTAACTGACCTCCTCCCACCAATCCCTAGCTCGATCCATGACAAACCTGACCTTCGAGTTCCATACTTTTGGGGAGATCCTTCATGAGTACCGAAAAAACAAAAATAGATGTAGTAAATGTTACTTTGTCCATGGAGTTCGATAATGAGGTGATAAACTTTAATATCTTTGAAGCCATGCGTTATCCTAGTGATATTCATTCCTTAAACTTCATAGATGTTATTATTCATGTACTAATGATTGTTTTGAGTTGTCAAGCAAAGATATGCTAACCACCATCTTGAGCAAGCATTTTGATGAGACAGGGATCAAGAGTCTAGTTGAGAAGTATACTTTAGAGGATGAGTTGATCGAAGCAATCAACTCTTTGGAAAAAGCGTAACCTATGAGAGTTAAACCACCCTGCATGAAGCTTAAAAATCCGATGCGAAACTCCTTCCTTCTATAGTGCAACCACCGATTCTTGAATTGAAGACTCTTCCCGATCGTCTCAAGTATGTTTATCTTAGAGAGGAAGAGACATTACTGGTGATAATTTCAACCAAATTATCAAAAGAAAAAGAAAAAGAGTTGGTTGAAATTTTGAAAAAGTACAATGAAGCGTTTGGTTAGACCATCGCGGACATAAAAGGGTTGAGTCCATCATTATGCATGCATAAAATATTTATGGAAGAGGAGTTTAATCCAACCTGCGAAACTCTAAGGAGACTAAATCCACCCATGATGGAGGTGGTGAAAAAGGAGATCATGAAGCTCTTAGAAGCAGGTGTAATCAATCCCATTTCTGATAGTAAGTGGGTAAGTCCTATACAAGTTGTTCTGAAAAAATTCCGGAGTCATAGTTGTTAAAAACTCCGAAAAGTATTTGATACCCACCCATGTGCATAACGGGTGGAGAGTTTGCGTAGATTATAGGAAGTTGAATGCTTCCACATGGAAAGACCATTTCCCCTTACTATTCATCGATCAAATGCTTGAAAGATTGGTCGGGAAGTAGCACTATTGTTGTCGTGATGGTTTTTCTAAATTTCATCAAATTCCGTCGCCCTAGACCATTTCCCCTTACCATTTCCGTCGCCCTAGAAGACCAAGAGAAAACCACATTCACATGTCCTTTTGGCACTTTTGCATATAGACACATGCCCTTCGGTTTGTTCAATGCACCTACAACATTTTAAAGATGCATGGTGAGCATATTTTTTTAAAATATGTTGAAAATATCATAGAGGTTTTCATGGATGATTTCGTTGGTTATGGAAATTTTTTTAACGAATATTTGCAAAATCTCACCAAAATCTTACAAAGGTGCATTGACACAAATATAGTCCTTAATTATGAAAAATGTCATTTTATTGTTGACAAGGGCTTGATACTTGGACATGTGGTGTCTCAAAAAGGATTAGAAGTAGAAAAGGCCAAAATTGATGTCATTAAGAGCTTACATTACCCGATAAATTTTCGGGAAATGTGTTCTTTCCTGGCCATCTAGGTTTTTATCGTCGATTCATTAAAGACTTTTCCAAAATCACAATGCCGATGTGCCAACTTCTACAAAAAGAGGTCGAGTTCGAGTTTAGTGATGCATCTAAAAGTGCATTTGATCGTTTGAACGATTTGTTGACATCTGCCCCCATCATTCAACCGCCGAATTGGGATCTTCCATTCGAGATCATGTGCGATGCTAGCAATACCGTGGTTTGGGCAGTTTTAGAACAAAAGGTGGACCAGCTCATCATGTCATTTACTATGCGTCCAAGATCCTTGATAATGCACAAAGTAACTACACCACAACAAAAAAAGAGTTGTTGGCTATTGTCTTTGCACTAGAGAAGTTCTGACAATACCTTCTCGGGACCAAAGTGATTATCTATTCAAACCATGCAACTATAAAGCACTTACTAATCAAGAATGATGTGAAGCCGAGGTTAATACGGTGGATGTTGCTTTTGCAAGATTTCGATATAAAGATCAAGGATAAAAGTGGGAAATAGAATTTGGTTGCGGATCATCTAAGTCATATAATAACACCCGAAGACACCACACCAATCCGTGACACATTTTTGGATGAGAATTTGTTCGTTACTAAGGAAGATCCATGGTATGCAAATATAGTCAATTACTTGGTCACGAATCAGTATCCCCTGGAATCCACACGTTGGCAAAAGGACAAAATCAAGGAGGAAAAGAGTTATGTATGGGATGAGCCATACCTTTGGAAGTACTGCACGGACCAAATGATCCGAAGGTGTGTTGAGAAAAATGAGGTACAATTCATACTTAACTTTTGTCATTCCTATGCTTGTGGAGGTCATTTCGGACCCCAAAGGATAGCCAGAAAAGTCTTAGATAGCGGATTTTATAGGCTTACCATTTTTCATGATTCTTTTGTGCTATATACACATTGTGATTAGTGCCAAAAATCAAGGGTCATAAGTTCTAGTAATCAAATGCCCCTTACCCCCATCTTAGTTTGTGAAACATTCAATGTGTGGGGTATAGACTTCATGCACTACTAGAAAAACAACCTTTTACTACGCGCAATGCGTGTCGTAAAACGCTCAGAAGACGCGCAACTGCGCGTCAAGGAAGGCCCTGTCATAACGAGAGATAACGCGCATTTATGACACACATTTATGACACGCAACGCGTATCATTAAAATCATGTCAAGAAAAGGCTATGTCATAAATGAAGATGACACACATTTTTGCGTATCGTAAATTTAAATGTTTTAAAAAATATATTTAGATATTTTTAAATTTTTAAATAATAGAAATAAAATACCATATACAAATAATACTATCCATTGCATAAAATTTAGTGTCATAAAGTTCTATTTCTTACAATATATAAATTCGCGTTCATCTAATCTACTTTGTGTTTCATACAAAAAATCTATTTCATACGGCTTCTTCCATTTCCTTTATTAGTAGCTTCCATCATTAGTAGTACAACTAATAATTGAAATGAAGAATGCAACACTTGGATTTGCAGCATCTTATCTCTTTCAGCTTGAGCTTTCTTTTCCTCTTCTAACAATTGAAATGAAGAATGCAACACTTGTTGAATATTGTGAAACTTGTATTTCTGCCAACCCATGAATCAAATTAGTTTGTCTGCATGTTTTCAACCAAATATAGGAAATTTGCTATTATCCAATGATTCCCAATCTAACATAAAAGGGAATCATTTCCACACAAAAAACAACTAATATATCTATTTTTTTCATATATTTATAATGACAGCCAAAATATTGTAAAAATCACCTAAAACAACAAACTCATACACATCATAAATGTATAAAAAAACAAAATCAACAATGGCAGTAGCAGTAGCATCAGAGCAGCAACAAAATCACACATCTATTTTGAAAAAGATTTTGTACTTTACGGGCTAACACATAAAGGCAATACACTTTGTATCAAAATTCCAACATCAACAGTACAGATACAACTAAAGTGATAACTACAACAATTTAAATTGAATATTAAAACAACAACATTGAGTTTCAAGATACAAACCAATGACGTACGTACGTGTGTGTGTGTGTAAGCTTTATCTGCATTTGCAAGTCGATCTTGGAACAATGCCCTCTCACTTCAACATCTATCTCTTACCCCCTTCCATGGAGCTTCACCACTCTCATACTTACCCTGAATCAACAACATTCTCCTTTCAATTATACCATTCTATTTTTATTTCAATATAACATGGGGGTGGGGTTGGTCTCACCTGGCTCTCGTGTGCAGGCTGTCACATCAAAACAATTTTTTTTGAGATTTTAATTTGAAGTTAATTTTAGAAGTCAGAAGAAAATAGAATTGATTGATTGACCTGACCTTTACACATCGTCGAAGTGTAAAATCCAAACCCCATCCATGCACCAAATCATTCTATAACAACATTATAAAACCAATATTACCATTATTGTTAATGTCTTGTTAAAATATAAGCTAACTATATATATATATATATATATATATATATATATACCTGAATCAAATGCCACACACACCTCCAATGCATGAAAAGACATGAAAGGAAGATAAAAGTAGCAAAAATGAAGATATGGTGATGGACATGTGGTAAAAAAGATATTGTAACTTCCATAAAAACCATGAAAGCAAACTATGTGTACATTTAAAAGACATTTCTTTTACGTGCTCTTATTTCATTCACAATTTCGGTTTATAATAATTGTCAAATAAATAGTTAACTATTATTCAGAATCATTTTCAAACAGAAGGGTAAAAGAATAAGTTTTTTTCTTCATATTTTCATTTAAACCAAAAAAAGAAAAGTCATTTTATCAAATTACTTTACCCATACATTACTAGCGGAGAAAAAAAAACATCCCCTAAAAGTCCATAACAACAGTTTCAATTTCAACACACAAGAATCTTGGGATTTTGCTTTTTATTCTCATAAATAAGTAAAGAACTATATTTTTTTTCTTGACAAAACACCGTTGGTTTTTTCTTCAAATAACTAAAACTTTGTGTTTACAAAATACCATTATTTTAATAGTTTTCAACGGTGTTTTGTGAATAAAAAAATAAATAGTTGGTTACCAGTTTATGACATTTAAACCTGTTAAAAATACGATCAGCCAACAACACTAGTATTGGCTACAAGATAGGTGAGAGACTGTTTATGGTAATTAATCCGAAGTTGTTTGTACTTTTTAGTAAAAGTCACAACATCAATCTCCTTTCCAAGAATCTGTTCATGTAGCATTTCTGATTCCTCATCCGTTTTATTCATACACTCTGAAGTAAAATCAGCAATAATATATGTCACACCCCAAAAACCGAAGGCGGAAACATTTCCGGGGTTGACTCCACGTTGAGTATCAAATCCAATGTACATAGTAAGTAAAGTAAATCAACCATTACATTACATATATGAAAGTTTTACATTTGTTTCAACAGAAAAAGTTATACATGTGATACATAGCATATATAAACAACGCGAAACGAGTCTTCTACGCATTTCTTCTTCACCAAAAGAGATTGTCGGGTACCTGTCTAATGTGAACCTGAGAATACAAGCGGTTTGAAAATCAGCATAAAGCTGGTGAGTTCATAAGCGGTTTTGTTTTCTGAAAATGTACGAGTTCCTTTAGTTTTCTGAAAACGAGGTTATCCAAGAAAATCCCATATTTTCTTATGTAAAGTTAGTTTCCAAAACCGAAAAGTAAAGTAAACGATGTATAATGAAAACATGATTGTTCTTGTGAATTGTAGTTCAGTTATTTAACTTGTTACACTTTTCTAATTTCGTACTACGATTACTCAGGAAGAACCCCATGTTCTCCTGACTGTGTGTGTCTGTGAACTATTACCAATTCTGATTATGTTCAGTGTCCTCCCCAGGAAAACCCCATGTTTTCCTGACTATGTGTGTATCTTTACAGATTCTGGTTATGTTCAGTGTTCTTCCCAGGAAAACCCCATGTTTTCCTGAATGTGTGTATATGTGTATCATTACCGATTCTGGTTATGTTTAGTGTTCTCCCCAGGAAAACCCCATGTTTTCCTGAATGTGTGTATATGTAAGCCTGTCATCCTTGAACGTACATTAGTTTTATTACGTACATAAAACTAATAAATACTCGTAAAGTGTTAATAATCCTGATTGCGAGTCCTTAACCATACTCAGACTAGATACGACTCGGACCAGGGCCAATATCCTTTTTATGACTTTCGTCACCCTTGAACCTTTCGGTTCGGCTGTAGCTAGCAGCCAGGTGTGGGATTGTCAGTCCCGTATAGATCTATACACTCAAGCCACGCTCTCCTACGTACGGAGATTCTGGTTACAGGGTTAGTCCTCCATTATCTCGTGTCATGGAAGTGTTACGAGGACGTGTCTCCAATCTTTAAGATTCCTCTTTACTTTTCGACTAGGAAAGTAGTATTTACGACTAGCTATATTCTACGTACCTGTCCTTTACACTTGAGTCCAAGTGTTTTATTAAGGACATTACACTCGAACCTAGGTGTTATCTAATGATGACTGTCCTTTACACTCGATCCTAGGTGTATTATTAAGGACGTTACAAATGATATATGTGTGTTATCTTATGGTGATAGTCCTTTACACTCGATCCTAGGTGTATTATTAAGGACATTACAATTGATTTGTGTGTCATCATGGTATTTATCTTTCACACTCGAACCTACGTGTATTGTTAAGGACATACAGATATTTTATGTTTTCTGATGGTGTCTGACTTTTACACTCGAACCTTAGTGTTTTGTTACAGACATTACAATGGTTTATGTGTTCTATCAGTTTAAGTGTGAACAATCAAATGTGAAGTATACATTATAACAGTGTATAATAAGAATTGAAAATCGGGTTAAAACAAACAACTCTGCAAGTCAAAAATAGTTTGTTAAAAAGGTTTTCAATTCTTAAAAATATACAAATATGAAACCATTTAACTGAAATCATAAATTTAAGTACAAGATATTCTTGTACTTTTGCTTGTATTCCCCCCCTGAAAACATTGAAAAACCATTGAAAAAGGGTAGGGGTATGAACTCACCGGACGCGGAAGTGTGTCGGTTTCGGATGCTAAACGTCGAATCGAGGCCTGATAACACACGAGGTTCCTATGTAAAATGAAATGTGATACAAATATATCTAATTAGATTCACAAACTCTAATTAGATATGAAGTTACACTCCAACGAACGAAAACACCTCAAAACGGGTGTTTGGAGTGACCCGGGTGACATCTACGGACGAGAATTGAAGCGAGGGACTTGGGATTTGAGTTTACTCCCCAAGAGTAAACTCCCTAATGAAGTTTACGGCCTAAACACATAACCACATGAGTTCACGGCCGTGAACTCATGTCCGGGTGTTTTATGGTGCTTAATGGGTCATAAATGGCCAATACCACTTGGGAATGCTTGGAATAATTTTACCTAAGGCTTGGAATGAATTAAAATCACTAAATACATCACTTAAGGGAGTTTACGGCCTTGGAATGGGGCCTATGGCCGTAAACTCTCATATTCCCTTGAATATATGTTTTTAATGTCCCATAGTTAATCACATGTGATTCTAAACTCATACAAACCCCTCAAAATTTATGTCTAAGGTGTTCTAGGTCCATAACCAATATTCTAAAAGTCATATCTAAGTCTTGTTTGAGCCATGGAAGGGTTTAAGGGCTTAAAAACCCTTTAAATATGGGTTTACGGCCTAAGCACCATTCTGGGCCGTAAACTCATATATAAGTCTCTAAATCATGGTTTGAGGCATTCTAATTCCATTTCATAAAGTCATTTAGCCATATTCAAGGTCTAATTGTGGTTTGGAAGGGTTTTGTTGCTCCAAAAACCCCATTTATATGAGTTTACGGCCTAGGACTGTTCTAGGGCTGTAAAATCATGGTAATGGTCCTAATCCATGGTTTAGACTCGAATTTGAAGGCTAGAAAGGTTGCATAGCAAATTAGGGAATGTACCTTGAAGATTTGAGACCTTAAACTTGAGATTTGGACCTTTAAATCTAGTTTGAGGAGAGAGGTTGGAGTGAAAGTTGTAGAATGGAGCAAAAGCTTCAAAATGAAGACTTGGATCACTTTAAATAGTGTCCATGTTCGGGACACGGTAGAATTCTACCCGATACCGGCGTTAGACGGGGCTTTTGGTCGCACCCGGCCAATTTGCCGTAACCCGATATGGTTGATTCTAGAAATGTTCCGATCATTAATATGAGACGTTAGAATGAGTTCTTAGGGTATTAAGACACTCATTAAGTCATAAAATAAAATATACATTAATGACTTAATAAAATGCCGGAATCAGAAACGAAATCGGAAACGGCGATTGGATAATCGGAATGAGTCGCGAGTAGGGTTACATTTACGGATATGAATTTTGGGTTGTTACATTATCCCCCCGTTAGAGGGAATTTCGTCCCGAAATTCAAAGATTCGAACACAGATCACGAAGTGAAAAGAGATATGAGAATGAATCTACTGCTTCGGGTCTTCAAGCTCCTAAGTGGAATCGGGTCTCCGCTTGACATTCCAGCGAACTCTCACTGTCAGGATATGGCTGTTACGCATGGTTAACCTCTCGATCTACGATCTCATATGATTCATCCATGAAGGTTTGGATTTTTATCGGTTTTGACCTCATCAAGGGCGACTAGGGTTTTCATCAGGTTAGCACTTCTCACAAACAAGGATGTGGAATACCGGATGCTCGCTGCTAAGTTCCTGAAGATAGCTCGGAGAGGGCTATGGAATCGATTCCTAACGAAGATCTCGAAGGGTCTAAGGTTCCACAAGTTAAGTTTTCCGCAATTCTTAAGGCATACTATGTCTTTCCAGGGTAAAACCTCCAACAAGTGGGTACACTTTCACATGGTAGAGTAACTAAGGGTTCGATGGTTCTAAGGGAAACTTCTACATGAGTCTACGATTATAGTCGACGGAACCCAAGAATCGACATGTTTCCATGGGTGTTCCCAGTGTCGACTAATTCTTTATTGCCTTTGCTTTTGGAAGGTTTTACAAGTATGACTGCTTTGCTTAACTACATGACCAAGAAAATGGTTCGACCGAAGGACGCCACTACTACCTCGTAGTGATCGTATCATGCCCTGATTGCTGCCTTGCACATATCGTGCTTATTAAGGTTTGGCTACGAGGAAATTCCTGGGATTAGATCGATGCGAGACTGGATTGCACATTCGGAAAGAATTACCAAGAATTCTTTGGAAACAGTATTGGGGAAGGAATCGTAGACTTCTCGTTTCTCGATGATCACTCGGACGAGAAATACATGGAAAGACTTTTTAAGCTTTGATGTACAAAGATCATGAAAGTCGAGTCGGAGGAAGGTTGGAACGAATGGCTTTCTCGAAACTAGGAATGACAACATGAATGAGGCTCGGTCATTACATGCTAAGGGTGACATCAAAGCATCTCATAAAAAGTTTGCCACTAGGTTGAATGGAAAAAGAATATCCCTCGGATTGAGAATACAATCTACGGATACGACACAAGGGTTCTCGTTCTCACGTGATAACCATCTCGAAGATATACATATTGGGTTACTCGCAAACGACGGGGTTAGAAGATGTTCAAATGGATGGTTAACGAATTTCTTTCAGTGCTAGAATCGAAAAGAATCACAGGCATATAAATTTAACAAGGGAAATATACCTGTGGCAATGGTGGGATCGGTGGCTATCTCCTCTTGTCCTATCGCTAGAACTGTTCCTATGTTGCCAGGTGTTACAGCCTTGGGACAGTTTCGCTTAAGATGCCCAACTTCTCCACAACCATAGCAGGCCCGACCAATGCCCGCTCCGGAAGTTTGACTCGTTGATTGGGTTGGTGTCTTACAGTTTTTCGCCATGTGCCCCTTTATGCCACATTTGTTGCAAATTATCTCGATACATGGACCGGAAGGAAGATGATGATAGTTGCACTTGTCACAACTAGGAAGGGTTCCAACATACTTACTGGCAGGTTTTCGAGTTGAGGATCCAACAACAGAGACGGCTGCAGGGGAAGTGGCAGCGTGAACTGCCACCGTTTGCTGTCTCTTCGAAGACTCGTACGATGCCTGACTTTTCTCTTTCTTCCCAAGTTTTCTTTTCTCACCACTCCTCACTGTCAGCTCAGGAGTGGTAACTGCCTCCTCAAGGTCTTCGCTATGATCGATTAGGATCTGTGCTAAGCGTTTGGCGCTGTCGTATGTATCCGGCCTCGCAGCTATGACGTTCCCTTTCATTGGCTGGGTCAGACCCCATATGAATCTCTCTATCTTCTTACTCTCCGGGGTAACCATTCCCGGGCAGAGTAGTGCCAAGTCGTCGAACCTGGTAGTATAAGCAGTGATGTCGGAACCTTTCATCTTCAGGTTCCAAAGTTCATGTTCTAACTTCTGCATTTCGTCCCGATGGCAGTACTCAGTCAGCAGAAGTTCCTTCATGGCTTCCCAACCCATGGCGTTGGCTACAGGTAAGGTTAGGGATTTGACTCGGCCGTTCCACCAAGTCAACGCTTTGTCGATAAAGGTGCAGGCGACAAACTTCACCTTGTCTGAATCTGAACAGGCGCAGATTTCAAAGATGGATTCGATCTTCTCGAACCATCGGGTGAGAGAAATGACACCTCCGGTGCCATCAAAGGACGGGGGTTTTGCGTTCATGAAATCCTTATAGGAACCCTCTTTCCGGCGTCCCTGACTGTTTTCTTGGTTTTGGGTTTGGGTATCACCTCCCGTACCACCGGAACCGTCGGAGTTCCGTTGAGACATGGCAGCTACCACCGCGGCTGTAATAGCTGCCTGGAATACTACATGGTCGATTTGAGGAGGAGGTGGTGGCGGAGGGTTGTTGCTCTTGGAGATGGGTCTCTTTCTTGGAGGCATCTTGATCTAATAAGATCAAGGAAGAGAGAATGATAAGTCCTCTGAATGGAATCAAGAGATATGACAGATATATGCTGAATAAGCGATAAAGCAGGATAGAGTTATCAAGACAAGAAAATTATGGCTAAGAGAATGATCAAAGAACAATGTATGAACGAGGATTTCTACCAAGGATTGGCTCGAGAAATACTCCCATAGTATTTCAGGATTCGTTACGACACTAACTCGATGTTTGTGGTATTAGGGTAAGTTTTAGGCATGCCGCATACCACAGTCACTCCCAAGCACATGTTGGCCATGTCTCGAATGAATATAGTTGGCCAGGCTATATTGATCCTAGACACGACTACATAACTGCCCAGGTTTAACCGCAGCGTACAACACCCATTTACTTATGTTTTGTTCTACTTGTAGTTACGGATCTCGACAGGTCGGTATACTTATATACTTTTGAAAATACTTATATTTTGATGGATACTTTTAGTTCAGAGCACTTAGGCCCCTTAATGTTTATAGTTTTATACCATGTAAGGTTTGGTATACTTCATTCACTATAAACAAGGGCTCTGATACCAATCTGTCACACCCCGAAAACCGAAGGCAGAAACATTTTCGGGGTTGACTCCACATTGAGTATCAAATCCAATGTACAAAGTAAGTAAAGTAAATCAACCATTACATTACATATATGAAAGTTTTACATTTGTTTCAAAAGCAAAAGTTATACATGTGATACATAGTATATATAAACAACGCGAAACGAGTCTTCTACGCATTTCTTCTTCACCAAAAGAGATTGTCGGGTACCTGTCTAATGTGAACCTGAGAATACAAGTGGTTTGAAAATCAGCATAAAGCTGGTGAGTTCATAAGCGGTTTTGTTTTCTGAAAATGTACGAGTTCCTTTAGTTTTCTGAAAACGAGGTTATCCAAGAAAATCCCATATTTTCTTATGTAAAGTTAGTTTCCAAAACCGAAAAGTAAAGTAAACGATGTATAATGAAAACATGATTGTTCTTGTGAATTGTAGTTCAGTTATTTAACTTGTTACACTTTTCTAATTTCGTACTACGATTACTCAGGAAGAACCCCATGTTCTCCTGACTGTGTGTGTCTGTGAACTATTACCAATTCTGATTATGTTCAGTGTCCTCCCCAGGAAAACCCCATGTTTTCCTGACTATGTGTGTATCTTTACAGATTCTGGTTATGTTCAGTGTTCTTCCCAGGAAAACCCCATGTTTTCCTGAATGTGTGTATATGTGTATCATTACCGATTCTGGTTATGTTCAGTGTTCTCCCCAGGAAAACCCCATGTTTTCCTGAATGTGTGTATATGTGTATCATTACCGATTCTGGTTATGTTCAGTGTCCTCCCCAGGAAAACCCCATGTTTTCCTGAATGTGTGTATATGTAAGCCTGTCATGCTTGAACGTACATTAGTTTTATTACGTACATAAAACTAATAAATACTCGTAAAGTGTTAATAATCCTGATTGCGAGTCCTTAACCATACTCAGACTAGATACGACTTGGACCAGGGCCAGTATCCTTTTTATGACTTTCGTCACCCTTGAACCTTTCGGTTCGGCTGTAGCTAGCAGCCAGGTGTGGGATTGTCAGTCCCGTATAGATCTATACACTCAAGCCACGCTCTCCTACGTACGGAGATTCTGGTTACAGGGTTAGTCCTCGATTATCTCGTGCCATGGAAGTGTTACGAGGACGTGTCTCCAATCTTTAAGATTCCTCTTTACTTTTCGACTAGGAAAGTAGTATTTACGACTAGCTATATTCTACGTACCTATCCTTTACACTTGAGTCCAGGTGTTTTATTAAGGACATTACACTCGAACCTAGGTGTTATCTAATGATGACTGTCCTTTACACTCGATCCTAGGTGTATTATTAAGGACGTTACAAATGATATATGTGTGTTATCTTATGGTGATAGTCCTTTACACTCGATCCTAGGTGTATTATTAAGGACATTACAATTGATTTGTGTGTCATCATGGTATTTATCTTTCACACTCGAACCTACGTGTATTGTTAAGGACATACAGATATTTTATGTTTTCTGATGGTGTCTGACTTTTACACTCGAACCTTAGTGTTTTGTGATAGACATTACAATGGTTTATGTGTTCTATCAGTTTAAGTGTGAACAATCAAATGTGAAGTATACATTATAACAGTGTATAATAAGAATTGAAAATCGGGTTAAAACAAACAACTCTGCAAGTCAAAAATAGTTTGTTAAAAAGGTTTTCAATTCTTAAAAATATACAAATATGAAACCATTTAACTGAAATCATAAATTTAAGTACAAGATATTCTTGTACTTTTGCTTGTATTCCCCCCCTGAAAACATTGAAAAACCATTGAAAAAGGGTAGGGGTATGAACTCACCGGACGCGGAAGTGTGTCGGTTTCGGATGCTAAACGTCGAATCGAGGCCTGATAACACGCGAGGTTCCTATGTAAAATGAAATGTGATACAAATATATCTAATTAGATTCACAAACTCTAATTAGATATGAAGTTACACTCCAACGAACGAAAACACCTCAAAACGGGTGTTTGGAGTGACCCGGGTGACATCTACGGACGAGAATTGAAGCGAGGGACTTGGGATTTGAGTTTACTCCCCAAGAGTAAACTCCCTAATGAAGTTTACGGCCTAAACACATAACCACATGAGTTCACGGCCGTGAACTCATGTCCGGGTGTTTTATGGTGCTTAATGGGTCATAAATGGCCAATACCACTTGGGAATGCTTGGAATAATTTTACCTAAGGCTTGGAATGAATTAAAATCACTAAATACATCACTTAAGGGAGTTTATGGCCTTGGAATGGGGCCTATGGCCGTAAACTCTCATATTCCCTTGAATATATGTTTTTAAGGTCCCAAAGTTAATCACATGTGATTCTAAAAATTCCTACAAGCCTTGAAATGATTTTTGGACACAAAATGACATGTTTTTAGGAGTTTATGGCCATGGAGCACCTTCTATGGCCGTAAACTCTCAAATGAAGAGTTTTGATGTGTTTAAGGTCCTTAAACTATTTTTGGTTGGTTCTATGATTTATTCCAAGGCTTTTGGTGGTGTTGGATGGCTTTCTAACACCTTGAAAATGAGTTTATACCCATTATTGAGGATTTTACGGCCCAAGCACATGCCTTGGCCATAAACTCATACAAACCCCTCAAAATTTATGTCTAAGGTGTTCTAGGTCCATAACCAATATTCTAAAAGTCGTATCTAAGCTTGTTTGAGCCATGGAAGGGTTTAAGGGCTTAAAAACCCTTTAAATATGGGTTTACGGCCTAAGCACCATTCTGGGCCGTAAACTCATATATAAGTCTCTAAATCATGGTTTGAGGCATTCTAATTCCATTTCATAAAGTCATTTAGCCATATTCAAGGTCTAATTGTGGTTTGGAAGGGTTTTGTTGCTCCAAAAACCCCATTTATATGAGTTTACGGCCTAGGACTGTTCTAGGGCTGCAAACTCATGGTAATGGTCCTAATCCATGGTTTAGACTCGAATTTGAAGGCTAGAAAGGTTGCATAACAAATTAGGGAAGGTACCTTGAAGATTTGAGACCTTAAACTTGAGATTTGGACCTTTAAATCTAGTTTGAGGAGAGAGGTTGGAGTGAAAGTTGTAGAATGGAGCAAAAGCTTCAAAATGAAGACTTGGATCATTTTAAATTGTGTCCAAGTTTAGGACACGGTAGAATTCTACCCGATACCGGCGTTAGACGGGGCTTTTGGTCGCACCCGGCCAATTTGCCGTAACCCGATATGGTTGATTCTAGAAATGTTCCGATCATTAATATGAGATGTTAGAATGAGTTCTTAGGGTATTAAGACACTCATTAAGTCATAAAATAAAATATATATTAATGACTTAATAAAATGCCAGAATCGGAAACGAAATCGGAAACGACGATTGGATGATCGGAACGAGTCGCGAGTAGGGTTACATTTAGGGATATGAATTTCGGGTTGTTGCAATATATCATCAGATTAATTCCCAAAAATGAAAAATAATCAATTTTAAAGAAAATATACCTTGTAGCTTGTTTAGCAAGGAACCTGATGAGTAACATTGAAGGAGTTGGGTTTTTTTTTTCTTGAACTCATGTAACTTTTCTTGAGCAGATGCTAATTCCATTGTTCATATGATCATACACTGTAACTGTTGTATTAGTGTCTAAGTCCATAACTATTTTGGTATGTACTTGACCCGATGGTGCATGATCCTTTTGGGTTGCCTTCACCAAAGCAACTTGATAGGATGAATTATGGAGAGAAAGGATTAAATATGATTTATTAATATATTATGAGAATAATATATTAAAGGAGAAATCATATTGTTTAATTAATATTAGTCAATAATTAATTGGTAATTAGTTTTGTGACTAAAAGAGATTAATTAAACTTAAGGGACTGGAATTGTAATTATAAGATAATTGCAATTTGGGCCACGGATTGCCTTATATTAAGGAGTGGACAAAATCTCTAGGGAAACCCATAAGTAAATCATTCAAGGCCTTAATTAAAGGAGTCTATGGGTTGCTTAGGGCTTAAGCATCCAAATTAGGGTTTCCTTGTTAGATAACCTTAATAGCCTCACTATATATAGATCCCTAAAGGACCAAAAACGTGGACAAGAACCTTCTTGGGTTTGTAGACGTTTTTGGGCAGCCTCGATTGGTTTCTATTGTATTGATGCTTTGTATGTTGAAAAAATTCGATTTTGTGTTTCTGGGGCCTGAACTCGCCGAGGTTTCTAGATGAACTCATCGAGTTCATGATGAACTCGACGAGTCCATTCCTGACTCGACGAGTCGGCTGGTCAGTTAGAGGGAAAACCGGGATTTCTTGTTGTTTTTGCTTGAGGATAGTTACCTTATCATATTAGATCAATATAAATCCGATTTTATGATATATTTGACTATATTCTTGATCTAATTGAAGATATTTATCAATTAATAAAATATTTGTTTCCTTATGTGATAATTGATTAATTATTTTGATTAAATTGGTAAATTGTTTTGCAAGAAATCATTAAATAAATCAAATATGGATAATTATGTGATTAAATGTTAATTTAGATTATTTGTTATTTGATCCTTGTGTTATGAAATGTTTCATATTTTTCCCTTTAGGTTTTATAGTTTAAATTTGACCTCAAAAGTTTTGTTGTTTTGAAATTTAAATAGTTGAAACCCTAATGTTTTGAAAAAGGTTTCAAAACTTGCCCTCAAGTTTTGGAATTTAAATTTTGATTAATTGTTTAATTTTGATGTATATTTAAATTCTAAACCCTAGTGTTTTGAAATGGTTCAAAACTTGCCCTCAAGTTTTGGAATTTAAAAGTTGATTAAAAGTTTAATTAGGAATGTTAAATTCTAAAACCCTAGTATTGTTTTGAAAAAATCAAATCACACCCTTATGGCTTTATTAATTAATTAAGGTGTATAATTAAAAGAGGTTTAATAGATCCATAATGTTTTTGGTTTAAAATTTAATTGAATTAAAAGTATAATTGTTAAATTTGACCACCTATATTTTAAAAGTGTAAATACACCATATACTATATATATATATATATATATATATATATATATATATATATATATATATAACATTAAAAGTCTAACATTATATATATGTATGAGTAAAAGTCAGTCTTACCGTTAGTAGGCCTCATTCACGAAGTTGGTCTATAAGGGGTGTTTAAGGAAATTGCCTATAAAATGACGATTGAATGGGTATCCACTCTTACCCACCGCACTCTTGACTAGTGGAGGGTCGTTAGCCGAATGGGTAGCATAAGACGAAGCCTTCCATTATAAGTATAATGAAGTATAAAAGTAACTAAATATTTTTTTTAAATTCCCAATCTTAGTTACTTAAGCAAAAGTGAATTGATGCAATTCCATGAAATTACACTTTGTGCCCTTGCGAAGAGGTTAGTGGAGCGTTTGTGGTTTACCGGCACACTAAATGGTTCTAAGCAAAGGTAGCAAAGGGTGACTCAATGTTTGTCATAGTTCGGTGGAGCGTGTGTGGTTTACCGGCACATCGAATAGGTGACTGTAACATGTAGGGGGCACCATGTAGTTTGCATGGTTATTCACACCCGCTTTGTGATCCTCGGCATCCTAGTCACAAACAAGAGGGGCATATCGAGATTTAAACATGCCATTGAAATGTTCAACGAATCTCATAAGATCTAGGAGTTTTCATATATTTAAAACTTAAATTTCTTTTTCGTTTTTCATGGTGGAAATTAGTGAATCGTCATTCACTTACCTTCAAATGTTCTGCAATTTGGGTTACAGCATCCCTCTCCCGATTTGTAGAATATTGTGTTGGGTCCTAGCCTTGGAATCAACTAACTTGAATTCGTTTTCTCCCGTTTTGTAGATGTCAAAGTTCGACAACTATGGTCTTCCCAAATCCCGTGGAACAAGCTTTCCACATGAAGATGATATTCCACGATTCGATCGAGGAACAAGAAATCATGCTTCACTTCCTCCACCTCCTCCAATTATTCTCCCTAACCCACAAGTTCAAAGGCTTGAAAATTTCAAGATCACTCAAGCCCTTTTGGCAAGTAAACATAAAGAAGGAAAGTCGGTGTGTGCACACGTCCTAGGGATGAAGTCACACATTGATAGGTTAAGAATGTTGGGTTCCGTTGTCTGTGAGGAAATGGCTGTTGATTGGGTTCTTCAGTCACTTCCTAACTCATATAGTGAGTTCGTAAGAGAGTACTATATGATGAACCGCGACGTGACCCTTATAGATCTCACCTATGTGCTTATTGCTGCTGAATCAGCAATGGTTTGGCGCAATAGAAAAGCAAAGTTGATTGGTGAATCTGCCTTCAAGACCTCTATGGATATGGACAATGGCAACGAAAGACATGCTATGATCGAAAAGTTTGATCATAAGAGAAAGGCAATGTCTGAAGTAGTTCAATGTCATGTTCCAAAAGAGTTAATTTGCTTTTATTGCCAAGAGAAAGGGCATTGGAGACATAGCTGCCCCATTTACCTAAGAGATCTAAGAGATGGGAGAGTCGAAACGTATGGCTCTAATATAGGTAAAATACATTAACTAACTCTTTTAAGCTTATATTCTAGATTCTTAATACATAATGTGATAAGATTACAATTGATGTTTTGTAGGATCGAAGAAAAGAAAGGAAGCTTAAGGGAAGAAGTGAGCAGAATCTAACCGTGAAGGAATGGATTTCGATCGCATTTCTCGAAGATTAGATTCTTGAGCTACTACTTAGAGTTAGAATTAGATTTCTAAGAAAGATGTATTAACATAGTTTTTCAATGAATTGCATTGTAAGGAAAAAAAATTTCCGCAATAAAATAAATTTTGATTTTATATTATTTATTTATCCTTGCAATGGCGTATATGAAAAATTGATGTTTGAATGTTTCTATTATTAGCAATAATGGATTTGGTTCTTATTATGTTATCTATGGAAAGTCGAGAGTTTACCAAATAGGGAGAGTTTCTCATCACCCAAGTTTCAATTGGACAGAAACTTGGAATCATGCAACTTGGTTGCACAATGAATGAGAAATTTCATATTTTGGAAATGAGACTAATTCATTGACAAAGTGTCAAGTGAAGGACTAGGAGATCGAGCACACAAAGTTGCGTGTTGATCAAGTCCACCATAAGAGTAACAATGATATTCGTCATGATTTACTAAAGGTTTAGTAAATATGATTATACTTACTAGATTAAGTGTAATTATGAATTGATTGAAAAAGTTTAAATCAATAGCAGAACGAATAAGAAGAATCAAGTAGGAAGAAAGATAAAAGTTTCTCCATTCTAAGAAGAAGGGAGAGTAGCTTTTATGCTTTATGATAAGTCTTATTAAGAACCATATCTCAATTGATCCTCTAAGTGAGTCTTAGTACAATTGTATGTCTAAGAATAGGAATCAAGGATTGAAGAAATGGTTAAATCAAGAAGTCAATCATACTTCGTTCCAAAACAAGTCTTAGAGTTAAGATTGTGACATTGAGTGATAACTGTTAAGAAGGTTTATAGCATTCATTAAATATGGAAAAGTTGTGATGTCTTGGATAAGACAAAGACCAACTGGGACCAATTTATGAAATGTTTTGATAAAAGCTACACTAACTCTTGAATATTTGTTTGTCAAGAAATGGTTATTGACAAGAGAATCTTATATGTCAAGGAGTCAGTGGGAGTCCTAATGGTCTTGAAAGGGTTCAAGAACAAATCAAATAAACCTTATCGATCATCACTAGCATACGAGTTGAGGTTTACAACCTATCGTGTTGACATTATTTTATTTCTGTACTTTTCCAATTGAGTTAATTATGCATGTGAGTTCTATGAGTTCTCATTTTGAACGCATAAATGGCAAGGCACCTTAATTAATGAAAGGTACATTGATAGGAAAGGTTGAGCTACTTAACTACTTGGAAGACATGGTGGGCAGCTGTGCTACCATAAGGCAAGAAATCGAGATTAAGAAAGTTCGATCCATATGAGTTTGAATTTGTCGTAAACTTTGGTTTTGACAAATTCACATGGAGAGGAACAAATTTACCATTTAAATCTAAGTGTCATAAGATTTCCTCCTTCATGAAAATGATTGTGAGGAAATGCTTTCACTAAGAAAGATTTTAAAAGGATAGTGATTGTAAAATTGCATTCTCGAATTCGATTATGGTTACGGTATCCCTTTCCATGATTTGAATTGTGAGGTTTGGCAATTAGTCTTAATTGTTTAGACACACATATGAACTATCTAAGGCAAAAGTGTATAAGTTCAAGAAGCATTGATAAAAGATTATCAAAGCACTAAGTATTAGAAACATGAACTTAAGAAATTCAATAAGTATTGTTTTTCTGAAAGTTAAGTTGTTTCTGAATACATGTCGAAGCTAGTGGGAGCATAAGTGTTATGTTTATAATAATCATCATGATAGTGGGAGCATAAATGTTTTTATTGTATGATTATTAAGGCACGTATTGCAAGTTGGCAACATTAATTATAGAAAACAAGAGTTATACCTTGCAAAGTCGTAAGGTTTGTAAAGTTGTTTTGCTATAATTAAGGGAGAGAATATTATGCTTCATTTCAAATCTAAAGGATTAGGTTGAGAAATGTTAATAAATTTAGCCAATGGTACATAGTGTGCTCTTAAAAGTTCGATTATGATTACGACATTCCTCTTCACAATTTGAATTTTGAGAACATAGCAAATAAAACATTATGCGTCATGTCCCATACGCTTCGGGTATAGGATCGATTGCAAATGCTTTAATGTTTGACCATTCAAAAATTTTCCAAATGTCGAGCGCATTTAGAGGGAAAAGGGACTAGAATTGGTTTTGACTAAAATAATTAAACAACTATCAAAGGACAATCCAAAGTTTGATGAGGATTGGTCGCTTGTGAGTAGTTGGAAGCATGATATTGGATGGACCATATCGACATCATTACGAATAGATAAGATTCTATTAAGAATGAGTTGTCATATGGAAAATATGGAAGCGTGTCCATATTGGGAATTGAATATTGAAAATCTATGACTAGATTAGAAGCTTTTATGCAAAAGCATGTTCAAAGGAATGTACTTTGAGTGAGAGACATCATATCTAAGGAATTGTATTGTAACAATCTCCGATAGAGGACTTTGTAATATCATTGGCAATAGTCTTTGTGACTTTGGTGCAGTGACATTACGAAAGGATTATTGCATAGAATGTTAGAATCTAGCATATTTTATAAGTAACAAGAATTTGATATTCTCACACTTATGAAAAAGGATTTGGAGTTGTGAAATGAGAATGATTGGAAATGTGTTCAATTTGATCTATTTCACAAAAGTAAGAACCATAGGTAAACATTGTGTGCATGCTAGGAGCATGGGACAAGTGTTGTAATTCAAGTAAGACGTTGATTAACCGAAATGACAAATAATGAGTGATCGATATGGTGATAAATAAAAGGTGTTTTATTTATACTCAAAGGGTTGAGGCCATATGGGATTAGTATTATTCTTGTGTTTCACTTTGCATGTTTTGACTTCCAGAATAATTTAGTTGGTTAAGAACAGTCAAATTATTCAAACGGGCCACAGTCATTCATATATTGGATGTAGGTATGAATGAAGACTGTCGTGAATTGGTGTGTGGATTGTCTAAAGAGCATTAGACATAAGCAAATGTTTGCTGCAACGTTCATGAGTGCTTATGAATATGATTTGAGCATTGTATTAAACCCACGCTCACTTGGATCACTCCATGGATTGTATCACGAGTGACTGGTGAAACGATAACATCTTATATTCTTGAAACCGAGATGTGTGAGTTGTGTCTTGCGAATTGGTTGCACATTGATAATATGTAAACGCACTAGTAACTTGGTGTTATAAAACATATTGTTGTGTGTGATTTGGTGAGTAAGTGCAAGCAAGCATTGTATCAAAGTTTATCCGTTCCTTTTATCCAAAGTAGGATAAAAGCGATATCTTTGGGCCCCTCGATGATTTAGTGATGACAAACGTAAATGCTCGGCCGGGCTAGGGCTAATTTGATTTGTTCAATTAGTCAGTCGTCCTAAATCGGGAATTGAGATATAGTACAAAGAGAATGATTTGAAATCATATCTCATATGATATCTAGAATGGAGGAATATATGATCCCTTATCTAAGGACACGTGTATCTGATAGGATCAGAGTTGACAGCGGCTTTGGAAAGCTACGATTGCAGATCAGGATCTGAAGTCATACGCATAATAGTTATTAGACTTATCCAAGTGGGAGACTGTTGGATTAGTGTCTAAGTCCATAACTATGTACTTGACCTGATGGTGCATGGTCCTTTTGGGTTGCCTTCACCAAAGCAACTTGATAGGATGAATTATGGAGAGAAAGGATTAAATATGATTTATTAATATATTATGAGAATAATATATTAAAGGAGAAATCATATTGTTTAATTAATATTAGTCAATAATTAATTGGTAATTAGTTTTGTGACTAAAAGAGATTAATTAAACTTAAGGGACTAGAATTGTAATTATAAGATAATTGCAATTTGGGCCATGGATTGCCTTATATTAAGGAGTGGACGAATTCTATGGGGAAACCCATAAGGAAATCGTTCAAGGCCTTAATTAAAGGAGTCTTTGGGTTGCTTAGGGCTTAAGCATCCAAATTAGGGTTTCCTTGTTAGATAACCCTAATAGACTCACTATATATGGATCCCTAAAGGACCAAAAACGTGGACAAGAACCTTCTAGGGTTTGTAGACGTTTTTGGGCAGCCTCCATCCTCTCTCCTCTTCATCCTCTTACTTATGGTGTTTGTGAACCATTAGAGGAGTGACAATTGTGACTCTAAGCTTTCTAAAGTCAATACAAGGAGGAATTGGGATTGTTATTGCTACACAACAATCAAGGTATGATCTAAACCCTAATTATAGTTAATATGATTACTTGTTTGCTAGAATTAGGGTTTATAGTCTTGGATGACTTGCATGTACAATAGAGAAACCTAGATCCAAGCATTAGGGTTTGTATGAGCACATAGGATGTTCTTATGACCAAAACCCATCAGTAACACCACATGAAGTTAACAAAAAGGAATCAGAATGGAATCTGTTGAAGGAATTGGAATTTGAGGGAATAAAGGAAATGTGTTTGGTTGGTTGGATGGTTGGATGGATCGAATAAAATTCAATAATAAAATTGAATGATTCGTAAGTTTTATTTTTTCTATATTTATTATTTCAATACATGTAATGAGGGTACTTTGGTTTATTTAAAAAAAGAAAGAATGGAACTGATTTCCATTGATTTAGAAAAACAAACATGCAATGATGGAATGGAATATGGAATTCCAGTTATATGAGTTTTAAGTGCCCTGAAAACTCACCTGGTTTCTTAATTCAGTTATCTGGGGTTCTTTTTCCAAGTTTTCTCCTGCATAACAAACATATCATAAACTCACTCGTATATTATTCAAGGGTATTTTAGATATTTGGTAAATAAATCCACGGTCAAATAATCAATGGATTAGATTATCCACTTCATTTTTTGTTATTTTTACTTTATTTCAACTTTATTCAGGTTACTAGTTTGATAAAAAGGCTAACACATCAAGTAAGAAACTTACTAGCAAGTTGCAGGGTATCTTTCTTAAGCTCATCTCGTACCTGGTTAAAAAAGACAAATATATATAAGAGAAAGTTACAGGAATTAGCAATGTACTTGATCTTTTTACTAATATAGGCGTTGTTATTCCTCATTATTTGTCCAATATATAAAGATAAAAATAACTGGAAGACTAAATAAAAACATTAAGAATTTAAGAACTTCTGATTAAAAAGATAAAAGTTTGTTGCTTACAATATTCTGAGTTCTTACAGGATCAATTGAAAGCAAGAACTGTTGATAGGATCCTTGGTCAGATAAAAGTGTCCATAGCTCATCAATACTACACCAATCATATAATACAAAGATTAAATATACAAAAATTCAAAAAAGAAATAGAAAACTAATGGTTGAAGAATATTAACATGTTTGAAAGGAAGGATACCTTTTGTATTGCAGATATCTAGCCATGGTATAGGTGATTGAAGCCCATCATAAGTGTATCTTGGATCTTGATAGCCAGTTTGTGCACCTCTTCTATAGGTTCCATTTGGATTGAAAGATAAATTTTGATATGAAGTTGGCCTCACAGGGGTAGAAGCAGTGTTCCCCTTCACATCATTTGGGTTTCCTTTAGTTGTGTCCAAAAATAAAGCAGGTTCCTCTTTAGTTGTTGTGATCTCACCCTTTGGAGGAGCAGACGAGTAAGGGGTTGTAGGGGTCATAGGTTGGAAGTAAGAAGTAGGGGTAATGTTGGGCCCCATAGAGTTGACCATCTTGACCTACTGTTGGCATAGGTGAGTCGACAGGAGAATAAGGTCCATATGGTGCATAACCATAACCATAAACACCCTATAATGAAACCAAAAACAATATACAATGATAAACATGTTTTCAAGTCAAAATATAGACAAAAATCACATAAGGAAACAGGTTCTTACATGAGGTAAATCAACTCCATCAGCAAATCAGAAGCTTCTGTACCTAAAACTAAGGATAACCACTTGTTTATCAAAGAAACTGTTAGCATCAACAACTGAATCATAAAAACCCGTATCCGTACTGTTAAACCTAAAACCCTAAGAACCTGACAATATAAACCAAGATTCAGTGACAAAACTACAACATAGAACATTCTATTTATGTAGTAGATAGACAATTACATATAAAGATCACATAGAAGCGAGATTTTCGAGAGAAACAAGAAACCCAGTTCAAATCGAGAGAAAACAATAATGAACCGTAAAGAAATTACTAGAAAACAGAGGATACATTGGTGTACGAAAGAGGTGCGAATCTCAAATTTCTTAAGAGTTCTTGGAATTACCTGATACACTTAGGGAGAAAAGGGGTAAGAAGACTGTACACACACATGTTCTGTTGACTTTCATATTAGCTGTTATGAGAGCAAGAGCAATTTTGCATATTCAGAATTATGTTTCACCCCATTAAGTCGTCGTCTTCTTCTTTGATCACAAAAGCCAGAGCAATTCTGCTATGAAGATGATGGCCCTAGGGCTTTTTCTTGCTAATTGGAAGAGGCGGGGGGTTCAACTTTTGGGATCCAATAGGCATGTGAAATCCCGCCTTAAAAACACGTGTTTCATTAAAATTATAAAGCGATACACTTAGATGACACACATTTTATGAAAGGTTCCCTCCGCATTTTTTTTTTCTTTTCTGGCACTAATTTTAGGGCACGTACAAATGCGTGTCCTCTATCCTTCAAATTTTGCAAAACTGACATTATTTTTTAGGACACACACAAATGCGCATCATGAAAGGGATGTTTTCTAGTAGTGATGGGACCATTTCCAGCCTCTTTTGGTTGTTCATATATTTTTTTGGTGGTGGACTATGTGTCAAAATGGGTGGATTCCATGCCACCCGTACTAATGATTCCGAAGTTGTTATGGATTTCCTTAAAGCACATATTTTCTCTCGATTCTGAAAGCTCTCATAAGTGATCATGGGACTCATTTTTGCAACCAAATGCTTGAAGCCGTCTTGAAAAAGTATGGGGTGACTCATAAAGTATCAACAATCTATCACCCTCAAACCAATAGGCAAGCAGAGGTCTCAAATAGGAAAATCAAAGGAATTTTGGTGAAATCATTCAATCCAAACCGCAAAAACTAGAGTATAAAGTTGGATGATGCCTTATGGTCATACCGCCTCAAGACTCCCATTGGTATGTCCCCATATCGGCTAGTATTTGGGAAACCATGTCTCCTTTCGGTTGATCTTGAACACAACGCATTTTGGGCTTTGAAGAAATTCAACTTGAATGAAGATGAAGCGGGCAACAAGAGGAAGTTGGACATTTAAGAACTGAAGGAGATCAGAAATGATGCGTATGAAAGTGAAATGATTTACAAAGCGAAGACCAAGGCGTATCATGACAAGATGATCTCTCGGAAAACCTTCACAAAGGGTCAAAAAGTGTTGCTTTACCATTCAAGATTCAAGTTGATATCAGGGAAACTAAGATCAAGGTGGGTTGGCCCCTTTGTGGTTACAAATGTCTTTGACCATGGTGTTGTGGAAATCACAAGACAACAAACCGGGAAGACTTTTAAAGTCAATAGGCATAGATAAAAACCATACTATGAGGGATTCCAAGTGAATAACGAAGAGATGGAGGTAGTTGAGAGCCCCACATACCAAGAATGAAGCATATCAGGGGCCAGGTCGAGCAAACGACATTAAAAACGGGCGGCTAACCGGGAGGCAACCGCAGGGTATTTCCGTGTGTTCCTTAATTTTCCATTTTCTTAGCAAATTTTCTTAGTTTTATGGTTTCAAGTTGCTTTTCATGTCCGAAGTGGTTTAAAAATCATTTTTCGGACAGTTGAGGATTTTCCGGTTGAAATTTGAAAAAAAGTAAAAATCGAGAATTTTGTCGGATTTACAGAAGATTACACGGCTGTATAAACTTTTTCCTGGCATTTACACAGGCCGTGTAATCGACCAGCTCGTGCCTTTCAATTGCAGCATTTACACGGCACGTGTAAACTATAACTTACCATTTACACGGCCCGTGTTAACGCAAAAATAGAGCTGTGCATTTTAAATAACAAAACTCAATTTTATTGCCATTCCACTTGAAAAAACCTACGATTCTCTCTTCCCTACTGTCTCCTTCGAATACCCTCGCAAAAACAATCCATCTTCCTCAATTTTACTCCATATTTTAAGCTCCAATGTAACATCGTAATTTTTCAAACAATTTTTCACATTTTTAAAAGCATACGTTCATTCATAAAAATTATAAAAATCTCATTGTATCACATGTCAATCCATAGAAACACAACCCAAGATCATAATGTACCAAAACTCCTCATGTGTGTACTGATCATGCCGGTGCCTTCCCGCGATCCTCACTGGTACTTGAAACACATAACACAACACTGTAAGCATAAATGTTTAGTGAGTTCCCCAAAATACCACATATAACACATATTAGCTACTCGAGGCTATAACTCTGTGGACCCTCCGGTCCTAACTCTGTGGACCCTTTGGTCCTAGCTCTGTGAACCTTCCGGTTCTAACTTTGTAAACTCTGGAACGTACACGTCATGAATCACATAGAAATAATGCAGTGTATCACAATCACATAAATAGCATACAAGATACTCAGTCACATAACTCTGATTACCACTCTAGGTAAAGTATAATGAGAAGACTCACCTCGGGTAACTCGGTAAATCTCGAACTCGGTAAAATCTGGTCTAGCCCCCGCCTAATCACATGGAATAAGCACTCTAATCAATGCAACTCTCATGGATAGACTAATCCCTCTCTTAGTACTCTCAGAAGGGTAAAAGACCATTTTACCCCTCTCATGGCTCAAAGACCCTAACATTGACCAAACCCTAAAAGTCAACGGTCAAACTTTGACCAGACTCGTCGAGTGCACTCATGTGACTCGGCGACTACACGCGTGTCCTCTTTGCCCCTGGTCCTCACTCGACTCGTTGAGTCAACCCTACACTTAACGGGTTATCACAGGTCGCGAATCGTGGGGCAACCCCACTTGAGTCGTCGAGTCCCTTATGGGCTCGACGAGTTCCTCCCATGAAAACACTCAAAGGAACTTTTGAGATCAGATCTGCTTCACCAACCAGTAGATCTAACCTTCTAACACTTGAAAGTCATGTAAAGGTTCAATCTTTACGTTCATGCAATGCTTATAAGACCAAAAATGGAGAAATAACCTTTAAGATGGGGTTCTACTCTCAAGGCTCACATGAAACCTCATAAAGCTGGAAGCTTGGGACCTTTTGGAGCTGTCAAGGTCTAGATCTATCATCTATACCCAAAGGGACCTCATATGCTTCACAATCTAACTCAAAATTGTGCAAAGGAAACCCTAGATTCAAGGAATCTATCAAATACACGAAATGGGAAGGAACTTGTACCTCAAAACGTGAATCTCAATGTGAACAAGACAGATCCAAGCTCCACAATTGATCTAGCTTGGATTTCCCCACTCCTTCTTGCAAGATCACACCAAAGGATGAAGAATTAGCCTCCAAAATGCTCTCTAATCTCTCTTTTCTCTCTAGGCTTTTCAAAGGGGAGTAGTGGCCGCATATGACGGCCATAAGGGCCTTTAAATAGGGCTCGGGCCCTGAGATTTAGGGTTTCACTTCACAACGCGGACTTGCCGAGTCCACGGATCGACTTGTCGAGTCTGATCATTAATACATACAAGAATTCGCGATCCTACTCGGCGAGTCTGAGCGCCTACTCGCCGAGTACCTCCCTAAAACTCAAGATAAACACTTAAAATAAGATACCTAGGAATCCGGATGTTACAATTCTCCCCCACTAGAATCAGACTTCGCCCTCGAAGTCTGATTCTGGAAACAGCTCTGGATGAAGCTTCCGCATCTCCGCATCCGGCTCCCAGGTCAGCCCAGACCCTTTTCGCTGCTGCCACTGAACCAGAACCAGTGTCACTTCCTTGTTTCTCAAAACCTTCATCTTCCAATCCACCACCGCGACTGGCCTCTCAACATAATTCAGGCTCGCATCCACCTGAATATCCTCGAATGGTAACACTGCCGATTCATCGGCTATACATTTCCTCAGCTGAGACATGTGGAATGTATCATGTATCTGACTCAACTCCGCAGGTAGCTCCAACCGGTATGCTACCTTGCCCACCCTTGCGGCCAGCCTGAACGGCCCAATATACCGGGGCCCCAGCTTGCCCCTCTTCCTGAATCGAATCACTCCTTTCCAAGGAGACACTTTCAGGAGTACGAAGTCTCTAACCTGAAACTCGATCTCGGATCGTCGCCTATCCGTGTAACACTTCTGGCGACTTTGAGCTATCAACAATCTCTGCCTGAGCTGTTGTATCTGCTCTGTCATCTAAAGCACTATCTCAGTGCTGCCCATCACTCACTGACCTACCTCTCCCCAACAGATGGGTGTCAGACACCTCCTCCCACACAACAACTCGAAGGGAGGCATACCAATGCTCGAATGGTGACTGTTGTTGTAGGAAAACTCAGCCAACGGAAAATACGTATCCCAACTCCCTCCGAAGTCCAACACACATGCCCGAAGCATGTCCTAAAGCGTCTGAATCGTCCGCTCACTCTGTTCGTCCGTCTGTGGGTGGTAAGTGGTACTGAAATGCAGCCTCATGCCCAACTCCTTGTGGAACTTCTTCTAGAACCTGGAAGTGAAACGTACATCCCGATCTGACACAATCGAGATCTGCACGCCATGCCGTGAAACCACCTCCCTCACATACAGCTCTGCCAGCCTCTCTGTAGAAGAGCTCTCACTGATAGCAAGAAAGTGAGCACTCTTCATCAGCCGGTCGACGATCACCTAAATTGCATCGACACCCCTCACAATCCTCGGAAATTTGGTGATGAAATCCATATAAATTTGTTCCCACTTCAATTGGGGAACCTCAAGTGGCTGCAACTTGCCATGCGGACGTTGGTGCTCGGCCTTAACCCTGCGACAGGTCAAGCACCTCTCAACAAACCATGCTACATCACTCTTCATGCAGGGCCACCAATAATCTTTCTTCAGATCCAAATACATCTTAGTGGCCCCAGGATGGATTGAAAACCTCGACCTGTGCGCCTCCTCCATCAAAATGGTACGTGCCCCGCCCTCAAATGGCACACAAATCCGGCCCTAGAAGGTCATAAGCCCACGGCTGGCGGCAACTAACTCATATATCTTCCCGATTACCTGCTCTCCTTTGCGGTTCTCCGGTCTCATGGCCTCTACCTGGGCCTCCCGAATGGTGTCTGATACCGGAGTCATCACTGTCAATCTCAAACAAACATCTCGTATCGGGGCACTCTCCGCCCTGCGACTCGGGGCATTGTCTACAACATTAGCCTTGCCCGGGTGGTACAGGATCTCACACTCATAATCCTTTACCACATCCAACCATCTTCTCTGGCGCATATTCAGGTTGGGCTGATCCATTAGATACTTCAAGCTCTTGTGATCCCGTGTATATGGTACACTGGACCCCATACAAATAGTGACGTTATATCTTGAGGGCGAACACCACAGCCCCCAACTCCATATTGTGAGTGGGATATCTCGTCTCATGAGGCTTCAACTGCCTCGATGCATATGCTATTACATGACCTCTCTGCATCAGCACCGCACCCAATCCTGATATCGACATGTGACAATACACCACAAAATCCACCATCCCCTCCGGAAGGGCTAATACTGGGGCTTCACTTAATCTCTGGCGAAGTGTCTCGAATGAGGCCTGCTGCTTTGGGCCCCAACTGAATGTTACGCCCTTCCGGGTCAACCTGGTGAGAGGAACAATAATCTTGGAGAAATCTCTGATAAATCTCCGATAATAGCCGGCCAACCCCAGAAAACTCCTGATCTCTGAGGGGGATCTCGGCACCTCCCAACTCATCACCGCCTCAATCTTGAACGGATCGACCAATATCCCATTCTGGTTGACGAGGTGTCCTAAGAACTGGAACTCTCGTAACCAGAAATCACACTTGGAGAATTTGGCATAAAGCCTCTCCGATCTCAGAACTCCGAGGATCTCCCTCAAATGCTCCTCATGCTGCTCTCTGGATCTCGAATACACCAATATGTCATCGATAAACATGATTACTGAACGATCCAACATCGGCCTGCACACCCTATTTATGAGTTCCATGAATGTCGCTGGTGCATTGGTGAGCCCGAAAGGCATCACCACGAACTCGTAATGCCCATAACGAGTCCTAAATGTTGTCTTCTGGATATCCTCCTCACGCACTCTCATCTGATGATATCCAGACCTCAGATCAATCTTGGAGAACCAAGACTCTCCCTGCAACTGATCGAATAAATCGTCGATCCTCGGTAAGGGGTAACGGTTCGTGACCGTCATCTTGTTCAACTCCCGGTAATCAATGCACATCCGGTGTGAACCATCCTTTTTCTTAACAAAAAGGATTGGCGCTCCCCACCGCGAGCTACTCGGCCAAATAAACCCCTTCCCCAGTAGCTCCTGCAGCTGTGAGGATAACTCCTGCATCTCTGGTGGTGCAAGGCGATAGGGCGCCTTGGCGATAGGAGCTGCCCCCGGAACCAAGTCGATACGGAACTCCACCTGCGTCTCGGGAGGCACTTCCGACAAATCCTCAGGGAAAACTTCCGGGAATTCACGCACTATCGGGACCTCATCGACCGACCTCGGTCTCTCTACATCTACTCTCGTATCCACCACATAAGCCACAAACCCACTACAGCCCTGCTGTAGGCTCTGCCTCGCTCTAGCGGCCTCACAAAATACTGACCCAAAATGGGTACGCTCGCCATAAACCGTAAGAACTCCCCCACTAGGGTCTCGTATGGTCACCAACTGCCACTCGCAGTCGATAATCGCTCCAAATCTGTTCAACCAGTCCATGCCCACCATGACACAGACATCTCCCATCATAATTGGGAGCAAATCAATCGGAAACTCAGCGCCGAAGATCTCGAGTGCACATCCTCGAATCACATCAGTGGCATACACCGCTCTCTCATCAGCTATGGAAACTCACAAAGGTCGACTCAACATCTATCGACCGATACTGATGTGCTGACTAAAGGCTAACGACACAAAAGACCGACTTGCACCCGAGTCAAATCACACCAAAGCAGGTACAGAACTCACAAGAAATGTACCTACACATATCATAATATAAGCATAACACCACAAACTCGAAATAAATAGATGAAAGAATACATACCAACCACAACATTTGGCATTGCGCGGACCTCCTCAACTGTCAACTAGAAGACTCTCCCGCGAGCCTTTGGCGTCTCGGCCTTCACTGGCCGACTCTCTGCAGCTCGAACGGCAGCAGGGGCAGATCCCTGTGATGCTCCCTGGGCTAACCTCCGCATCTTCGGACACTCGGCCTTCCGGTGTCCGGTCTGGTTGCAGTGAAAACAGACTGCAAACCCCTTGGGGCAATCCTTGGCCATGTGCCCCTCCTTGCTACACTTGTAGCAAGACCGTGCTCTGCAAACCCCCTCATGACTCTTGCTACACTTATCACAAGTGTGGCTCTTTGGGTTCCCTGATCTCGAATCGGCGGGCTTGGCCCGCTTGGCTTCCGGCTGGGACTGTGCCGGTCGCCGATCCCTCCCTTGAGACTCCGCCTCCTCCCCGACCTGAGTCTCGAGCACAATCTCCCTCTTCCAGGCATTTGACTGAAGCTCGACAAATGTCCGGTACGACGAGTTCACCATGAACTCGCGGATGTCTCTCCTTAAAATGCTCAAATACCGACTCATACGTGCCTACTCGGAAGGAACTTGCTTAGGCAGAACATCTCCCTCTCAAGGAACATCCTGGTGATCACTGTAACAGACTCGGTACCCTGTTTGAGGGTCAAGAATTCATGGGCCAAATGTACCCTTTCCACCGGGGGAACGTGCTCATCACGAAACATAGCGGTGAACCTCTCCCAAGTCACAACGGCAAGCTCTGCAGAAGAGTAGTGCGCTGTCACAAACTTTCACCAGTCCTTCGCTCCGAAGCGAAGCTGGTTCAGCACGAACCAAACTCTCAGATGCTCCGGACAAGAACACGTATAGAAGCATCCCTCAATATCAGAAATCCATCTCATCGTAGCGATCAGATCCTGCGTCCCGTCAAACTCTGGTGGCTTCCTGTTGCTGAACTCTCGGTACAGCAACAAGTCATCCCCCAGTGGCCTCGCAACAATGACGTCTGTGGTGGCTGTAATAACAACAACATCAGTAAGAGCTGCGTAACGCTCGTCAAAAGTCTCGATCAGGGTGGTCTTGATAGACGCAAACATCTCTGGTATCTCGGCTCATGAATCAACCTGCAGATCTCCTCATCACTAACACCACTGCTCTCAGGTGTGTGGCATGTCCCAACCATGATGTCTCTCTAAAATACAACATAAAATATCAGAGACTCGCTCGAGTGTACACACACTTGATATCCCATTCTTACTCGATCCCTGGTACCCTAAGGATTCTTACACGGGCTGCGCACTGATCCCATGTCTTCAGTAGTACGGGCCCAATACTACCGTCCACACCACATCAATATTCACCCCAAGTCCTCCTCCTAGGATTCCAAATCTCAAGTACTCTACTCTCACTATGCATATTCTACTCTCTAGCAGATCTCTCATAAGCTCCTCGCTGCTATCTACTCACTCTCAAGCATCTCCTAGCAGCAAAACCCCTAGGCTAAGGCATCACAAATCAGGCCACTCTAGTCCTAATAAGAATACCTAGCCTACTCTAGCATGCATAACATATTATCTCATATCTCATAACACATAATATAAGGGTATTTTGGGAAATCACCGTTCAGGTGCTGGCTGATCGTACACACTTCTCTACTCTGCTCTTTTCAAAACCTTTTTACTCTTTTAGAAAAAAATTGTTGTATTTCGAAAAATTCCTCAAATCCTCAGTTTAAGTTCAAATGCGCTCGAAGGTGCATCCGAATCCCTCAAACCAAGGCTCTGATACCAACTTGTAACACCGTAATTTTTCACACAATTTTCACATTTTTAAAAGCATACTTTCATTCATAAATATTATAAAAATCTCATTGTATCACATATCAATCCATAGAAACACAACCCAAGATCATAATGTATAAAAACTCCTCATGTGTGTACTGATCATGCCGATGCCTTCCCGCGATCCTAACTGGTACTTGAAACACATAACACAACACTGTAAGCATAAATGTTTAGTGAGTTCCCCAAAATACCACATATAACACATATTAGCTACTCGAGGCTATAACTCTGTGGACCCTCCGGTCCTAACTCTGTGGACCCTTTGGTCCTAGCTCTGTGAACCAGTCTCGTCGAGTGCACTCGTGTGCTCGACGAGTACATGCGTGTCCTCTTCGCCCTTGGTCCTCACTCGACTCGCTGAGTCAACCCTACACTTAACTGGTTATCACAGGTCGCGAATCGTGGGGCAACCCGACTCAACTTGTCGAGTCCCTTATGGGCTCTACTAGTTCCTCCCATGAAAACACTCAAACGATCTTTTGAGGTTAGATCTGCTTCACCAACCAGTAGATCTAACCTTCTAACACTCGAAAGTCACATAAAGGTTCAAACTTTACGTTCATGCAATGCTTATATGACCAAAAATGGAGAAATAACCTTTAAGATGGGGTTCTACTCTCAAGGCTCACATGAAACCTCATAAATCTGGAAGATTGGGACCTTTTGGACCTCTCAAGGTCCAAATCCATCATCTATACCCAAAGGGACCTCATATGCTTCACAATCTAACTCAAAATTGTGCAAAGGAAACCCTAGATTCAAGGAATCTATCAAATACATGAAATGGGAAGGAACTTGTACCTCTAAACGTGAATCTCAGTGTGAACAAGATAGATCCAAGATCCACAATCGATCTAGCTTGGATTTCCTCACTCCTTCTTGCAAGATCATACCAAAGGTTGAAGAATTTGCCTCCAAAATGCTCTCTAAGCTCTCTTTTCTCTCTAGGGCTTTCACAAGGGAGTAGTGACCACAAATGACGGCCATAAGGGCCTTTAAATAGGGCTCAGGCCCTGAGATTTAGGGTTTCACTTTACAGTGCGGACTCGCCGAGTCCACACATCGACTCTTCGAGTCCGATCATTAATCCAGACAAGAATTCATGATCCTACTCGGCGAGTCTGAGCGCCTACTTGCCTAGTTCCTCCCTAAAACTCAAGATAAACACTTAAAATAAGATACATGGGAATCCGGATGTTATATCCAAGGTATTAAAATTTTCTCCATTCTTCATCCTCCTTGTCAAGCAACTCAAATACATCCCTCCCATGACCGATTTTGGGGATTTTATGCAAACCCTTGAATTTTTGGGGTTTCAAATTTCGAACTAACACTTGCAATTTCTTATAGGATAAGCTTGGGGAAGGCTTGGGGAAGCATTAGACATCACTCAAACTCCATTTGTATACACAAATTTGGTATAACTGTTCCAAATCTTTTCTTTGTGTATGTCATTAAATTCGGGTATTTGGAGTGAAATTGGGTGAGATTGTTGGTTGTTGTGCATGCTCTAGTGCTTGCAATTGTCCCTCCATCATACATTATATGGAAAGAGTTCCTTTGCACTAGTAAGAAACCGATGTATTTCCACGGGTCGCCCTCGTTCCGTATATAAGTTCTTTTCTTTTGAATTTCTCGTCTCGTTTTTCGTGGATTAGCATCTCGAGGTCCTTTGATGGGCATAAAGAAATCGTCTTGGTAGCATCAAACCAATAGAACAAGGGTTAGGTCTGCAGCGCCTAGGAGGGCAGCACGCTTTGGGATGCCGAGGAGCTATTATCGCCCAGTTCCCTAACCTAATTCGGCACCGGGTCTGAGATATATGGTTTATGCCGGAAAGGTACGAAGTTGGACTAATTTGGAAACATTTGGCAATTTACTTTATACCTACTATTCTGTCTGGTTTTTGGTTCCTAGTCTGATTTTATTAGTAGCCATGATTGTACCAGCTCCTTCTACCTATACCGCAATTGAAGCACCTAAAGGAGAATTTGGTGTCTTTCTGGTCAGTAATGGAAGCAATCGTCCCTACCGTCGTTAAATAAGAGCACCTGGCTCTGCCCATTCACAAGGACCTATAGCTATGACTGGCAACCCCTATAAGTCAGTTTTTACTCCCTCTTTGAAGGTCGAGCCTAGATAAAAGTCAATATGGTCTAGCTAGTTGGTTGCTTTCATTGGAAAATGACATCCCGTGGAAAAAGAGCTCGAGTTGGGACCTCCAACATAGGTGGTCAAGAGGCTCATAATGAACAAGACCAAGATCCTATAGAAAAATCCATACCAATTTGGTCTTATTTTTTAGTCTAATCCACAAAAAATTGTGTATTCAAGCCTTATCCATAGAGAAAAAGCGGCCCAAAAGTTTGTGGATATCGAATCTCTAAAAGACCTCCACATTTACAAAGGAGTTCACAAACTTTTGAGTAACATAGGTTGGGAGGGTCTCTTGAATCTCCATGCATTAAGTTACCAAATACCCATGTGAGAGATCTTATCTTCTATCACATTCGATTACCAAACACACCTCATATCCTTCCGTCTACTGAACCGGTCCTATCGGATTCATGTATATACTCTCGATGATATCATCGGTGCACTAAAAGCAAAGAAAGGTATGTATTGGGCAATGGGTAGGATGAATGCCAAGTTTGACCGAAGTTGCAGGGAATTTTGGAGTGACATCTCTTGTGAAAGAGAATATCAGTCTTGTAATGCAAAGGCTTCTAGTATCATACATCCGGTCCTTAACGTCACACATCGGATCATTGCTTCTCTCTTATTTCCTCAAGAGTAGATTAGTAAAGCAAACAAGAAAGAACTAGAAGTTCTATGGTGCATGATTCATAAACCCGAAGAAGTTCCTCACTTTGGGTGTTGGGTGATTCACAAGATGCTCAAAAACTCCATGAGCAATGGCGGTTAACTTTACTTTGGACGAATGTTCTTAATAATAGCCGAACACCTTGTTCTCCACCTAGTTAATAACCCCATTGACATAATCCCATGCCACACTCGCTTATCGGTTGATGTTATGGAGATTATGCATCTCTTTCACCGTAAGCCAAACGGGGACGTTCATTGGTCCGTAGATAGTCAATAGTATGTGCGTATTGACAGCCAAAACAACAAGATACTCGCCATATCCAGTAGCATTCCATCTACTAATTGGGCTCTTAGGTCCAATTTGGGTGTTGCTGCACCCCATAGACCCCCTACCACCACTTCCCATCCCTTTACTCCACCCTCAGGTGCCTCCAGCTCGGCTCGCTCCATTCCCTTTCCTGAACACAACATTTATATGGGTGAGGTTGCACAATTATACAACCACTACACGAGCCTTCAAGAGGAGGTAGGCGAGATATACACAGGTGTCCCCGAGCACACCTCCGAATTCCAAGATTACCGCAATTACCGGAAGAGCGATGTGTTGGATTAGTGTCTAAGTCCATAACTATTTTGGTATGTACTTGACCCGATGGTGCATGGTCCTTTTGGGTTGCCTTCACCAAAGCAACTTGATAGGATGAATAATGGAGAGAAAGGATTAAATATGATTTATTAATATATTATGAGAATAATATATTAAAGGAGAAATCATATTGTTTAATTAATATTAGTCAAGAATTAATAAGAATTAAGTTTGTGACTAAAATACATTAATTGAACTTAAGGGACTAGAACTGTCAATTGTATGATAGTTGAATATTGAGCTAATGGACTCCATATTAAAGGGGTGGACGAATTCTATGGGGAAACCCATTAGAAATCGTCCAAAGGCCTTTAAGGAGGGAGCCCATGGGCTGCTTAGGGCTTAAGCATCCAAATTAGGGTTTCCTTGTTAGATAACCCTAATAGCCTCACTATTTAAAGAACCCTTATGCCCAAAAACATGGATATTAAGAATCAATGTCTAGATTAGAAACTTTCATGCAAAAGGATGTTCAAAGGAATTTACTTTGAGTGAGATACATCATATCTAAGGAATTGTCTTGTAACTATCTCCGATAGAGGACTTTGTAATTTCATTGGCAATAGTCATTGTGACTTTAGTGCAGTGACATTACGAAAGGATCATTGCATAAAATTATTAGAATCTAACATATTCCATAAGTGGCAAGAATTTGATATTATTTCACTTATGAAAATGGATTAGGAGTTGTGAAATGAGTATGATTGGAAATGTGTTCAATTGATCTATTTCACAAAGTAAGAACCATAGGTAAAATATTGTGTGCATGCTAAGAGCATGGGACAAGTGTTGTAATAATTCAAGTAAGAAGTTGATTACCCGAAACAACAAATAATGAGTAATCGATATGGTGATAAATAAAAGGTGTTTTATTTATACTCAAAGGTTTGAGGCCATATGTGATTAGTATTATTCTTGTGTTTCACTTTGCATGTTTTGACTTCCTAAATAATTCAATTGGTTTAGAACAGTCAAATTATTCAAACGGGCCACAGTCGTTCATATGTTGGAAGTAGATATGAATGAAGACTGTCATGAATTGGTGTGTGGATTGTCTAAATAGCATTAGACATAAGCAAATGTTTGCTGCAACGTTCATGAGTGCTTATGAATACGATTTGAGCATTGGATTAAACCCACGCTCACTTGGATCACTTCATGGACTTTATCACAAGTGATTGGTGAGATGATAACATCTTATATTCTTGAAACCGAGATGTGTGAGTTGTATCTTGCGAGTCGGTTGCACATTGATAATATGTAAACGCACCTGTAACTTGGTGTTATAAAACATATTGTTGTGTGTAATTCGGTGAGTGAGTGCTAGCGAGCATTGAGTCAAAGTTTATATGTTCCTTTTATCCAAAGTAGGATAAAAGCGATATATGTGGGCCCCTCGATTATTTAGTGATGGCACCTAAGTGCTTGGCGAAGCCGGGACTAATTTGATGTGTTCAAATTGTAGTCTGTTGTCAGTCGTCATAAATCTGAATTCGGGAAACAACACATAGACAGAGAGAATGATTTAGATCCATGTCTCAGCCTATACGATATCTAGAATGGAGGAATATATGATCCCTTATCTTAAGGACATGTGTATCTGATAAGATCAGAGTTGACAGCGACTTTGGAAAGTTACGATTGCAGATCAGGATCTGATGTCATACGCATAATAGTTATTAGACTTATCCAAGTGGGAGACTGTTGGATTAGTGTCTAAGTCCATAACTATTTTGGTATGTACTTGACCCGATGGTGCATGGTCCTTTTGGGTTGCCTTCACCAAAGCAACTTGATAGGATGAATAATGGAGAGAAAGGATTAAATATGATTTATTAATATATTATGAGAATAATATATTAAAGGAGAAATCATATTGTTTAATTAATATTAGTCAAGAATTAATAAGAATTAAGTTTGTGACTAAAATACATTAATTGAAATTAAGGGACTAGAACTGTCAATTGTATGATAGTTGAATATTGAGCTAATGGACTCCATATTAAAGGGGTGGACGAATTCTATGGGGAAACCCATTAGAAATCATCCAAAGGCCTTTAAAGAGGGAGCCCATGGGCTGCTTAGGGCTTAAGCATCCAAATTAGGGTTTCCTTGTTAGATAACCCTAATAGCCTCTCTATTTAAAGAACCCTTATGCCCAAAAACGTGGACAAGACTTCTTCTAGCATCTCCACATGTTTTGGGAAGCCTCCTTCTCTTCTCCTCTTCATCCTCTTGCTATTGGTGTTTGTGAACCATTAGAGGAGTGACATTTGTGACTCTAAGCTTTCTAAAGTCAATACAAGGAGGATTTAAGATTGTTATTGCTATATAACAATCAAGGTATGATCTAAACCCTAATTTATATGTTATATTGATTATCATATTCTAGATCTAGGGTTTATAGTATTGGATGAATTGCATGTACAATAGAGAAACCTAGATCCAAGCATTAGGGTTTGTATGAGCACATAGGATGTTCTTATGGCCAAAACCCATCACGATGGGCCCAGTAGGAGCTGCGATCTCCACCATGCCTTTGTTTTATCACTGTAGTCGCATCCATCACCATCCCATTCCTAGTGGCCCCCTACTATCCTATTGATTATCATCCCTATTACCCTCCACAGTTCCCGCCTTATCCACCTCCACCCGTCCCTCAATAGGCCGGCTATGCCTCTCTCAAAGCATCGAGGAAGATGCTATATTTTAAGATTGGGGAGGGGCATCTATCCATGCAAATGAATCCCATTGCATGTAGGTTGTAGTTTTGTACATATTGCATTTTTTACTTTCTCATTTTATTTTTTCTCTCGTATTCTGCATTTCAAAGTTTTCAAAAGCAAAAAGATTTTATTTCTATCCTAATTTTAATATTTTTGCATTGCATAATTTTCAAAAAAAAAATTCCAATTTTTTTTATTCTATGATTGTTTTGATCCAACCCAAGGCAGCCGAGTTTTTTAAAAAACAATTGAGTTGGTAAGTGACTCGTATGCCTTGAGATTAGGCTTGCTCTTTTTATTAAAAATCTCAAATCAAGCTAATCACACACGAACACACCTCCCGAAGCTACTCATGCAAAGCAGAAAATGAACAGGTTTTTAACACCGAAGCATAACGATAGGTATAAGTCAACCTTTGGGACACGTGATCAGCCTTATGAGTAGTAAGCGCTCAATTGGACCCAAAACTCCAAATTCAACAAATCATAAAAAAAAAATATAAATTTCCAATGCACCGAGCCTTCCAACACTCTAAAAAGTCCTTTTTTTTCCTATTCCCTTCTAAGTACCCTGCTTGGAAACATGGTTTACAACTATACTTATGGGTCTATGCTTGTTGACATCAATCCCTCGAAAAATGTCTTAGAAGCCCCTCACGGTAATAGACTATGAAATGTTCTAACAATAGAAAATTCAAGGACGAAAATATAAAGAAATAAGCCTAGTAAATAAATTAAAAAGAGTATTATGTGTTGTCTTAGTTTTTATAATATATATATATATATATATATATATATATATATATATATATATATATTTAAAGCTAAGACAAAATATATATATATATATATATATATATATATATATATATATATATATATATATATATATATATTATTAAGTTAATCTGTGACCTTTGGGACTCAGACAAGTAAACTCCAAGGGGTGTTCTACAGCTAATCGGCTAAAGCTGAATTGTTTGGGACTGATTGGCTTGAAAATTCGCTACACGGGTTACATAGAAAGTCATGAACTTTATAATAACAATATATATATATATATATATATATATATATATATATATATATATATATATATATATATATATATATATGTATAGGTATTCAAATAAAGCTACTTCATGGCCTATGAGGTTCGGACAAGTAAACCGAGGGATTTCTTTAAATCTAGCACACTGTGGTCATCTGGTCTTGTGGTGTTGGTTGGAAGTCCGTTACATGGATTTCAAAGAAATCCATGAGCTTTATTTGTAGGTAAAATATAACTAGATGTTATGTATATATAATTATATTTATATTAGTTATAATTTAATAGAACAACATGCATCAGTGTATGTACTTAAGTTAGGAAAAATGTTTGGCTGCCAAAAGATCCCCTTGGACTTGGACTTGAACTTATAACATTAGGACTGACAACTACTTTGACTGGTGTAAGTGGTTTGAAATATGTAACCAATATGGGCAAAATTTAGGGATTTTTTTCGAAAAAGATTGTAGTTGATCAACAAATAGCTGGACTCGGGCATTGTCATATTTTGTAAAATAAAGATGGTTAGCCATTTTTTTTCATCACATGTGTTTTCACGAGAGTAAGACCATAATTTGTTCCACGTGTTGTCTTAATACTAGTAAGAGTGAATGAGTTTTGTGACTTTTGATTTTGTTGAGTTGCATTAGGGAGTGGCCAAAAGTCTTGTTTTTATTGTTATATATTTTTGTGGGACTAATGCCATGTTGACTCAATGCACGACAGGTACATTCTCAGCTATGCTGCAAAAATAAGGTTAATTGGGTTGGATCCCCTTCGTATTTGTCTTGGTTATTGCATTGAGCTTCAAAAGTTTGGATTTTGATTTATGTTCTTTTTCTTTTGTTCTCCCCGGTCTAAATTTTTCTTGTTCTTTCTTGGGGACAAGAATGGTTCAAGTTTGGGGAGATTTGTTAGGTGCATTTCATGCACCCATTTTGTAGTTTTATTTCATAAAAGTGAATTGCTTCTAGGCTTAAGCTCATGCATTTTACATGTTTTTCGAGATTCTCCATGACATTATTTCGCTCGCACATTTTTGTGATATTTCAGGGACTTTTGGAGGTGGGATCTCACTTAAGGAGGTGAAAAAAAGATGTGGACAAGATATCAGGACTTACGGAGCACCATGGATGAATATATTGAAGAATTGAAGATTTTGGCAATTCAGTGAATTACATGGGCCGTGTAAATATGACCAGGAGTTTACGCAGGCCGTGTAATCGAGCATACTTTAACAACGTACTTTTAAGACCCAGCCAATCTGAGCAGTCTACTTTTGCAATTACACAGGTCGTGTAAACGACGGTGTTAATTTACACAGGCCGTCTAAACATAGACGTGGGTTAAAAAGCATTTTCTCATCTTTCTTAAAAGGTTGCAACCGAATTCATTTTCTATGATGTCAATTTTGGGAGCTTCTGGGCGATTTTAAGGTGGATTTTGGAGTTGAATAACACTTGGAAAGATTTGGATTTCATTTTGTAAGAACTTTAATTTACTTTTCTATATTTGTGATTTTCTTCTTGTCATTTGGGCTAGAACACTAGATTCTCCAACTTTACGTCTTGACTTTTAGTTGTGATTTCAATCATGTGATTTGACATTTGTTTCTAATTTCTATCTAATGAATTTGATTTCGTTTCAATCGAATGTTTGATTTTAATTTTAGTTCTTATTAGCCATCTAAATTAGGGTTAAATCATTCAAGTTATCTATTTTACAAAATCTGTAATTGTTTTGTGAAATAGAACAAGTAACTAGTACTAAATTGAATTCTTTAGAAAAAATCTAGTGTAAATCATATTCATACATTCTTACGCTCTCGAGCTTGTGAGGAGTATTGAATGTTTTTGGGAACATTCACATAAAGTCTAATGTAATCTTTGAACCTAACTCTAAGAGCTTGTTTAGATTCGGTTGGTGAGGTTAGGATTAATCAAAGAGCTTATTTTCGTTAATTAATGTGGTGAATGGAAAAGGTTAGAGCTTATTAACACTTTCAAGTACCAATTTAGGTAGAATTGAACAAATTTCATGTCTTCTTCTCCTTCTTCACAAAACACCCATGAAGCACATTCCAAGTGCAAAATCACCAAAGTGCACCTAGGGTTCGATTCTAGGGCTAAAAAGGGATGGAGGTTGAAGGTATTAGGGTGTGGTGAAAAGAAAATGAGCTTAAATAGGGTCTAAAGCCGTAAAATAGGGTTTGCATGAATCAGGAGTACGTCCCTCGTACTCCCATTAAGCTTAGCGTACTCCTCACATGAGTCGCGATCCTTCTTCTTCATATGCCCAATGTAAACTGAGGTACTCCCCATGTACTAACCTTGACACGAGTACACCCCATGTTCTTCCTACGTATGCCCTGTGTACTAGGGTTAGCTTCAAACCCTACAACCTTCTGAAGGCCATAACTTCTTTGGTATAAGTTCGATTTCGATGATCCTTATATCCATGAAAAGGTAACAAGAAGCTCTACACTTTTATCAAATCATACATGCCTTAAAATTTCCCAAACAACAATCCAATTTCCATAAAATCCCAAGTTGATACTTTACCAAAATACCCCTTGGCTCCAAAACACAAACAGGACACCTGGATCATCTAAATTATGTCAACCACACCCAAATGGGAAATGATTCGGGACAGTGCGTTATATGATAACTACCAGCTGAAATTTTGATCTAGACAACAACCTGTATAGTCAGAATCAATGAAACCAACTAATTTGAAATCAGAATCACAAGGATACCAAAGGCCAAGATTTGGAGTATGCTTGAGGTATCGAAAGATATGATTGAGAACAAGAAGATATGTCTTGCAGTAAACACAATTGAGATAAAGTAGAGAACCAACCATTCCTCTGTATGAAGTGGGGTTAACATCAGGAACATCTGAATCAGTGAAAATTTTCACAGAAGTTGGCATTGGATTCTTTGCAGCCTTGAAGTCAGAGAATGAAATGTTCTTTAGCATGTCTGAAGCATATTTAATGTCATTAATGAATATTATTTTGAGCAGTTTCTTAACTTGAATACCTAAGAAGAAGGTCAATTCACCCATCATACTAATTTCGAACTTTTTAGACATAACATCAGCGAACTCCTTGCTCAAATCTTCATTTTAGATCCAAAAATTATATCATTATAGTACACTTGAGTGAGAATATGCTCAGTTCTTGAATCTTTGATGAACATGGTATTGTCAATAGACCCTATTTTGTACCCATTTTGAAGAAGATATAGCATCATACCACGCCTGAGAGCTTGGTTTAGACCATAAACTACTTTATCCAACCTATAAACATGTTCATGAAATTCCTTGCTATTAAAACTAGGAGATTGTTTAAGAAAAACTTCTCGCTCGAGATCTCCATAAAAAATGCTATTTTAACATCCATATGAAGCACTTTAAAATTGATAAAAAGACATATAGTCCAAGAAGATCCTAATGGCTTCAAGCCGTGCAACAGGGGCAAAAGTTTCATTATAATCCAGTCCTTCAAATTGAGTAAAACCCTAAGCAATTAGTCTAGACCTGTTTCATGTGATTATTCCATCTTCATCCATCTTGTTACGAAACACACAATGTGTACCAACAAACATTTTCCCTGGTAGACGAGGAACAAGATTCCATACGCTATGCCTTTGGAATTCATGCAGTTCATCTTGCATCACTCTAATCCAGTCACCATCATCTAGAGCATCATTAACCTTTTTAGGTTCAATGAGAGAAACAAAATTAACATACATGCAGAAATTTGATGATGCTTGCGGCGAGTACAAACTACATCGGTAGGATGTACAGTGACTTATGAGAGAGGATGATCACAAACATCAAGGAGAGAAACTTAATCAGAAGAATTGGTTGGATCCTAATTGTGAATATCAAGAACTTCAATTTTAGGAGAATCATCATCAATGATAACATCATAATCAAAACTTGGAGAGAAACTTAATCAGTCCATGTTGACCCGACTCGTCGAGTGCATCTATGTGACTCGTCGATTCCCCTCGTTTCTTCAGAAAAGTCACGAAAACCCAACTTAACTCGTCGAGTTGTCTCATCAACTCGCCGAGTTACTCATGTCCAGACTCATCGGGGAAAACCCTAGCTTACTCGTCGAGTTGGCTCATCAACTCAACGAGTCCCTTAAGTCCTATTTCTCATTTAGACATTTTAAATCAGACTTACAACCCCAAACTCTAGATCTAGCCTCCCAAGGCTGAAATACCATGTAAAGCTACAATCTTTACGTCCATGCATGACACTTGGGGCTTGAAATGCCAAAAAAAACTCCATTTAGGGTCTTAAACATAAAAGCTACTCTATAGCTAGATAAAGTTGGGACCTTTGGACTCTAGGGACCTCACAAGGTCCAGATCGAAGTCTCAAACTCTTGGTGAGTTCAATACACTTAAAGCCTCAAGAAAAGATGGAATAAGCCCTAAAATTCCATAAAATGAGATCTAACCAAACTAATGAGCAAGGTGGAGACTTTTTACCTTCAATAGAAGCTCTAGAAAAATTAACACCAGATCCAACAGTCTCTTCTCGATCCTTGCCTTGATACTCCACTCTTCTCTTCAAAAAGTGCACTAAAATTCCCAAAGATTAGCTCTCTTTCTCTCTTAGCTCACTATAGACGATTAGGGTTTCACACAAGGGAGTAAGGTGGTTGGCGAGGCGGAAATGAGTGCTTAAGGTCCTTTAAATAGGACACAACCCTGGAGAATTAGGGTTTCCTCTCACAGTGCCAACTCGCTGAGTTGGTCTCTCCGATTCGTCAAGTTGGTCATAAAACCCACGTGGTCAATCCGCCTATACTCAATGAGTTGGGGCATCCAACTCGTCGAGTTGCTCAAACAACTCAAAAATAAATGCATAAATATTATACCTGGGAGTCGGGATGTTACAGTCTTTTTCACCGTTGAGATCATGATTGATAATAAAAACATTATGAAGTTGTAGACTCACCAGTGAAAGAGACTTCTCGTTGTTGAATCATTCAGTTTTCTAAGATGCAATTTTATTTTTTTTAGTTTAATGATTTCTTGATTTGATTTTGAAAGATCAAGACGTAGATAATCAAACATTGTAGATTTTTCACTTTCAGAATAAGTTACAACTTTTTAACCTAATACAAGGATGAGGAATTATAGTTCTAAAATTTTAAATCAGTGGCAGCTTTAGAAAGACCAGCTTCAAAAGTACTTGAACCGTTTCTACCTTTGTCAGTGACAAATTCACCAATGGAAGCCATCAAAAACACATCCTTATTAACCTATTCATTCGATGATTCTTCATCATCAACCCACTATTCTTCTTTAGCGACAAGAACCTTGGACTCTAGATTGTGCCTTTTCAGAGAGGCCACAAAATGCTTGTACATTGTTTCATAAGATTCATCTTTAGGATTGTTCTTGTTATATTTTCAATATTGAGCAAAGTGATCAACCTCTCGACAATTAAAGAACTTCTCATCGTCCTTTGTAGAGTTACCAATGTTCAGACCTTTTAGACGCTGATGAGCTAGATTTTTGCTAGAAGCTTTCTTACTCTGCTGAATTGTAACACCCAGGTCGTGGAGGTACTTATTTATTGATTTATATCCTTTGGATGAGGTTCATGATGTGAGGCATGGTGGTCACGTTGTGAGGGACCATTGACCGGTTGACCCCTGTTTTTGAGTCTCGCAACGTGAAACTTTGGGTGCTCATGATGTAAGAACGATCCGATGACCAAAATCCTAATATTTCGGGTATTTAATGGAATGAGAGGGCTAGGGTTTCCCATCCTTAGCCTCCCTAACTCTCTTGCCTCCTACAAAACTCAAATCTGGATCTACTTAAACTCCTTCGACATTTTTATGACATTGAAGCATTCTTTGGTGGTTTTTGTCTCATTGAAGTGGAAGAAGACCTTGGTGGAGATCCCTCTTAGCAATTCAACTTCTACTCACCTTTTTGCAGAGCTTTTGTGTTGGAGCATGAAAATGCTCTACAATGATGAGTGTTTATTAGATTAGAATATTCACTTGTATAGAAAGCATATTCCCTCCACTAGTATATAAAATGGAGGTGAGGGTCATTGGTATGTATGTGTTCACTATGTAGACATAGATTGTAGATAGAGTTTTGGGTGGGGATTCTCCCCATCCATGAGTGTTGTTATTTTAATATTTTTTTATCTCTCTATCTATCCACTACAGTTTTACTCACATATTATGTTCTTCATGTTCATACGATTATCTTCTTGATATTATATTTCCTCACCAATCCAATCGAGAAAATGGGAACCTACAAGTGGTATCATAGCGAAACCTTGAAGATCTCACGATTAGTCAAGGGAACGGTCCTGATTGGTTTATTATATTGAAGATTTTCTCAGTCTTCGCAACATAAACATTTTCTGTGAGTTCTCTTACTATTTTGTTGGTGATGTTGCTAGAAAAATAAAAATCTTGCTGCTACTGTTCATTCATTTTGATGCTGACTAAATCTAAGTCTATGAGGATAATTATTTTTGCTAAAGAAAATGAAGTTTTTGTTAAAAGGTGGTGTTTAGATCTTGTTATCCCATGTAAAAAGGTGTTTTAAATAAGACAAAAAAGTGTTATGGGATAAAAGATTCAGTTCAAAGGTCAAATTTCAGAATTTATGAGCTTTTAGTGTCTTTTGGACTCTTTTCTTGAAAGTGTACAAGTGCTGAAGCATGTGGTACAGCTTGTTAATGTATCTATGTTCAAGTGTGTGGTCAAAGGTATCTTAAATGCATGTCTGTCAATAAGGAACATTTTTTTCCTATTAGTTGACTTCTTTATGAGAGGAATATGGGGATGGGACAACTTATGAAGCTTTTCAACATTTTATCCCTTTTGCATTTGATGCTTTGACATATTTTGTCATCTAGTGTTTATTTGTGACAAAATCCTCAATTCCGAGATGTTTCCCCAAGACAAAGCCTCTCACAATCTGAGACCCTTGCATCACTTTGGACCTTTCCTCGCACCACAACTCCAACCTGAGAAGCCTCACTATCCGAGACTGCTCGCATCCGAGGTCACTTCTAGTCCGAAAACATTGAGAATTCTGAAGTCTCACACAGCTTAAAGGCCTTGCTTCGGACATCAGGTGCATTCCTCTCAGTCCAAGGAACTATCCTATATGAGACTCACACCTATCCGAGATGCCCTCGCCTTCCGAGTCACCCTCACATTCTGAGATGCGTCGTATTCTGAGGTGCTTCGTAATCCGAGATGACTCTCCTTATGATACTCCTCTCGCACCTCGTACTCACCACCAATAAGAAGTTCAACCTCGGAGTCAGCATTTCCAAAACCCTGCTCACTCACCCATCTCGGTCCAGTTACAGGATCCGAGATACCACTCCGAAACCTCCTTTCATTTAGAGGTCAACTCTTCTAACCTTTTTCTCTTCGGATCCATGATTCACTTCAGTTCCTCCTTATTTTTTTGGTTACTTCGGATCTCTTTGGTCCGAGGCCACCATGATTTTTAAATTATTTATTTATTTTTTCGTTTTTATTTAAAACCAATTCATTTTATTTAACACCCATTATTTTTTTTAATACCAATTATTTTTATTAAAACCAATTTTTTTAACACCAATCTTAGCCCCATGGTTCATGACTTCATTCTTCTTGTTGATTATGAGTGAAGACATAACTTGATTCAAAGATTTTTATTTGTGTGCTCTTCTTCTTTCCGAGTAACTCGCATTTGCAGCCTTAGATTTTTATGCTTCAGAGTTAGGATCCATAGATTTTCTGAGTTTGGATCTTTTCCGAGGTTTGCATTTATTACTTCCTTCAGACAAGTTACATATGGTCCCAGACCATTATTTGGGAGTTCGGGTTTGCATTTTGTTTATCAGCATTCCTTTGGTTCAACATTTATGGTTCTTTAGCAGCGGGTTTTTCATATATATTCTATAGTGTATGTTCAGTTCGGCAATACATCACCAAGTCCACCCATGACCCGAGAATAATATACTCGTTTTTACGGGTAGATGCTCACATCAAGGGGGAGCATGTGATGCTCCATCATATATGGCATATTCTTTTGCCTAGTTTCATGATTATTTTTTTATCTTTATTTCATGGTCGATCAAAACTAGGGGGAGAATCATGAGCATTCATTCTACTTTATTATTGGAGTTTTGACGTAACAAACATTCGAAGATGGAGAGTGATTTAGTATTTTGATGTGGCATTGATTTTTGATCTTTTCAGATTGAATTTTTGGCATTACTAGATATTCTTCGGACTATTATTATTTATCTTCAGACTGTACATTTTGGGATGTCTGATTTGTGTTTGCATGCAGATCAGATCTTATGGTTTCTCGAGTTTGGATTGGCGATATTTTGAAGACAAAGATTATTTTGACAATGTGACGTGGCACTTATTTTTTGATCTTCCGATCAAATTTTTGGCATTGCTAGACCATGTCTTCGAACACATATTATTTATTATTCAATTTCAGCAAGTTATTCTTTAGAGATTATTTGCTGCATTATCACTTGAGTTTGAAATATTGAAGACGTTGTGTGATTTGACATTGTGCTCTTCTGTTCAACAATCGAGGGGAAGATAGTGAACATGATTTGTTTTTGGGGACTAATCACATTCGAAGATTGGGATTTCATATTTTTATTCAGAGATTGGGTTCCTCTGTATGTTCTTTGATGCTAGAGATTTCATTTACAAATTTCGTGATCACGATAGCTTCAACTTTTTTAAGACACTTCAGCACCAAACCTACCGGACCTGCCCGTCGGATGTTCTACCTTTTATGTAACACCCCCGGAGCAGACGGCGGAAACGTCTGGAGGCGGGTGACTTCATTGTGGAGTATCATAACAATTGAATATAAATGAAACAGAGCAATCCAAACATCATACATTGAGATAACAGACTTACATGGTTTACATATTGTATTTGTTCTTTGAGTTACACAAAAGATACATAAGTAGAAAACTTCAAACTACAGCTAAATGGTCTTGCATCAGCATCCCTTGTTACCTGCTTACTAGTTCCTTGAGAATACAAGTCGTTTTGAAAAGCGTTAACTAAAAAGTTGGTGAGTTCATAAGCATTTTTGTATAAAATTGTTTACACTTGTTTAGAATCGTTCTCATTGTACTTTCAGAAAATCCGATATTTTGTATGAAATTGTTTGAAGTCTTGCCTTGAAAATCATGGATATATGTGTCTATGTCATCACTTTTGTTCATCCTTATAAGGAGTGATTTTCAAAAGTAGTGTGATTTGTAAAAGCGAGCTGTGTATGAGAATAGTTCTTTTGAATAGTCATAGTCAACCGTTTCAATAAAAATCCCTTATTTTCAAAAGGAAAATATGGTTGAAAATCTTGTTCCTCTTATCGAGTAAAATTGAGTGTGCGTTCTAGTTTATCGTTATCGAAATCATAGAAAAATCGTTTTTTCCAGAAAATCCTATATTTTCTGCTATAAAATATTCTAAATTCTAGTTCTAGCTATATATATGTGTTGGTTATTTTATCGTTTTCAAAATCGTTTACAAACGTTTCCCATAGAGTCCTACGCTTTGTAATTTGTAAAATAGCAGTATTACGACTCTATACTTGTTAGGAGAAAGAGTCAACATGGCAATTGTGGACATTCTACGCGATGAAAAAGGACAGTCAACACAACAAATGCGGACCATCGCCTATCACGTGTAGGACAGTCAACACAACGTGCCAAATTTTATTTATGAGGTTTCCTTACATAAATTTCTAGTCAATATAACATGTTCTAGTGAGTCGTTGTAACCATACTAATCTGGCGGAGTGCCTGTTTTAGCGTTTCTCAGGCGCCCTCAGTTTGGAAAAGTAATTTGTCACCCTAGACTGGCCTGTCTAGCTGTAGTGAACATCGAATGTGCGGGGTGTCAACCCCGTTTAGATCTATACACAAATTCCCGCTCTCCCTGCAGGAGACTCTAGCTATAACTCCTTACAGGAATTTAGATGTACACTAATATTTTTATATTTAGGTACTTTTGAGATTTTTCTGACTAGAATATTAACAACCTTTTGAGCAATTGTTAGAGATCCATTATTTGTTAGATAAATAACGAAATTCGTACTCATTGAATAGAAATGTCGTTCTCGTTCCATATCGTTGATTGTGCTCGTTAACTGGGTGCTTGTGTTTGTTCCTTTTCGATTATTGAAAAATAAGTCATTTTAGTCAGGAGAAAAAGTGTCAAGTTATAATTTGTATAAATTTATAAATGTTGGTTATGACACATATTTTCTGTTTTATGACATATAGAACATTACATATGTTCTTGGAGGTTTTACGACAGCGGCTTATGACATGCAAATATTTCTGTCATAAAGGCTCTATTTGTATATTTTCTTGACGCAAACTTTTATATCGAATATTTATAAAATACCCCCTGATAGTTTGCAAATAGTCACAAAGTTTCCATTTTCGAAAATTACTAGAAATGATGTCCACTTATCAAGATCCCTTTATATTAGGGGTGAGCAAAATCGAACCCGGAAACCGAAAAACCGACAAAACCAAAACCGAAGCATAAACCGACAGTTTGGGTTTAGAATTTTCAAAAACCGAAATTTTCGGTTTGGGTTCGGTTTTTGGGTTTGGTAAAACCAAAAAAAAAACGAACCGAACCGAATTTCATATGTTATATGTATTATGTGAGTTATATGTGTATATATATATATATATATATATATATATATATATATATATGTAATTCTTGGGTTATAAACACAAACTGAAGCATTGTCCCACTGGTTAACGCGTTGGGTGATCGTTTGAAACGGCGCAGGTTCAAATCTTTCCAGCGTCGTTTTTCTCGATTTTATTTTGGCAATGAGTTAACTTCATCCCACATCGCCCCCATTACTAAAGTCAGCCAATATTCTCTTCTATATAAGCTCGCTACCCTCTTTCTTTCTATTATCTCTAACTTTGATTGAGTCCCACATCGCTTGGGATATCTAAATATCTCTTGACCTCTCCATTATATAGTTGATGGTTGAGGTGGGATTAAGAAATACGTTTCAGATTTGGTTGGAATTATAAAACCAAAACCGAACCGTGAAACCGAAGTTTAAAACCGAAAACCGATAAACCGAACCCATTGGTTTGGGTTTGAATTTTCAAAAACCGATTATTTACGGTTTGGGTTCGGTTTTAGGTCAAAACCAACCCAAACCGACCCATGCACAGCCCTACTTTTTATAACTTTTATCTCTAGACATGAAAGCATATATAAAGGGTTAAGTTGGACACACCCAATAGTTGGGAGGCTCTTTTGTACACAAAGTATCCTCTATTCTTTATGAAATTGTGAAATCTTACGTTCATTAGTATATTACTAAAATAATAATTTAATAATATTTCACACACACATATAAACATACGTATACATGCAATCATTTAAGAATTTAGGCAAGATTTGACTTGTACTCTCCCCCAAAAACATTAAAACATTGAAAAGGTGGAGTATGAAGCTCACCTTGAGTTGGTTGAGGAGTTGTTTGGAGTTATGGAGTGAAGATCTCAAGCTTAAACTCTTGGCTGAGATGAGGAACTCCTCTGGGAAGGATGTTATCCTAAGGTTGATTATCACATATTATTCTAAGTAAAATAATATGGATTTATCTTGAAGATTATATAAAATCTTAAATGAGTGGAAAACTTACTTTAAAATTTCCAGGAAGAAGTTGAGAAATCCTGCTTTCAGCAAGATCCTTGATTTTTGCTCTTAGGAGGAGTAGGTGAGAGTATAGGAGAAAAGTGGGAGGAAATGTGAAAAGCCCAATCTTTCTGCTGTCGTTGTTCTAAGAGTATACGAAAAGTGAGGGAATCTTTGGTGCATGGGTATCTGATGGTCCAAGCTTTGTTATTTGGTGGGTAAAGCATGGGATATTGTGATTTGCATTGGAAATGAGAATTTCATCAAATCACAATAGTCAACCTATTTGTCATTATCTTTATTTAGGATAAGATCTTCTTAAATCCCAAACATTTAATTTATGAAAATATGATTTAATTAACTAAATTTGGCATAAAATAGAGGTTTTAGGGGTCTTAGTTATGAAAAACACGAGTTTGGTGGGATTCCCGACCTCAAAATACCTTAAAATGGAGAAAAGGTCCGAAATGGTCCAAATCCGGGGCTAAAAGGTGAAATCTGGAGTTATGATGAATTCCGAAGCTATAGTTCAAATTTCGGAGGGGGGGGGGGGTTTAATCCTGCGAGGTTTCGAAGTGCTTAGGAGGAGTTACAGAACCATTCAGCAAGATCCGGAGTCAATAGGCGAGGTTACGAAGTCCTTTGCGCAATTCCGAAGTTCGAACCAAGGATGAAAGGGTTGGCCAGACTTCCGAAGTAGACCCAGGCGAGGCCTTCTGGAGCTTACACCTTCCGAAGCAGTTAGGAGGTTCAAAGCATTGGGGGTTCCGAGGATGTAGCTTCTCTTGCCTCCTTAGGAGGCATTCTGGACTAAGAAGGTTTAGGACCAAGAGGGTTCCGGACTAAGAGGGTTCCGGACCAAGAGGGTGCTTTTTGGGGTTTCCTCTTTCGGCTTTGAGCTGTTTTCGACTGAGGAAGGTACTTTGGGAGATTTGAGATATGTGGAGAGATTTGGGAGAGATTTCACATACTTAGAGAGATTTAGGAGAGATTTCACATACTTGGAAAGATTTGGGATAGATTCACTATACTTGGAGAGATTTCGCATACTTGGAGAGAATTGGGAGAGATTTCACATACTTGGAGGGATTTGGGAGAACTTCACTATACATGGAGAGATTTCGCATACTTGGAGAGATTTGGGAGAGATTTCACATACTTGGAGAGATTCACTATACTTGGAGAGATTTCACATACTTGGAGAGATTTGGGAGAGATTTCACATACTAGGAGAGATTTGGGAGAGATTTCATATTTTTGGAGAGATTTGGGAGAGATTCACTATACTTGGAGAGATTTGGGAGAGATTTCACATACTTGGAGATATTTGGGAGATATTTCACATACTTGGAGAGATTTGGGAGAGATTCACTATACTTGGAGAGATTTCACATACTAACACTACATGGCTCCTTAGGAACTCATATTGTACACTTAGGTGTGCTAGCACAAGTCTCACAATAGTCCTTCCTTACTTGAGGATGAAATTTCTTAGCCAAAAGGCTAGTTGTGACATCATCCCCCCGTTAGAGGGAATTTCGTCTCGAAATTCTTTCGAAATATAGGTTCATGAAAGCGAAAATAGGTGAGAGTACTTTTGAATTATTTGGTCTTTGTGTTCCCAGGTGAATACCACACGTCTAGTCGTTCTCTTGAACCTTCACCATTAGGATGTGGCTTTGTTTTGTATGCTTAACTTTTCTATCCATAGTCTCGATAGGTTGATAAATTTTTAGGAGGTTCTAGTCCACTAAACCTTGCCTAGTGGGACTGAAAGGGTTTTTGCCTGACAGACCCTTTCTATGTTCAACACATGGAACACAGGATGTACGTTACTAAGCTTGGAGGGTAGTTGGAGTTCGTAGGTTATCGGGCCAATTCGTGCAAGGATCTCGAATGGTCTGGTGTATCGGGGAGTTAGTTTACCTTACCCTTCAAATCGAGTCATCCTTCCTTGAGGAAAGATCTTTAAGAATACCCTGATCCCTTACTTGGGATTCCAAGGCTTTAACCTGCTATAGCTCTTTTTTGTCGGTGTTACGATGTTCGGGGTCGTGTTCGGGCTTTGACTATCCTTTTTGTAGTTTCTCGAACAATCTTGTGTCTAGTGAGTGTGTTATTGGGAGTTTGTCCTCTTGTCAGTTGGATGTCTCTCACCTCCGCCCAAAAAAGGATGATCTGCATTTCCGGCCATGCGGGGCCTCAAAGGATATAACTCCTATGCTCGGGTGGTAGTTGTTTGTTATATGAGTACCTGATTAGAGGCAGGTGGGTATCCCAACTTTTTAAATGTCCCTTACACATGTTTCTCTTCTGGGTGCGGATTCTTTTTTACCTTGTTCTTGTCAAGTGGGATTTCTAGGGCTTCGGTGGTTCGACACTTATGAGTGTTGAATACATGGGATGTAAAATGTCTAAACTGAGCTCTAAGGTTAATCGGAGACTATGGTTTATCGGGACTTTTTTTGGCGAGGCCTTTTGAATGGTCTTCTAGGGATCGGGATCCTGGTGTCCTAGAAGTAGAGTTTTATGGGTCTTAAGAGTCGGCATTATGGTCACTAAGCTCAAGTTTGTGTGATGTAGTTAACTTTATGAGTCTTTGGTTATCATGGGAGTTTTCTCCCTAGGGTATTTCCAAGCTAATGGCAGGTTGGCCTTTGCAAGTTCCTTGCTGTTGGTTGATCATGTCTCTGATTCGGGGTAGAGAGTATCGGTCCTTGAGGATGGGTTTTGTTTGGCTTAGTCGTAGTCGGTGGTGCCTATGGCAATTTCGTCTTTCTCCCCTTATGAGTTAGACAGGTGCTTCCTGTGGTCAGGGACTGAGTCTGATGTTTCCTTTACATAATATGCCTATCTTTTGATCAGAAACTATTTTTTCTTGTGACCGTGCTAAGTGGTATCGGGTGTTTGGTCATTGAGGTGATTCCAGGAGTCGGGGTGATTCTATCTCTGCTTAGCACATGGTTGAGGTTTCCAAAGGGATTTTAGGAATCTTTGGAGGAAGGTTGGGAGCCTTTCGGATTCCATTGATTCCCTTTTCTTCTTGGTTTTTAATCTTTGTTGGGGCTAGGGAAGGGCGTGGTATTTCTTACGCCAGAACTTAGGCGTCTGGTTGATAGGGATTTCGTCGTTATCGACTGAAAGAGTTTTATTATTCGGTTGAGTAAGACGGAAGTCTATTTGCAGAGCTCGAGGTTTGTAAGGTGAGAATCAAGCCTATCCGTGTCAACTGATGACATTAGACTCCTTGTTGTTACATCGATTTGAGGAGTATTGGTTGTTAGGAATGACAGGGTGTTTTATGTTCATGTTCCTATCGTTACTAGTTTTGTTTTCTTTGTTACCATTGGGTCTATCTTGTTTCTGCTTGTTAGGTGTTCTAGTGTTCGCGTTCTTATCGTTGCTAGTTTTGTTCTCATTGTTACCATTGGGTCTATCTTGTTTTCGTTTGTTAGGTGTTCTAATGTTCGCATTCTTATCGTTCTTAGTTTCCTTTTCATTGTTACCATTGGGTCTATCTTGTTTCTGGTTGTTAGGTGTTCTAGGGTTCGCGTTCTTATCGTTGCTAGTTTTGTTTTCATTGTTACCATTGGGTCTATCTTGTTTCTGCTTGTTAGGTGTTCTAGTGTTAGCGTTCTTATCGTTGCTAGTTTTGTTTTCGTTTTTACCATTGGGTCTATCTTGTTTTTGCTTATTAGGTGTTCTAGGGTTCGCGTTATAATCGTTGCTAGTTTCGTTTTCGTTGTTACCATTGGGTCTATCTTGTTTCTGCTTGTTAGGTGTTCTAGTGTTCGCATTCTTATCGTTGCTAGTTTCGTTTTCGTTGTTACCATTGGGTGTACCTTGTTCCTACTTGTTAAGTGTTCCAATGTCCGTGCTCTAATTGTTGCTAGTTTTGTTTTCATTGTTACCATTAGGTAAATCTTGTTTCTGCTTGTTAGGTGTTCTTGTTGACACGAGGGTGCTGTTATAATGCAAGGGAATTCGTAATCTGAATTATGCCAGGTCCTTCCACTATAGATGGATGTGACCTAATCGCACATACTTAGCATTTTTAAAGGTAACTAACTGTAGGGTTCTTCCTAATCAAGATTTGGACCAGGGACAGGAAAATGATGCGGGATCGCGCGTTCTTAGTTTATGAAATCCTAACTATATATGATGCTAATGTTCATATGGAACCATCATGGTCCGTTCGTAAGGATTCTCTAGCTTTTCCGTGATTTACAGACTTGCTCAAATGGGGAAATAGTTTTTGATTATGTTTTCAATTTGGAAGACCTTTCTGCGAAAATTCGTTACATAAAGTTGATCGTTCGAAACGTACCAAAAATTTCGGTAGGGTTTCTTGTTGTCTCTTCCTGTCCAGTTGTAAACTCCCTCGTCGGTCATCTCTTTTGGATAATTTCTCTTGAAATGTCCTGTTGCACCGCACTTGTGACAAACTGGACTTACTTCTGGGTTGTGGGTCAGAGTGACGCATGGGGCCAGAGCCTTATAGTAACGGGAGGTGTATCCCATCTTGTTGCACCTTTTGCAATGAAATGTCTGGCAGGCTCCCCAATGATGATATTTGCACTTTTTGCAGGGTGGATTGTTCCTAAGGTATGATTGTCTTGATGTGGGAGGAGTAGGGTTAGTAGGGGTAGGGACTGATCCCACTTGTTGCCTTTTAGTAAGCCTCTGAGTCGAACTACCTCCTTTTTCGTTCCCAAACATTCTTTTCTTGGGTTTAGGTTTGGGTTTTAGAGTGCATTGGCGAGTTGTTCTTTGTTGGTTTCCCTGGTTGTTATTGCGGTTAAAATTACCGACACTGCTTCCAATTTCGTTCATGTCGTTGGCATTGAAGTATGCCATGACGGCTGCTACGGGCGCAGTTATAGTGGCTTGGAAAGTGGTGGAGTCTATTCGTAGGACCGGTGCATGGTCGGGGTACTGGTTACCTTCATGAGAAGACATAAATCTATTGCACACAAAAGGTGAGCTTGTGAGTACTCGTAGTTAGTTTCAAGTGAGTTTATTCGTATAATCTTAACGTATTGGTGTTAATCGGGTCAACCTACATCCCCATGATGCAGTTATGGTGGGAGAGTGGAAACATGTATTATCTGACATAAAGTCCATCCAAAAAGCACATAGTTAGCAATATGGTTAACGGATTTGGTTGTATGGATTATTGGAGGATGTACTCCTCTTGGTTTACTGCTACTGGTTGTGATTAAAGGTATTACGAACCTAAGGCGAGTAGTGTGGTGATCCTCTTTTGGTGCACAAGGTGCTTGGCCGTTCTACTCATATTATGGGTGCTCTTTTGTGTTCCTTACGCAGCTAAGGCTATCCTAGCCTTGATTGCTATGAGTTGTGGTCTCTAAATGGTCACTGCCTAGTTTTTTGGTCTTACTTGTGGGTTTCGTATGCAACTGGAATGGTGTTCTTGTTACTTGTGGTGGATCGGATTTACATTCCCATATATCGGGCTTTGATTATGTTCTCCATTACTCCATGACAGAGGGTTGGGAACCGGGAGTCACTTCGTGTTACTTGTGGTCTAGACAGAGGTCATGCCTGATTCGTGAGGGTGTTGGCAATCGGAGTTCGGTGCACGTCGATTGTGGATCAGATTTTCTTTTGTGGAGATGCGCCCTGAACCAGGTAGGAATCAATTCCTAAGCTCGGCTTTGCGTGGGTATGGTTTTGTTTCTAGGTATGTTCATTCTAGGGGCACTCATATTGGGTGATTACATATCTGTGAAGAGAAAGGTGAAAGGGTCTCTGGTCTGCTCCTAATCGGGTAAAGCTCGTCAAGGGTTTCCTTGGCGATTTCATCCCTCTTGGTTTCTTAGTCTAAATTCTCCCTTTCATAATTCATCTCTGGGTATTCCTTAGGGTCCCCTTATGGATTTTCCTCTTGTACTTCTTTTGGACTCTCCTTGCCCCATCCGCAAATCACCGTGATAGGGTAGTAGAAGTCTTGGTGAGGAAATTTCAACTATGTCGTTTGTGCAAGAGTCGAGGTATGAGATATACGGGGATAGTTTAGGAGTGGGAGGGGTTTATAGTATCCTAAAATACTCCTATAGTATTTTAAACTTGATGTTCGAATTCTAGTATTCTCTTATGTGCACAGTTGGTAAATCTTAGGTTTGTTGCAACACCACCATCACTCCCAGGCACATGTTGGTCGTATCTCGAATAAATATAGTTGATAAGGCTATATTGATCCCATATATGATTACATAACTGCCCAAGTTTGGCTGTAGTGTTCAACCTTTATTTACTTTTGGTTTTTTCTCGTTATGATACTGGGTTTGTAATTGCGTATACTTTTATAAAATACTTATCTTCTTAAAGTATACTTTTAGGCAGAGTTTGTTTTAGTCCCATTGTATTTATAGTTGTATATCTCGTATGGCTAGATATACAAATTCACTATAAACAATACTATGATACCAATCTGTCACACCTCCAGACCAGATGGCGAAAACGTCCGGAGGCGGGTGACTTCATTGTGTAGTATCATAACAATTGGATATAAATGAAACATAGCAATCCAAACATCATACATTGAGATAACAGACTTACAAGGTTTACATATTGTATGTGTTATTCGAGTTACACAAAAGATACATAAGTAGAAAACTTCAAACTACAGCTAAATGGTCTTGCATCAGCGTCCCTTGTTACCTGCATACTAGATCCCTGAGAATACAAGTCGTTTTGAAAAGCATCAACTAAAAAGTTGGTGAGTTCATAAGCATTTTTGTATAAAATTGTTTACACTTGTTTAGAATCGTTCTCATTGTACTTTCAGAAAATCCGATATTTTGTATGAAATTGTTTGAAGTCTTGCCTTGAAAATCATGGATATATGTGTCTATGTCATCACTTTTGTTCATCCTTATAAGGAGTGATTTTGAAAAGTAGTGTGATTTGTAAAAGCGAGCTGTGTATGAGAATAGTTCTTTTGAATAGTAATAGTAAACTATTTCAATAAAAATCCCTTATTTACAAAAAGAAAATATGGTTGAAAATCTTGTTCCTCTTATCGAGTAAAATTGAGTGTGCGTTCTAGTTTGTCGTTATCGAAATCGTAGAAAAATCGTTTTCTCCAGAAAATCCTATATTTTCTGCTATAAAATATTCAAAATTCTAGTTCGAACTATGTATATGTGTGGGTTAGTTTATCGTTTTCAAAATCGTTAACAAACATTTCCCGTAGAGTCCTACGCTTTTTAATTTGTAAAATAGCAGTATTACGACTCTATACTTGTTAGGAGAAAGTGTCAACATGGCAATTGTGGACATTCTACGCGATGAAAAAGGATAGTGAACACAACAAATGCAGACCATCACCTATCACGTGTAGAACAGTCATCACAACTTTTATTGAAAAATAAGTCATTTTAGTCAGGAGAAAAAGTGTCAAGTTATAATTTGTATAAATTTATAACTACCGCTTATGACACGTATTTTCTGTTTTATGACATATAGAACATTACTTATGTTCTTGGAGGTTTTCCGACAGCAGCTTATGACATGCAAATATTTCTGTCATAAAGGCTCTATTTGTATATTTTCTTGACGCAAACTTTTATATCGAATATTTTTAAAATACCCCCTGATAGTTTGCAAATAGTCACAAAGTTTTAATTTTCGAAAATTACTAGAAATGGTGTCCACTTATCAAGATCCCTTTTTATAACTTTTATCTATAGACATGAAAGCATAGATAAAGGGTTAAGTTGGACACACGCAATAGTTAGGGGGCTCTTTTGTACACAAAGTATCCTCTGTTCTTTATGAAGTTGTGAAATCTTACGTTCATGAGTACATTACTAAAATAATAAGTTAACAATATTTCACACACACATACAAACATATGTATACATGCAATCATTTAAGAATTTAGGCAAGATTTGACTTGTACTCTCCCCCAAAAACGTTAAAACATTGAAAAAGGTGGGGTATGATGCTCATCTTGAGTTGGTTGAGGAGTTGTTTGGAGTTATGGAGTAAAGATCTCAAGCTTATACTCTTGGCTGAGATGAGGAACTCCTCTGGGAAGGATGTTATCCTAAGATTGATTATCACATATTATTATGAGTAAAATAATATGGATTTATCTTGAAGATTATATAAAATCTTAGATGAGTGGAAAACTTACTTTAAAATTTTCCGGAAGAAGTTGAGAAGTCTTGCTTTCAGCAAGATCCTTGATTTTTGCTCTTGGCAGGAGTACGTGAGAGTATAGGACAAAAGTGGGAGGAAATGTGAAAAGCCCAATATTTCTACTGTCATTGTTCTAAGAGTATAAGAACGGGGAGGGAATCTTTGGTGCATGGGTATCTGATGGTCTTAACTTTGTTATTTGGTGGGTAAAGCAAGGGATACTGTGATTTGCATGGGAAATGAGAATTTCATCAATTCACAATAGTCAACCTCTGTGTCCTTATCTTGATTTAGGATAAGATCTTCCTAAATCCCAAACATTTATTTTGTGAAAATATGATTTAAATAATTAAATTTGGCATAAAATAGAGGTTTTAGGGGTCTTAGTTATGAAAAACACGAGTTTGGTGGGATTCCAGACCTCAAAATACCTCAAAATAGAGAAAAGGTCCGAAATGTTCCAAAATCCAGGGGGAAAAGGTGAAATATGGAGTTCTATGATGAATTTTGAAGCTATAGTTCAAATTCTGAAGGGGAGGGTTAATCCTGCGAGGTTCCAAAGTGCTTAGGAGGAGTTCCAGAGCCATTCAGCAAGATCCGGAGACAATAAGCGAGGTTCCGAAGTCCTTTGCGCAATTTCGGAGTCCGGACCGAGGATGCCAGGGTTGGCTAGACTACCGAAGTAGACCCAGGTGAGGCCTTCCAGAGCTTACACCTTCTGAAGCAGTAAGGAGATCCAAAGCATGGGGGGTTCCGAGGATGTATGTCACACCCCCAAACCGGAACGACGGAAACGTTCGGGGGTGGCTGACGTCATGCGTAGTATCACAACAATTGTATCATAGGTAGCATAGTAAACAAAACCAGACATTGAATACATATGTGAAAAAGGTTTTTGTTTAATACATCGTTTTGTTCTTATCAAAGGTAAAATAGAAGGTGCGACTCTAACGCTTCGACTTCTCTGAACTCCTGGAAATACCTATCTACTAATTCCCTGAGAATACAAGCAGTTTTGAAAATATATCAGCATAAAGCTGGTGAGTTCATAAGCATTTGTTTTTCATGGAAAAGTGTTGTTTGAATCCCTTAGAAAAGTTTTCCTCAAGAAAATCATATATTTTCTTATGGAAAGCGTGTTTGAAAACCCATTCATTCCATGACTTCCAGGTTCGTACAGAACGTGTACAATCTAATGTGTCGTGGAATGAATATGAATATCCGTTGAAAAACAATCCGTTTTGAATAGCCAGTTTATCCAGGGAAAATCCTATATTTTCCCTAAAGGTTGATGGTTGATTATCCGTTCTAAACTGAGGTGTGCAAGTATCTACCATACTCGAAAAGTAGTTTTCTTTTAAAAACCCTGGTTACACCCAGAGAGGTATATTAGCCTTATTATATAAATAAAACTAGATAGAAGAAAACCGTGATGAACTAAGTCCTGAAGGTATTATTAGTAACACCCTCCAGTAATCTATCGGTTATTACTTTGAGGTTAGTTCATTTGATTCATTATTACAAATGTAAATTCCTGTTATCTAGGTTATGAGTTTCATGACCATAACTGACTGGATATGGCCCGCAACGGCCGATATCCTTAATGACTTTGTCACCTGCAGACCTGCTGGTCCAACTGTAGCTAGCAGTGAGTTGCGAGATTGGCAGTCTCGTATAGATCTTTACACAACAGTCACGCTATCCCTACAAGAGACTCTGGTTACGAGTGCTAGTCCTCCACTCTGTTTCTTATGGTGAGTGTTACCAAGGATATTGCCTCAAACATAGCCTAACAAATTTACAAGTAATAATATCGAAAAACCTGTTTATGATTTGCATGAATCCTTTATAAAATAATACACTTTACTATATGATTCACAAGTTCATTGTTCTAGTTTTGAAAACTGTTTCTACGTGTTGATTTCTTAATCAGTTGGTAAAACTTTTTTCCGTGTTAAAAGCATACTGAAAATATAATTATCTTAATAAAAATAATATATTTAAGAACAAGTTTCCTTGTACTTTTGCTTGTATTCCCCCCCCCCCCTGAAAACATGAAAAACTCGGAAAAAGCGTAAGGGTATGAACTCACCTCGGGTGATTTGAATGAAGGATTGATACGGAATGCGGGATGTTCAATTAAAGCCTTGAACACGATTTGATCCTAATCATCAAGTAATGACACATAAAGGAGTCAAATGATGGTATTTCACCACTAGATGTGACGAAGAACTATTCTAAGAACTTAGGACTACTTGCACTAAGTGTTAGGACCTCAAAAGATTGCACGAGTGAGGTGTATGGGCAGTTTAAAGGTGTTTTCAAGGTCCATACTTGCATCCATGAAGTGTCCTAGGCCCATACTTGGTTGTAGTACAAGTTTAGGGTCTTAGAAATGGGTTTGTGGTCCTATGGTGTGTGTGTATGGTCGCACAAATGAGTGTGCTTCCACACACATGAGTGTGCTGCCGCACACAAGGGTGTGCTTCCGCACTCCTTCAACGAGATGAAGAACATGACAGGACTTTCATGATTCAAGCCCTAGATCAAGAGGTTCTTCAAGTATAACAAGCTAAGGGATGGATTACTCACGTTTTTAAAGCTTTGGAAGGTTCAAAGTTGGAGAAACTTGAGAGGAAATGATGTTGTGTGTTGCCAAGGTGTTAAAGGAATGAAAGGAAGGGGCTACCCTTTATATAGGGGTAAAAGGTGCTACCGAAAAGTGAGTGTGCTGCCAAGGGAGTGGGTGTGCGGTCGTACAACCGTGTGTACGGCCATACACTCCTCCAAGAGGTGTGTATGGCCCAATTTTTCACTATTCAACACTCCGACTCATTCCTAAACTCGACCTTGGTCATACTCAAGCTTAGAATCACTTAAACGAACCCTCAAACAGTGCCAGAATTCAACGAAACATGTTTAACTTTGATTGAAATGGCTAAGTGTGTGAGACAGAAGTTTCGGGTTGTCACATCATCCCCCTGTTAGAGGGAATTTCGTCCCGAAATTCAAGAATAAGAATATAACTCATGGTCTTGGAAAAAGATGTTGGTACTTTAAGGTTCATGGGACTCTCACGCTCCCAAGTGAATCCAAGTTTCTGTTTGACATTCTAGTGGACCCTCACTATCGGGATGTCACGTTATTTCGTTCGCTCGACTTCTCGATCCATGAGCTCGGATGATTCTCCCACAAAGTGTAGACTCTCGTCTAACTCAGGGTTGTCGAGGGGAATCGTAAGTGTCTCATCTTCCGGACACTCATTTTTGATTTGGAACGAGGAAGAGGAGATGAGCGTTGCCAAGTGCTCGAGGTAACTGAAGTTTGTGTGCTATGGGACCAATCCTTACAAATATCTGGGATGGTCTAACGTATCACGGATTTAGTTTTCTACTCTTTTCAAAGCGTATCAGGCTTTTCCAAGGTGAAACCTGTAAGAAGGACAAGTTCACCAATCTGGAACTCCAATGGTTTTTGTCTATTATCGACATAGCCCCTTTCGTACGATCTTTTATGTCGTCCCTCAGGTGATTTCAGGACTCGCGAGAGTGCTGTCGGGACTTGGCTCTTGTCTATTTGCGTGTCGCCCGCCTCAGCCCAGCACATATAGGGTCTGCACTTATGGCTGCAGAGGGCTTCGAACGGCGCAACCTTGCTACTGGAAAGGTTGCCATTGTTGCAAGAAGGTTTAATTAAGGGTAGATCTGGGTCCCATGACACATCTTCAATTGTCCGGATGGTTCTCTTACTTTGTCCTTCTCTTCGCGGATGATACTCTCGTATGAATACTTTCGGATTTCGAAGAGAGATGAATTCTTTGAAGTTCGTATCTGGATGTCGTCACGAGCGACGGGAGTTTCGCGATCGAACGGTTTAAGACAAAAGGGTTTGGTATAACATAGACTCAGTCGAGCTAGACAGGAAGGTGTCATAGCATCGTGTGTCAGGTTAGTCTGGGAGGATCGTTTTGCTAGCATATTGGCATCCCTAAATGAACGTCTCTGGTATTTTCTGCGTTTGATTTGGACTTGGTGGGTACTACTAATGCAAGGGTCCAGCTGTTTTGAAACTATAGGCTCTCGATGGGATGGTTCCTACTAGATTTTCCTATGATTGTTTGGCGTATACGAATCATGCAGAGCTACAATTGACTCTAACGTATACACTATAATTTACCCCTTAAGGCATCTACTTTTAAGAGTACGTCGCGATTAAATTTGGTCATGAAAGAAATCACGATTATGAACAATTATAGGGGTTTTCAAAAACGTACCAAAACATAGCAGGGTTCTTTGATGCTTCCTCATTCTCTGAGGTCAGACTCCTCATGTTTCCCCATTGTTCTTCTCTGTTGTGCAGTCTCTTTTGAATTGTCCTAAACTTTCATAGAGGTAAGAGGTTGGACTTGTCCCAACATTGGTAGTCGGAGTGATAAACTTGACTAGGGTTCTACAACCACAGGAGGTGTGTCCCTTCCTGTTGCAGCTGGTGCAATGCAGCACTCAGCAGACTCCATGATGATGGTAGTTGCATTTGTTGTAGTGCGTGAGATTTCCACAGTAGGGTATGGTTGGTGTGGGAACAACAGGGATGACCGGGGTACCGACTGTCCCAAATCGTTTCCTCTCAGTACGTCTTTGGGTTGAACAACTTCCTTTGAACTTTCGTTTTAGAAGGTTAGGTGTGTCCTTTCTAGTAGGCACTTGTTGTTGAGATTCGTTAACAACAAGATTCGGATTACCGTTAACACTTCCACCCACATTCGTGTTGTTAGCGTTAAAAACAGTTATGGCGGCTGTCACCGCTGCTGTGACAGTAGCTTGGAATGTAGTTGAGTCCATCTGGAGGATTGGTGCCTTACTGGTGGATTGGTTATGTTTCTTCGGAGGCATGATCTGCTACATGTCAAGAAAAGAAGCTTGTGAGCAACAATGGTTGCCTCTGGATGTATCCTAAATGTTTATCTATGCTTGAGATTTCCCGTTTTGCTTATCTGACTCTCATTGATTCGACCCACATCCCCATGATGTGGTCTTAGCAAGAGTAGAAAATTTTGAACGCAGTAAAGTTCTCATACAATAAACTTACAAACTCCTTGTTGTTCAGCTCATTGCGCTGGCTGGATAACTCTCACATTTTCGTCGGCTCTTGACGATATGGAGATTTGGCTATAAAAGTAGTTCCGAGGATCAAGTCGATATGGGATTCAACTTGGCACTCGGAAGAAATCCCTGGAATGTCTTTGGGGAAGACATCGGGAAAGTAGCAGACTTCGAAGATGCTCTCGAGGTCTTTAACTTCTTGCGTCTCATTGTCAACATGAGCCAGGAATGCATAGCATTCCTTCCGCAGATGCTCCTAGGCTTGACGTAGGAAATGATACGAAGGTTCGAAAAATCTTATCACTGAGACCAGTGAGGATTTTGTTGAAGGGAAGATTGAGACAAATCGCTTTCTCGAAGCAAAGGATATCAGCACGGTTTGAGGCTTAACCATTTCGTGTCGATTAGGATATCGAAGATGATACGAAATTGATGGGGAAAAGGAATAATCATCTAAGTACATCTCATGATTCACGTTTTGAGGACAAAACAGTGATGGAACCTTGATAAAGTTGCTTACTTTTCATGCTATCGATCTAAGGTAAACTTTTGACAATGAAAATATTTAACTGAAATATGATAGTTGCCACCATTGTCGATATCAAGATGACCCAGAGCTTGAAAAATTCGACCTAGGAGTAGGTCTACCACATACCAACAGCGGAACAATTTGACAACATAAAGAACTAGCAAATCGGTACTTGCAAGGCAAGAATGTCTATAGAGAAAGGAGCTACTTGGAACATAAATAGGAAAGCTATTCTTTAGAACAAAAGGAAAGACAAGTAGAATGTTTCCTACTGGCGACGGGCACTTCTCGGGCGGAACCTTAGGTTAGTCAACTGGCGCTCCATTTCAAGTAGGCGACTCTCGTATACTGATTGGCATGCTCAGAGCTCTACGACTTCAACTCGATTTGCAGCTAGCTCTCGCTGCTAGGCTTCGTTGTCTCTCAAAATCCTCCCATAAGAAACCTCAAGACTGCGAAGTTCATGTCTTGGTGCTCATAACACTCATAGATCTGGCCCTCCCAAGCACATTCATCACGTAAAGTTCATGTCTTGGTGCTCATAACACACCCCATGCCTCATAAGTGGTGTTTTGACCTTAAGCACAAAGACCCCAATCCAAAACCCCCATGGATTCATAAAAAGCTTGGACAAAGGGACACTCTGGACCTCCAAGGGTCCAGATCCAGAACCTAACTCGCCTAAGGGACCAAGGGAGCACTAGATCTAGCCACAAAAGGGCTCAATAAGCCCTAAATCAACATGAACATCAACATAATAGAGAATGGCACGAAAATAGTACCTCAAACGTCATGTTTTGGACCTCAAATCTTCAGGAAGTGGCTCCTCTTGTTTCCCCCTTGGCTATTGCTTCCTTTCCCTTGCTAGATAACACCTCCAAGGTCAATAATGGCTCCTTGACTTACTCCAAACGCTCAAGCTCACTAGGGTTTCTCTCAAGGGACTGGTGAGCACAAATGACGGCCATAAGGCCCTTTAAATAGGCTCCAAACCCGAAAAATTAGGGTTTCATTAAACAGTGCGGACTCGCCGAGTCCGGCGCGAACCCGCGTCCAAATCCGCGATCATACCCGGCGAGTCTAGGCTCCAACTCGCCGAGTCTCCTCACAAATCATCAAAAATAAATAGATAATTAAATAAATAATACTTGGGAATCCGGGCTGTTACAAAGGAAGCGGTGGTTGAGAATGGACACCCATTAAACTGCCATTTTATAGGCAGTAACCTTATACCCCCCTTATAGACCGGCTTCGTGAATGAGGCCTACTAACGGTAAGACTGACTTGCTCTTATATATATATATATATATATATATATATATATATATATATATATATATATATATATATATATAACTTATAATATTATAAAGTATAAGGGTTGAATTTTAACCTTTAAAATTCTAAGGGCTAACTTGGAATTAAAGTATTCATAAGTGAAAACTTTTTCCAATTCCAAAACTTGAGGGCAAGTTTTGAAACTATTGAAAACTAATTAATTCCATAACTTATGTGTTTAAAGTAGTTTTAATTAAAAGACTCTTCAAGTTCCATAACTTGAGGACAAGTTATGGAAGACTTTAAACTAATAAAAGAATGTAACTTTTCTTTATTTTGTAACTTATGGAATTAATTAAGGTTACATATTTTATTACTTAATGAAGTGACTCTTGAACCTCCATAACTTAAGGACAAGACTCTTCATTTTTTGTAACCATTGCCAACTTTTATGAGTTTTATGAAACTTAAATGTGACTTTTCATATAACTTGAGGACAAGTTACAAAAACACATTTTAGAATCAACTCTTAGATTAAAATGGATTGAAAACAACAATTTCACATAACTTCCTATTAATCGAAGCAACTCATAAGAACAGGATAATTCAAATCAAACTTTTTCCATGTAATTAGTCTTAACCTTAAACTAATACAAAATATGAATCTATTGACAATTATCTTTGAAATTGGATTAGAATGAACATTACCACATCAAAAACAAGTTTATAAGTCCAAAAACATCTTAGGGTAATGTTCCTAGTCCAATTCCAGCCAAAAACCACGAAGATATGTTGTCTGGAGTCCAACCTCGTCGAGTTCTTCATGGAACTCGCCGAGTTCATGCTCTAATACATGAACTCGTCGAGTTTTCTACCAGAACTCGTCGAGTTTTAGGCTCTGATAGTTTCTTGGCTTCGAAAAATCTATTTGCATCAAGTATAAGAGAAAGAAAACCAGGCTTTGATACCACTGTTGGGTTTTGAGCATTCTAACACTCCTAAGTGTACATGCAACCCTAAATACCTTGGATCTATGTTTTCTCTATTATACATACAAATATGAACATCCAAGGTATTATCCTAATCTAGCATACAAAACAATGAATATAACAAGATAGAATACATACCTCTTTGATGTATAATGTCTTCATGAAGCTTGAGTGCCTAGTTCCTCAAGTGTGACACCAAATACACTTAGAATGACTTTGAGAGAAATGTAGAACACTTAAAATCGGCTAGCCCTTCTCTAGAATAATACTAGTGGCCGATTTTGGTGAATAATATGATGCTTATATAGTGTGTTACAATTAGGGTTACACCAGGTAAACCCTAATTGTCATGACCTTTCATTTTCATGACCCATGGGTTATGTAACCTCCATGGAGTATCCATGGAGCATCCTATGGGTTTAACCCAACTTGATTATCCATGGAGCTTTGGCCCACTATATAAGTTATGGATGATTTGCACAATCAACCCCTATATTTAAATAGTCTTCTTTTGATCACATAATTAATTCTAAATTAATTCTTGATCAATACTAATTAAATAGTATTATCCTTATTATTAATATACTAGAACTTATAATATATTAATAACCATAAGTGTCTTATTTCTCTCATTTAGTCTATCCAAGTGCACGATGCCATGCAACCTAAATGGACCATGCTGGGTCGGGTCAAGTCTTACCAATTATAGTTATGGACTTAGACATTAATCCAACAACAAGGTCCAACCTTAGTTAACAGGCAAGTATAAATCCATCCATTTTGACCAAAAGTCAACCATACCCAAAACGTTAATGTTCAAAGTCAAATTTAACAGCCAACAATATCAATCATTAAGCCTCACATCGTGACCAACCCTTCTTCACATAGTGAGAACATGTTCGACCTGATTCCAACTTGTCTCGCTCCAACTCATCTAACTCGATCACGGACAACCCACTCAATAAGCATCATGACATGAACCCTCCTTGGTCACGTCGTGAGCATAACAGGACAATATAGTCACGAATTCCTTCATGTTCATGTCGTGGCATCCTCTATATCACGTTGTGACCGCAGTCTGAAGCAACAACCAAACGGTTTGAGCCGTTAATCCATGAAGTCTACAACTTCCACTTTCCGAAAGCCTTAAGGGACTCCAAAGGTTAATAAAAATGATAACTTTATAGACATTCATGCTCCATGCATGACCTCTATCCAATCTAGGCCAAAGGATAAGAAAATGACTCAAAACTCATGGAAGGTTCCTAATTCATAACCAAATCCCATATCTGAACCAAATAACACTAAAAAGGCTTCAATGATCTATAAAATTGCCAACTTTATGGAATCACATCACTTCAACTTGCTCAAACTAAAAGATAAAAGAAAATGACTTAGATCTAGCAACCTAGAAGCATAAAGTTTGAATCTTGCATACTTACAAAGGTCCAGAATATGCACAAGAGGATGATGATGAGGTTTCCTTGTTGAATCAACACTCTAGAACACCTTCTTCTTCTTCTTCTTCTTCAAGCTACCAAAGCACCAAAATAGGCCAAGAACCACCAAGAAGGATTAGGGTTAGGGTTTTCTGAGGTTTGAGGGTGATGGAGGCTGATAATGAACCCTAAAATCGAGTTAATAGGGTTTAAATAAAAAGGAGACCCTAAAATATTATGGGCTTAGGCATCAGCCTTGTTCACGTCGTGGCCACCTATGTGCCACGTCATAACCATAGTCCCGATACGTGTTCCTTCTTTTGGCTTGTCACGTCGTGACCAACCTATGGTCACATCGTGACACTCGGTTTCCCTAAAAACCAAGATTTCGACTCCTGCATGCCCTAAATTGAACCATTCTGGAAAACGGGTGTTACATTTTTCAATAATATCCATAATATCATGATCCATGGTTTCAAGAACAACCATAGCTTTGCTTTTCCACATAGGAAAGTTCTTTTCATTGAAAATAGGAATTTTGTTTCCAGAAGTGGTACTAAGAGAAGAGTTTAGAGTCATAAGAAGAAGATGAAGAAGATGGTTTAGTTATTGTGAGATAAAAAACTTGTTCTAATACCAAGTACTAAGAGAAGAGTTTAGAGTCATAAGAAGAAGATGAAGAATATGGTTTAGTTATTGTGAGATAAAATAACCTGTTCTGATACCAATTGAAGGATCGAAACTAGAGCATAAAAATATTAGGCAATGACAAGAACATGAAGAGGTTAATTAAAAACAAATTTCAATTAGGAAAATCTCTCACAAAGAGAAAGTGCACAAATTGTTAGTTTACATGCAACCCTACCGTAACGTATATACTAGGTTGATGACTATTCTAGATTCAAATCCCTACATATCAATGATTTGAATGACCGTAATAACTATCATATGTTAAAGATATATACTATACAAAACAGATCCTATCACAAAGATAACAAATCACAAGACTTAGGTAGCAAGAAACATATCACAATGTCTCCAAAGCTTGATCAACATACGATAACTTTGATGTTTGATGATGTATTCAATGTGATAAAGGTTTTGAATCATCAGACGATAAGGTTTAAACTTACACAGTATGTGTGTAGGCATCGTCCATCATTTGAAGTAATCTATAGTTTTAGAAATAATGTAGTTGATGAAGAGTAGCACCCAAGAAACCCCCTACCCCAACGTAAAAATGTCATTGCTCAGAGTCAACAAAAGTTAACGATGCTCTCGTTAGGGTTTTTTTTTTGAGCCGGCAAAAAAAGAGTTTTCTGGTTCGTAGAAGAATTAACATTCCTTCTTAGGTTTTGAAGACACGGTCTCCTATGTATTGGTAAAATTCCTACCCGCCTATTTCTAAGAAAAAATAGTCATCCTGGAACAAAGTTAGCGGCTACTCTTGTAATGTTTTTTTGCACTTCCCTCACATGAAAATGTTAGACCTTTTTATTGGGTTAAATCGATATATAACAATGTACAATCTCGGATGCATGATGTACACATTGATTTTAGCATTATTACTCTTAATTTGGCAATTATTTGCTCTATAAAAATGTTTCTCTTATGACAAAAATGTATAACGGGTGCCAATTTCTTATTTTGTGCTTCACATTATAAAGCTAGACCCTTTTCTAGTGCGATTGGTGAATCTGTAACAGGATTTTCATGTTTTGTACCTCCATCCGACACATTAGGAAAAACAACGTACAACTGGTAGTCACATTTGACACTTCCTTCCAAGGAAAGCACTAGGCCTTCTTTGTTGGAGCAATATACAACCATTATCGCATAAGATACAAACCATCTTACAACATTATTGTTACTGATATGTCAATGATTTGCTATAATGCACAATGATTTCCTATGGAATGTCAAGGAGCTAGACTCCTTTTACGAAAGAATGTGCAATTTTTAATGCATGACATATAAATCAACTTTCGTTTGATGTTTGTGAATTATTTGGCATTAAAAAAGATTCCCACATGGAACAAAAGCTTGCAAGGAGTACCAAGTTGCTCTTTTTCTTATGTCTGGGCAATTTTTGCATGTGAGTTTTTAATCAAGGTCTACATTATAATAAAAACATAACTTAAATATATTATCATTTAACTTTGATTATCATACAACAAAATGATTTTACAAAAGCGGTGCCTGTTGTTAGGCAATTTTTAATTTTAAACCCAACTTTAAAAATGTGAATTTTTGTAATTTTTAATTCTAGTGTGAGTTTTTGGAATTGGAACAAAACCATGAGTTTTTATCTTTGGATATACCGGATTGAATGGACTAATCTTATGTAAAATTAGGCTCCCTCCATAACATGGATCATAAATTCTCATTTAAAGGCTAAGGCTCCGTTTGATACGCATCTTTTCAGGTCCAAACATATCTTTTTGGCTGAATGGACCGGAAAGACTGTTTGATTTGCACAAAAAAATGGGTCTTTCCCGGTAAGATATGTCTTTCCCAGAAAGCCCCAAAATCATATCTTTCTGACTGAATGAGCTGGAAAGATAATTATACATCAAACCCCGCCTCTTTCTTTTTTTATTGGATTATTAACTTTTTTAAATAACTTTTTTTAAATTCATTTTTTATTGAATTATTACTTTTTTTCATCATTCAACACAGTCAATCAGATGTACAATCAAACAGCATGGTTTCTTTCCCAGTCAGAAAACTTTCCGAGACAGCACTTTACCAGACAGTACTTTCCCAGACAGAAACTATCAGACCTAAATCTTAAAACAATAATTTCAATATAATAGCCACCTCCATCACTTTGTTCACCTAGAATCGGAATATCAAATTAAATGGACAAATAATTTAATTATAGTTATGTTAATATAATGATTAAAACATATAACTATATGTGATAATCTTTTATATTTTTCTAATGTTATGGCTTACCATTTTGATGTTAGGTTTTGAAACCGAATTTATAATAATTATTTAACTATTTTTTTGAACCGTTAATTAACACATACTAAATTACTTTTTTTTTCTTGTTTTCTTCATAGGACTTAAACCCTCACCTTTTTAAAAAAAAATTATATTTGTTAACAAGTTGATACTCGTAAATGAAAGGCCATTTTTTTATTATTATTTAACTAAAGGGTAAAATTAAGGGTAGACACGGAATCTAAGGATTCTCTAATGATCCTCTTCAGTCTTCACATGGCTTTGTGTCATGCTTCTTGCACGGGCAACCTGATTACATGTGCTAAATACGTTAATTAATATATATATTTATTATAAAATTGATTTTAATGACATAAAGTTGTTATAGTTAGTTTTAAGTAATTCAATAGAACGTGACCTTTTATAAATTTATATTAAAATAAAACTATTTAAGAACTCAGCTAAAGAAAAATTATATAAAAAACCAACGTCTTAAAATAAAATCAAAAGTACCTGAAAATAATCAAATAATTATAGGAGTTTCTGTTTATTTATTTTTTTATTCTTTTAGAATTACAAGGAATATATTTTTTTTTTAAAATACACCGCCTAATATTAGTGATTTATTTATTGGTAATTGAGTATATTTTAGGTCTATATTTTATATTGAAAGTTTGTGGTTGTTCATTTAAGAATTTTGAAGTTACTTAAAAATAATGTGTTTGTACAGTATGATGTAGCATATTGATATTTCTACATTAAATGTTACATTTATATCTTTCGGAAAAATAATTTTCGAGCAAACAAGTAGTGTCTAAACGTTTACGTTATCTAAAAATTATACTTACTTTTCTTATGTAAGTAATAGTCACAATTTGGTTTTTGACAATCTGCAATGCTCGATTCCAAATGGAATTAATGAATTATTCAAGCTTGATTTCATGATAAATAGATATTTTTTCTAAATTCAACATGATATGAATAAAGAATTTTATAGACTTTATAAAATTAAAGACTTGAGTATTACATAAAAGCTACACATGTGAGACTAAATCAAGATAACATATTACCATCCTAATTTGGTTCATAAGATCGCCTTAAGAATTGGTCCTAGCATGATCAAAACATGTTTTGCAATAACGAGATTTAGACTTTAAAATCCGATTAAAAGCAATATATATTTATGATTTTAACTCTTTTGTATTGGAGACAAAATTTGTGTTATTTTTTTGTTGTTGGATGTTTCAATCATAAGTAATGAATTGATTTAACTAAATTATATATGGAAATCAATTCAAAACACGTAGTTCAAAATTCCCACATATGCATGCTTAATGCTTCAAGTACAAAAATATATAATATCATACATCAGAAAAATAAAAACTATCTGAATAACAACAACCGACTACGCATTATATAGAACTTAATTATATCATTATCAATCTCATACATTAGAGATACAAACTTACAAAACAAACATCACATCCTAATGATTACATACACATAACACCTCCCCCTATCCCCTATAAATGCCAATATTTTGATCCCATCATTCAATCAATTCCATCAATGATGTTTCCGAATTTCATGCTAAAATTACCACCTTGACCTTATAAATTTAGAAAGTGACCACTTTATCCCTTGCTCCTAAACTTCTTTCAACTCAGTACATAATCATTTCGGCAGATGCCAACATAGGTTGGCAGGCGTAAAGAAAACTCAGTGAGTTGTTGATAAACTCGTCGCCGAACTCAGTGTCACTTCCCACGTACTGTTCCTCCGCAAACCCACTTCCGGCGTCAATTGGTTGTTTCATGACGGCAATGATATCATTGAGAGAGTGAAGCCGATGGCTGAGCTCCGCCACCTGAGCTCTTAGCACCGAGTTCTCAGCCTCCACACTCATAAAATGCTGTGTGATCATACTGATACTAGACATTACCTGGTTATTCTCCTTCCTGAGTTGACTCAGCTGAGTCATCAAATCGTCCATGTGCTTTTGCTTCCTCATCCTCGATCTTCTTGCTGATTCTCTGTTAGAAATCATTCTTCTCCTTTTCCTTTGATCCATTTCTCCTTGAAGATCTGAACCACCAGACGACGTCGCTGTGCCACTAGAGGAAGCCATGAAAATTACTAAAAGTGGAAACTTTAACCAAGAAACTTGAAACTGAAGATTTTGAGAGAGAAATGACAAGACCCAGATGGTAATTAAGCTTTAGTTTAATTATTTGATTACTTATAGATCTAAATATAGATAGATATAGAACGATAGATTTATATAGGGGTTAGTTTATAGAGGAAGAATCATGAAATGTAATAAAACCAGTAGAGGAAGACAACTGAGAAAGATTGAACAAGATGGGTTCTGCGCCAATAAGTGGAATTGATCATACACCCGGAAGTAAACAGTTCACTAAGAATTTGAGACATGTATTTCAAACATTAAGGAGAATAAATTAAACATGAATCTTAGCTAAAAACCCCTTCAGGAAAGAAGGAAGTCCGAAAGATGAAAAGAACAAGAGGGGCTTGCAAAACCCCGGATTATAATTGGGGAATTGAAAGACAAGAGACCAAGAATATTTGATCTTAAAGACAGGCTTTTGGTAAGCTTGAATTTAAAGGAAAGAGACTTCCACAAGAACAAAGAATGGAGACGGAGATAAAGGATGTGGGGAAGATAGAGAAAGGGAAGAGACTACGGAAGGATCGTTGCTAGCATTTATAGGAAAGATTGGCAAAGGAAACCGAATATATATATATATATATATATATATATATATATATATATATATATATATATATATATATATATATATATATATATATATATATATATATATATATATATATATATATATATATATATTAGTTTATAACCCTTGGAAACCACTGTTGTAAAATAAATTAAATTTTCATAATAAAAATTCAAAAATTATTTATCAATTATTTTAAATAAATCATTAATTATAAGATATACCAAATTTTTAAAATTATTATAACTTCAAATTTAACATATAATTAGAAAAAGTAAATTTGAATTTTGAAATGTTGCCTACTATATCTCTTTGACATGTGGCATAATATTAATGAGAATTGGTATTAGAGTGATACATGTCAAATGGAGATTAAAACTATTCTTTTATTAATGAGAATATATATATATATATATATATATATATATATATATATATATATATATATATATATATATATATATATATATATATATATGGTTAGGTTATTATGTTCTAACTATCTATTATGTATATGTAAAATTGATTCTGGACCAATCATTTTAGTTATTTTAATAAAGTAATTAATGTATATTACATGTTGATGATATAATGAATATTAATTAAATCTTCAGCATTTAATATGGATTAATGATTTTTTTAAAATAACTAAAATGATTGGTGCAGAATCAATCATACATGCACACAATAGATAGTAAAAACATTTAAACCTAACTCTCTCTCTATTTATATATATATATATATATATATATATATATATATATATATATATATATATAAGGTTCATATATGAACACTATAATGTGTGACTCATTGTTGATCAATTAATAGAGAGGCGTATTATAGTAAATTTAACAATTAATTAATTAATTACCTATAATTATAAACCTATATTTGTGGCATAAAATCCCATATTATAAGCTTTGCTCATCATTATCCCCCAAAATCCAACACGCTCGTCCGAAATCCATGGCTGCCTCTAACCATCTGCACTCTCTAATCTCCATATCGTAGATGAATAAAATAAAGTCAAACACTTTTTCTGCCTTTGTTCTCTAATTCTTATTTTGATATCAGTCATGTTCATCGATTAGGGAAGAAAAATGCAACTCTACAACTTGGACTCGATTGAAGATGAGGATGGTTATTGAACGAACACTCTTCTCCTTCTTTGGATTTTAGTTTTTGCTTATTTATTTTGTATCTTATTCTTGTTCAGATTTGCTATGATGAAGTAAGAGTTACAGACTTATATGGACAAATTATCTTTGGCCCAAATATGAAACTTCCTGATCAAGAAGAGAAGATGATCATCTATTTGTAAGCCTTTATTGGAAACATGTATACACATAATTAAGGAGATCAGATCTGTAAATAAAAAGAATTGATGAATCATGTTATAGATTACTCTTTTATTATTACATGGCTGGTATGGGGTTTTGGTCAAATTGTGTAGATAGGCAGCAATAGCTTTATATATTCCACAAAAAGAATTAGTAACAGTTTCATTTAGTTGTTTTTATAATCTATATATGTTATCATTTCCTCGTGGAGAAGATATTTTGGGCACTTTCAGTCACAAGATGGTACACCTCAAATGTGGGAGGTGGATCTTGATCAATATTGTAGTGTATATGGGATGAAGAGATGAGGTAAACATGGATTCTCTTTTTGTTCTGCTGTGTGACTTCTAGATATCATTAAATATTTCTTTTTCATTATATATTTAATGTTTTTCTATTGTTTATATGATTCCCTGTAAAACCAATTCAATGATAACAAAAATTATGTTAAAGAAAACTCAAAATTAGAGTTAATCAAATAAATTAGAATTTGATTTTCAAGTTAGAAATAGAAGAAAACTCAAAAATTTTGGAAACCAATGGCCTTGCTATTGTTTATCTAAAATGGCAGTTCTCTAAATTGGTTTTTCTTTAACTTATGACCTTGTATGTAGCCCCACTCCATCCTCTTTTGATTTTATACTTTATGATTTGTTATAAAATGTCAATTATTTGATGGACTCTTTATTCTTGTACTTTATAGGATGAAAGAATGGTTGATGTTTATTCAATATTTGAAAGCAGGTAAAGATATGGTGGAACACACAGGTCATTGGTACTCAAGAATTGAGATTATAGTCGGAGAATCTTCAAGAATAAAGGCACAGATTCCTAAAAACTTGAATTCTAACCTTTGTTCTTCTCTGAAATAATACACACACAACCTATTCTTGTAAGAATGGAATGTGTTCTTTTTCGAATAAGTGTTATTGTCATCAAGTTGTTTAAACTGAATAAATTGTGCACTTGTTCTTTAATTCTTGCTTTAACCTCAGTTAAGGAGAATGCAATCCATTATTCTTCATTTCACTTGTTGATTGCGATTCAAAACTCAAGAAGGTACCGACTCAAAAATCTTAAAGTCAAGTTTTTTTTCTTCTAATCTCTAAATATTATTAAAAGAGAAACCTCATGACATCATCTAAAACAATATGGGTTGTTCATTGTGTTTTATTTATAGGTTTTACACCCTTAGATCAATTTGCTTACGTCACCTTGATCAAAAAGAAGTCAGCCCATTGTATTAGGAAATTAAATGTAGGAATTGAATGAAAATAATACTTGAATTCTTTCCAAACTTACAATTACAAAATTGGTTCCTTATTAATGTAAACCTTAAATTTAGGCTTTATTTCCATTCAAAATTGTTTTCCATATATATTATATGTTGAAATCTCGGAAACTATTAATTTCAAATTTCAAAAGTTTCGGATATTATTATGAACCAATAAACTTTCAAGCATGATATCTTCTATTTTAAGTTTAAATGGGATTTCAATTGATTACCTGCTAATATTCATCATATTGACTTGTATATATATTTCAAACCTTTTTAATAATCGATTTACACAAACATTATGCCATAATTCCTCCGCAGAAAACAAATGCAAAAAAACTTCAACCTTCCCATCAGTCTGATTAGTCGAATAAATGTATGTACTTCTTCCTTAAATCCTATTAATCTGTAAGTTTGATATTGTTTTCGAATTTATATGTTTTTACTCATTCGTATGGTTCTTTGTTGAATACTTATAATTTGGATGTATAATGTTGTTTTTTTTATGTTGTGTTTGGTTCTTGGTTCCATCTTTTTAATCGGTAACTATGATCCTATTTTCGAAAATAGTAAACTCAATGTTAAAATTGGATGTTATATATAATGAAATTATGATGTTACATGTGTGTGTATACCTTTGTAAAAAATCAATAGACAAGACAAGAGATGACATGACATAATATAACAGACGGGTTGTACAAAAGACATGAACGTCCTCATTAGAAAGCTTTCTTATGTCTCCGGTAGTAACATAATTAAAAATAAGAAATATACATTCCCAGGAATTGATGTGAGCTTTAAAGTTAAATATAAGCATGTTGTGAAAGATGAAAAATAGGCTCCCGTATTATTTGTTCAAAAAGAATCGGTACCATACATGGGCAGGTAAGAATGCACGGTATAATAGAAGTGTGTACTCAACTAGAGTCAGCATTTGACCCTGAAATACCAAAAACGCCCCTCAGAACCTTTTGAAAAAAAATCAGATATACTCAAGGACCAAAAATGTAATCTACTCTAAACTTCTCTAAATATTATTAAAAGATAAACCTTATGACATCATCTAAAACATTCTGGTTTGTTGATTGTGTTTTCTTTTTAGGTTTTACACCCTTAGATCAATTTGCTTACGTCACCTTGATCAAACACGAAGTCAACCCGTTATATTAGGAAATTAAATGTAAGAATTGAATGAAAATGATACTTGAATTATTTCCAAACTTACAACTACAAAATTGGTTCCTTATTAATGTAAACCTTAAATTTAGGCTCTATTTCCATTCAAAATTGCTTTCCAAATATATTATATGTTGAAATCTCGGAAACTATTAATTTCAAATTTCAAAAGTTTCGGATATTATTATGAACCAATACACTTTCAAGCATGATATCTTCTATTTTAAGTTTAAATGGGATTTCAATTGATTATCTGCTAATTTTCATCATATCGACATGTATATATATTTCAAACCTTTTTAATAATCGATTTACACAAACATTATGTCATAATTCCTCCGCAAAAAACCAATGCAAAAATACTTCAACCTTCCCATCAGTCTTATTAGTTGAATAAATGTATGTACTTCTTCCTTAAATCCTTTTAATCTGTAAGTTTGATATTGTTTTCAAATTTATATGTTTTTACTCATTCGTATGGTTCTTTGTTGAATACTTATAATTTGGATGTATAATGTTGTTTTTGATTTTTTTTATGTTGTGTTTGGTTCTTGGTTCCATCTTTTTAATCGGTAACTATGATCTTATTCTCGAAAACAGTAAACTCAATGTTAAAATTAGATGTTATATATAATGAAATTATGATGTTACATGTGTTTGTATACCTTTGTAAAAAATCAATAGATAAGACAAGAGATGACATGACATAATATAACAGGTGGGTTGTACAACAGACATGAACGCCCTCATTAGAAAGTTTTCTTATGTCTCCGGTAGCAACAGATTTAGAATAAGAAATATACATTCTCAATAATTGATGTGAGCTTTAAATACTAAAAACGCCCCTCATAACCTTCTGGAAAAAAATCAGGTATACTCAAGGACCAAAAATGTAATCTACTCTAAACTTAAGTAAAAAAAAGAAAAATATAAATTTTTTTTGTTATGCTACATGTTTTTTAGTTTTGGTTCAAAGGCAAAATGGTCATTTAAAAAAAACTAATAGCTAGGCTGTTAACTTAGGCAATCATAAAAATTTTATGAAACAGTTAAACAAAGTCCAAAAGCTACAACCTGATTCTTTTAGGGACCAAAACCGAAAAAATCAACTAAACACAGGGACCAAATATGTAAATGACTAAAAATAAATGAAAAAACTTTTGTTTATATTGATTCCCCCCCCCCCCCCAGTTTTGAGGTCATGGTGGTGGATTGAGCTTCATCACTTCTGCCTCTGATTTGCTCTTTGCTTTATAGTAAGGAATATTCTTTACTACCACTAGATCATTTCTTGCACGTTCAGGATCCATTGATATAATCTCTGTTGTATTTCAAATGCAATAACAAAATTGTAATTAATTAATTTCTCATTGAAGTTAATAAATTATAAATTTATCTCACTTCCTGCTCATCCAAGTTTTCTCATTGCTATAGCATCACGAAGTTGATCATACCGCATATTTTTTTAAGAGTAAATTACACGAATGGTCGCTATAGTTTAGGGTAATTTTTACGTGTTTGGTCCCTAACTTTTTTTTTAACTCGGAAGGTCCCTATTGTTTGTGTTTGTTACGTGTTTGGTCCCTGTCATACTTAAAAAAAACTTTTTTGCCCTTAATTTTTTAATCTATTTAAATAAACACACCTCCAATCCCACCTCCCTCACGTTTCCTTACCTAACCCACCATTTTTTCTTATTTAAATAATAGTATTTTTAGGTAAGATAGGGACCAAACACGTAACAAAAACAAACAGTAGGGACCAAGCGCATAACAAAAACAAATAATAGGGACCTTCCGAGTTAAAAAAATAAGTTAGGGACCAAACACGCAAATTATCCGAAACCATAGGGACCATTCGTGTAATTTAGTCTTTTTCTAAATAAGAAACATTAATATCAACAAAAGAAGCTATTTAATTTCGTAATAAAGTTGAATTAAAAAATAAGTAAATAAATAAATAAGAAGAAGAAGAACTTTATATTGCCACTATATTTTATGTTTGACCTCATCATCATATTTAAATCCTCTCATAATTTGAGGCATTGTGATTAACCAAAATGCAACAATTCTTGGATCTTTCATGCTATCAATAATATGCTGAAACAAAAAAAAAACATATGTTTTGAAGTTTTGAAGTGAAATAATTGTTACAAGAAGAAAAAGGGTAGAATCGTAATTCGCATTTACCTAATAAGGGTTTTTTGTTTTTTTTCATTATGTTGTAAGCTTTGCATAGAGGCTCAATAATCTGCAAAGTAAATAAAACTAAGGGGGTGTTTCTTTTTTCCTTCATTAAATTTTGTAGTGAATGACTATATGGATAAAGTATTCTATACATAAATATTGTAGATAAAGATGAAAAATAAAACGCAATGGATTATGAGAAATCACAAAAAATAAGAACCAAACCTAGGAACCAACATCGAACAAAAACCCTACTTTCTTTACTTCAAAAAAATCAACGTACCTGCACATACTCAAAACCGTAGAACGAATTCCACAAAAAAAAATGTTATTTCAAAAAAAAAGGAGCCTGAAAAAAAGATGGTGGTAAACCGAAGAAGACATATCAAAATCAACAAAAAAATGAAGATATAAACATAAATGATGAACCTGATAAATGATTTATGTCATATTATCTCTAAAATAAAAAAGAAGTCATCAATAAATCTTAATATTGTCGATGATAGTGACAATAACTCAGATTAAGGAAAAAAAACCCTGATATTAGAGATGAAGTGGAGGGAGATGATTAGCTTCGTTGCAGATTTATTGGTTATAGTTTCTTTATATTTAATATTGTGGGGGGTTTTATGTGGTTCATTTTGAAGGAACATAAATAAGTTGCTTTTTTTAAATAAACAGTTATATTTCGCAATATAGCTATAAAATAACAATGTATTTTGAAAGTACATTGTCAAATGTTGGATTATACTTGTGTAGACCCATTTTCATGCATGGTTGGCTATATATAATTGTTTTCCGTGTCACAAGTAAAAAATGTTTGAAGGTACTTATATGTGACAAGCAAGGTCATTAAACTAATAAAACAAAAAATATTGTTTATAAAGAGGTCCTTCAACGCTATATATATTTACCTATTTTAGTGTAATTTCTACACATTTCAATAATATTAATAACTCTGCTTTTTTTTTATAAATATTCTATAATATCTATATACATTTGTATTTTATTTATGTGTTCCCCGCGTTTAACACGGATCATAATCTAGTTCTAACTATATAAAAAATTCATAGAATTTTTGTGATCAAAATAAAGAAATTGATATGATTATCAGTTTTGGATGTATTTTCCATCACTTTATCATGTCTTTTTGTCATTATCATGTAGCTTTATTCGTATCAGTTAATTTAAAGCTACGCTTAAACAAGTATGTATGTCTATGGAGTTGCACCCAATATAAAGAAGAATGAAGGGGGTCTGATTCTTCTATGAGTAGTTGCTCCAATAGAAGATCATATTACAGCCGCATGAGTTTTGAACCCGAATGGAGTTGATTTGTCTCATCTAAGAACCTGTTTCCTATCTATATTATGACATGAAAACATGTTTATATGTGTATATTGTGTGTGGTTTCATTACAAGGTGATTATGGTTATGGCTAAGCACCATATGGACCTTATGCTCCTGTTGGCTCACTTATGCCAACGGTAGGTCAAGATGGTCAACTATATGGGGCCTAACATTACTCGCACCTTACTTCGTATTTCCCACTAATGACTCATACAACCCCTTATTCTCTTGCCACTCCAAAAGGTTAGGTTACTGAACCTAAAGATGAACTTGCTTTATCTTTTGATACAACTAAATGAAACACAAATGGTGAGAATTTATTGTTTTCATGGTGACTAGACATCATTCTCTTGAATATTCTTGCGCTATTTTGCAACATATGATACCTCATGTCTGTTTGTGTGTTTTAAATGAATGATTTGGGTGTTTAGGTTCAAACATGAAGATGTAAAGATAGAGGCATGAGAAAACCATCAAAAACAAAAGAAGATTCTTCAAGAATGATCACAAATTCTAAAAGAATGGTGACAATAATGTATTATATATCATTTTTTGTATATTCTTCAAAAATGATGACAAATTCTTGAAAAATGTAGTATAGAAGGTTGTCCATATTCTTTAAAATTTTGTATATATATGTTCTTATTTTATGTTTACTTATTCTATTTTTTAGTAATTCCTTCTAACTATTTCTTAGTCTTACAAAATATGATATAAAGAATGCAAAACATGCTACAATTCTTACAAAATACTCTTTGCTTCCTATAATTCGATTTTTATTAGTTTTTTACATTATTTATCGGGAGTATATCAATTTTGCAATAAGAATTATTGTTAATTTAATGCAAATTTTTATTATTAAAATTATATACACAAGCGTATTCTTTAAGATTTTTAATTTACAAACAATCACCAAATTACATTCAAATTCTTTAAGAATTAAAGGACATATTAAGAATTTTAATTTACAAACAATCACTAGACTACATTCATATTCTTTATGAATGAAAGGACTATGAATGAAAGGACTATATGTGTATATGGTTTTATGATCTGAATCAATGTTACAAAAAATAGTTAATATAGATTTGAATAAAAACAAATGAATCGTAACTCCCTGAATAATAGCAACCTCCTTACTTGGTGTAAATAAAAATGTCTATAATGCCCTTAAATACAAGATTTTTTACAATAAAGAATTATTCATACGTGATGCGTCACACAATAACTATGGTATACAATAACAATCTTAGTCATAAGGAATTATAATCCAATGATCCAAATCTAATCATACAATCACATAATACTTGTAATTCATATTTAATCCTAACGCTATATATATATATATATATATATATATATATATATATATAGAGAGAGAGAGAGAGAGAGACATTAAAAGTGTTTTTTTTATAAATATGTATATGCATACACACATGTTTTTTAAAAATATGCATATACAATAAAAATATAAATATGCATTAAAAATCTTTTGTTAAATATTAATTTCGAAATGTAAGGAATATTTTTATTGATTTAAAAAATAATAAAATAAAAATATTTTTTTTTAAATAAGTGAAAATATATCTTATATTTCGAAATTAAAATTTAAAAAATAATTTTTTCAAAAAATGCATTTTTAATGCATATTCATATTTTTTTGTGTAAATATACATTTTCAAACAAAAATATCCATATGTACATGCATATAATTTTTTTTTCAATTTTTTTTACATTTGTCTTACATATATGTATGTACAATCACATGTAGAATTTGATACCTAAATTCATTATAGATAAAAAGTATGTTGGTCTCTCCCTCAATTTAGTTCTCCATTGATCTTCTTTCTCTCTCTCTCTCTCTCTCTCTCTCTCTCTCTCTCTCTATATATATATATATATATATATATATATATATATATATATATATATATATATATACTAGAAAGGTTTTCGACCCGTGCTAAGCACGACCCAAGAATACAACTAAACGAAATCTTTATCAATTACATCAAATGTTTGACTGCATAGTTTTCATTGAAAAAAGTTGATAATACAATGCTAAAATTTGGTGAAATTTTTATGATACAAAGCCTTGATAAGAAAAAAGAAGTAGAATGACATTAGCAAAAAAAATTAAAAGCTATAATAGACACAAACGAAAGTGCATCAAAAAATCATGTATTTAGCCAAAGACCTTCTAGTTTCTTTTGCCAATGATAGGTGACGATCTTTTTTCTTTAAAAAAAATACAAAGGTCATTGTTATAATTAGTGAAGAGATTATACCCTAGTCCAAATATGAAGATGAGGACTTCAATATAAGTAAACAAACAAATTATACAATGTTAAAAACATATCCGACCTAATTTTAAAAATGGATAAAATTCAAGAAATAGCAATGTACTATCATGCATATGTGAATTATAACATCATACTTTAGTTTTATTTTATTACAACATTTAAATGGTGTCCACCTCAAAATTTATATCTATAAAATGGGAAGAGGAAAATACATTTATCCAACACTTAATGAACATGAGTGATAATGACCTCACGTACAACAAGATATTACATTTGTAACTAAATTTATTAGAAATAATTTAAAAGCTGTTAGATTTATTGATAGAGAAAACATACCAGTAAATTTCATGCAAAATATACTAAGTTGTCCAATTATATATTAACCTTGTAGTCAGTCAAAAAGTATATCTCTCTACTTCATTGGTATTTTCAACCCATTTAGAAATGTGCAAAATGTTGAAACAGTTTTAGTTGCAATTGATCTTGAACAAAGAATGCAGACATCATTGCTAGTTGCAACTTGCAATATGGCTTTGTAATTAATAAGTATGTATATATTAATGAAAAATCAAGAATAATATGATGTTTATTCTAAAATTCTTTTAGACAAAAAGAACATGCTTCAATCAATATCTACTCTTTTCTAAACATAGTACATGACATTTCATACAAGCAGGTTTTCAAATAACTTCATGACTATCAAAATGTAACAGCTAAAACTTAAATGTATTTTGCAATAGGCATCAAGTGCTAAATCAATCCATACCACATGCTCCAACATGAACACGCTCCATGATTCTTGTTAGATAACTTAAGGTTTGGTTTCATCTTATCTATATAGGCATTTTAAAAATTAAAAAGAAACAAACCTAACGTTGTGATAAAGCATTTGATTTGCCCGGAAAAATATTTCTTGTAAAGAAAACCTCATTGTTCTTTTTCCATCAACATAAATAAATGCAACTTGTGTCAACCTTTTTAACCCATAAAACAACATATCAAAAAAATAATTATGGAAAAGACATGGTATTTATTTCTTGAACTCTGATTATGATCAGACCAACAGGTAAGAGTACCAACAACACTACTAAGATATGAATCCCCAACACCAATTTTCTTTCATGTTTGTGGGAGTGCAACAACACATCCAAGATCACAAATTGGGAGTATGCTCCAACTTCAATAAACAAGAACGATCCAGATAGAAGATAATGCAAACCTTTAAATCAGTCGGTAACTAATAATAAGCATGGTATCGCCTTAGACTTCTGGTAAAAAGTTTCACGACTCTTGCCAACATAACCGCTAGATCTCTCTATCTTTGTGAAGTAATCAAATGTTTGATATTTTTTCCAAATTTATTATTTATGGAATCAAACCAACAGAAAAAACAACCCAAACCAACAAAAACACAAAAAATTAGGGAAATTAGTGTAGAAAAATATTTGTTTGCCCAACTTTTGGTGGGGGATAGAAATTATGTTGCAGGCTTGATATTTTGAATCAGCATAAAGTAGAAATACAAACGACGGGTGATTGAAAATAGAATTTAGATAACACTCGACCCCAACCTTCAATCATTGTCATGTAAGTTGTTTCCTTCCCTTAAGAACCACTCCTATTTTCAAGTATAAAGTTGCTAATAGGAAAACTGAACGTGGCAAGGAAATCAACGAATGAATTAACTATACTAAGCAATAAAAGGTAAAATCAAAATAGGGTTCGTGTAAATACTATAACTGTAGAGAAGATGATCAGGGCAGAAGCAGCAGTTGTGTCGTGTATCTTTGACTCCTCATTGAAGGCATTTGTAGTGAGGAGTATGGCAATTTATTGCTGGTTGCTTAATTAAATATTAGGGTTAAACGTTTTGCAGAAGATTATTCGGATTGTTGTTGGATAGTAACCGATAAATGTGATTCGAGAGATGGAGAATGGATGGGTATGTGGAATTATAAAATTAAGAGCATTAAACGGGATGCGACAATATGGAATCGACATTTTGAGAAGTTGCGTCAGTTGGAAGGAGGATTACGTGGAGGTATGAGAACCCTATGAATTAACTCAACACGGCACCACATTGAAAGGGTCTTTATATATATATATATATATATATATATATATATATATATATATATATATATATATATATATATATATATATATATATATATATATATATCACAAAATTGCAAGAATGGTCCCCATAGAATATCAAAAATTGCCACTTTGGGTCAAACAGATTTGGACTAGAACTAATGGTCAAAAAATTTCCATTTTGTTGTGAGTTTGGTCCAAAACGCTTTAAAATGACGAATTTGCCCCCTTTTTTTGCTTTTCTTTTTGTTATTTAATTACTTTCCTAAGCAAAAAAAAATTAAAAAATAAAATAAAGAAGATGAAAAGAATCTCTCTCTCTCTCTCTCACTCTTACTTACTCTTTCTCCCTCTCTCTTTCTCTCTCCCCTGTTTAGAGAACATCACCACCCTCACTCGCTCCACCAACCCTCACTCCCGCTAGGAAGCCTAAACACCAACGTCACAAAAAAGATAAACGACACCAGATCGAAGCTCTGGCAGCGAAACCCTGGCCCTAAAAGTTTCAGGCGACGACATACAGATCGAAACTAAGGTTTCTAGCGGCGTCGGTCACTGAAAACCTTAAGATTTAAGGAAACAAGAATGGTGGCAACCTCTAAAAACCATAAGGTCTCCTTCTTTCCTTCTTCAAACTCGATTGAAGCTCATATGAGGGTCATTTGAGGGAGCCAAGAGGGTCGAGAGACGATGGGGACGGTTGGAAACGGTGGTGAAGAGGGGCGCAATCGGTGTTTCCAGTGGCATTTCCTCTATTGTATTAGCCTCATTAGGGTCTGTAATGGTGTCGAGAGGAAGTAGCAGACCAAGGCGATGGCAGGGGGTGTCGGTGGTTTGGTTGTCATTGTTATGTTTTGGTCTATAAAGACGAAGCTCTTCGATTCTCAGGAGGCGGCAGATCTGAAACCCTCGTTTCAGAGCTGGAACAACAATTAGGGTTCTCCCTTCTCTTTCACTCTCTCTTAGAAGCTCGTTTGAAAACCATTTGATCTTGTTGAGATACATATTAATGTGGAAAGTTTTTTTTTGATAATGGAAATTACAATTAGGGTTTCTTTTTTCTACATATCATTAAGAGGAAGAAGACAATGAAGATGTGGGGGCGGCAATGAAGCGAGATTAAATAAAATTAGAAATCTTGAGATTGAACCTCAGTCACATATTTCTCATTTGCCGCTCTAACGTTTCAACGTACCGATAACAACGTAATATGCCTAATCATAAATGATTATTTGGCATATAGGTATAATCATATATGATTATACATGTTTATACATATATGCCTAATCATAAATGATTATACATATGTCTGTTCATATATTGAGTAATCATATATGAGTATGACAGTCGGTGGCAAAGGTGGCAGTGGTAGGGTCGGCTGGTGGTAGAGGTGGTGGTAGTGACGATGGCGGTGGATATATATATATATATATATATATATATATATATATATATATATATATATATATATGACAAAACTGCAAGATTGATCCCTATGGTATTTAAAAAACTTTGGATGAGGTCTAAAAACTTTCCAACTTGTATGGAAAGTCCAAAATCAAAAATTTTCCGTGGTTTTCCTAAAAAGGATGAAATGACTATTTTGCCCTTATTATTTCTTTTTTACATTTATTTATTTATTTTAATAATTAAAAAATACCCTACCCCACACCTACTGACGGTACTTTCCTCCCTATCTCTCTCTCCCTCACACACACACACATTTGACTTCATCTTCTACATCTTCCTTCTTCATCGCCAACTACATGTCCTACCTCCTCTCTCCACCATCTTCACAATTTACTTGCATCCTCCTTCCTCTCCATCTATCACCTACATTGTCTTAATTCCCAATATGACCTAATGACTTCACAGTTAGTATATGTGAATTTGAAGTGATCAGCCATGGCTAACCATCAAGATGAAAATTTGATCAGCCATAGCCGACCGTCAAGATCAAAATCTGTCTATCCTAATTAACATTCACAACTAATATATTCACCCTTGACATCATCAAAGATCTTGCTGGTAATCTACACAAATTGGTCTCTCATTTCACTCTCACTCCTCCAACAAAATCTGTCCAGCCTCTCCCTCCTCCCCCTCTATCTGCCACCTATGTCATCTGGTAACTAGCAAAACCAAAAAAGATATTATAGATCGGTGATTACAAGTTTAAAACCCACACCTAAATCCAAAAAAATGATTACAAATTGTAGGTCGATGCAGACCTTTTTTATTAAAAGATGTGGACTTCTATCCTTTGGAGAAAAGCGACCGGTTGTGGTCGTCGGAGAAGACAACACTACTAGAAAACAACCCTTTAATGACGTGCGAACAAGGACATGCACTGATTTACAATACGCATTTTTTGCGTGCCCTAAAAATGAGTCAGCTTTTCAAAATTTCAAGGATAGAGGAGACACATTTGTGTGTGCCCTAAAATTAGTGTCCAATAAAAAAAAATTACAATCACAGAGGACACTTTTATCTTAAATGTGTGTCCTTTATAAACTTCGCTTTATAATTTTTACTCAAACGTGTGTTTCTTATCACAAAATCACAGGGATAATTTCTATGGTTTTTTTAAGAACACTCAAAACGCTCATTCGAATCTCTTCTCTACCCCCTCGTCTCTCTATTTTGTTCTCTGATATCTCCATTCCATCCATGTCTCCGTCTTCGTCGCTCATCCATATCCACCGCCTCTAACCCTCAATGCTAGATCCGACAAAGAAGACGAAGAAATGATGCCCTAACTTCCAGTGGCTGAGTTATCATGGAGTGACGGGTAGCATTTTCTACCCCTCAAAATCGTCTTAGATATATACGGTAAATATGGAGTGGTTCTTTCTTCTCCTCCTCCGCAACTCTACTTCTCCTACGTTCACCATCAAGTGCATGACTTTCCTCTGCTTTTCAGTCGACGAACCCCTCAAATTTTCATGCCTTAGTGCTTTTGTAAACAGGTACAGGATGCTAGTTTACTTGAAATACTGCTTTTCATGCCTTGCTTGTCTTCCAGGTATGTTTTCTACCTAACATATAACATATTAGAAGGCTTTACTACTTTTTCTTTTCTTAATTAAAAATGTATTTTCAAGACATGGGTCTCTTTCCCCTGCACGTTTTCCTTCTCTTAGAATGGAGCTTATACACTTCTGACTAGAACATTCTAATGCTCCAAGCACATGGGGGTTGACAAACTTATCATCAACAGAAGCGTATAAGAATCTCTATCATCTCCTAGAATTGGAAACTAAAGCAACATTGGATGTTTTGAGATGTGCATTTATCGATTCAACACCAAAGGATTCTAGATCTCAAAGTCAAGATCTTATCCAAAAGACTGTATATGTTCTTGCTCTTATTATCAAAACAGGCAAAGCTATTAGCATATGGCCTTCAAAGGATGATACAGGTCATATACATGAGTTTATTTCTTATTTTGTGGCCTGTAGAAAGGCTAAAATCTCAAAGGAATTACTAGGTCAGATATTCAAGTATTTGACATTAGATGCTAGCATTCCGCTAAGTATTGAAAGCAAAAATAACGATATTTGTAAAAAAAAAAAGAGAAAACGAGCTCCAAGCACTTTTGGAAGTTGTCCCAGAGACAGATTAGGATGATAGATACTTGTCAGACATGTGTGAAAAATCTCACTTTTACCAGGTTCTAACCATTTTCTCTCTCTCTCTCTCTCTCTCTCTCTCTCTCTTTCACACACACACGCACAAAGGAATGAAATATGTGACTAATAGTTGAGCTCATGTATTAATATAGGTTTTTGGCTTCATTCATAACAACAAACACCAATATATAGTTGCTACTGATAACTTTATGAAAGATGTGGATGAGCCAATGTATGCTTTCTGTAACCTCCCGGTTTCCAGGTATGAGATTTATTCTTTAAAGCAAGTTTTCCTTTGGAACTCGGTGAGTTGGTAGGCTCAACTCGGCCAGTTGGAGGGTTTTGGGCCGCGTATTTTTATGGACCAACACGACGAGTTGGGTGAGGGAAACTCGGCATGTTGGCGGCCGGATGTGAAACCCTAAATTTTAGGGTTTTGCACCCTATTTAATCTCCTTAAGTCCATAAGGATGATCAACCTCAAAACCCGCATATCGGCCCTTGTGAACCCTAATCACCCTTCCCTCTCATTTTGTGATCTAGTGCGGTATTTTTGGAGCAAAAGGAGAAGAACTAAGAAGAAGGAATCAATGATCTAGCAAGCAAAGCTCTCATCTTCAGTTTGGCACTCTTCTGGACCTTTATAAGTGTCCAGATCATATTTTTACTCCTTTATGTAGCTAGATCTTGAGTTTTTCCCCTTTTTCCTTATTCTTGGATGTTGCATTGGATGGATCTCATAAAGGTTGCAACTTTATGAATCTCCAGGTCAAGGTGACCTTATAGTGGTTTGGATCTAGTCTTTATTCAAGTCTGGATGCCATGCATGGAGTTTAGTCATATTTTCCATCTTTAACCCCCTCTTGAGTTCAAGACATACATTGGACATGCATGTCTATAAAGCACCTACCTTTAGGTTGATGTTAAAGCTAGGATCTCATTTGGAAAGGTTGGGTTTCCAGATCTCAAGGACTTTGTGCTTAATGGTTAAGGCCTTCAGTTTCCAAGCCTTGTGGGGGGGGGGGGGTTGAGCACTTTGAGTAGCCCCAAAAGATAAAGTTGGAAACTTTATCCTTTTTAGACGATATTTGAGTTCAGATCTGAGCCTTAGAGTCCCTGGAATCGAAGAATCAGTTGAATGTGTTTAGTTTGGGAAAAATCGGCAAGTTTTCCAACCAACTCAGTGAGTTGGCTAGGGTTTTCCCAACCTTCTGAGTACTATAAAAACTCGATGAGTTGGGTCAACATGGACTGTTGCCCTTGACTGTTGACTTTGACTTCGACCATGGTTGACCATGTTGACTTTTGAGGGAATTTTGGGTACTTCAGGGTTTTGATGGAATTGGTCACATGGTGGTGGTAGGCATTTGAGTCGGAAGTTGAGATTCAGAGTTAGATCTTATTAGTTCAGCATGAATTATGAGGTGAGTGTTCCTCACTATACTTGGTGGGTCGAAGGCACCAAGGTCGGCTCTTTTGGATTGTTATCCTGATTATTGCATGATTGAGTATTGATGTGATCTATTACATATGTATCTTGGTAGATAGGATGATACTATGTTTAGTGATCTATAAGATCTGCCTGTTTTTCCTATTTCTTGGTTATATGTTTTATGTGTAATGTATATGTCGACATGTTATGTGTGGTTGGGTTGAGGCGATCCTGCTTTGTGTTGAAGGCCAACAGACCCAAGGCGTACCTGATACACTGAAGGCTAGTAGGGCGTACCAGTCAGGTCGAAGGCCCAGAGAACGTTCCAGATAGGCTGAAGGCCCAAGGTGGCGTACCAGTCATGTTGTAGGTTCTATGAGTGTACTAAATAGACTGCAGGCCGGTGGGGCGTTCCAGTCAAACTGAAGGCTCCAAATGCATGTTGTTTATGATATTATTTTGGTTTTGTATTGTGTTGGTATTTTGGGGGAAACTCACTAAGCTTTAGGCTTACAGTTGTGGATTATGTTTCAGGTACCTCAGAAGATCGCGAGAAGGAGAAGGTGTGATCGTGCACCTCCTCATATTTTATTTCTAGATTTATGGGATTTCTCTGATGTTGAACTTATTTTGGAAACAAGTTGTACATAATGATGGTTTTTGGATTTAATTAAAAGTTTAAAATTTTCATGAATTTTATGAATGTTACAAGTTGGTATCAGAGCCTTGGTTTGAGTGAATTGGTGGAACACTCGTGTGAATCTAATCTTAAATTAAGGAAAAAGATTTCTAAAACAATTTTCAAATAGTTTTAAAAATAATCAGGGAGGATGCGATGTGTACGATCAGCCGGAGCTAGTAAATGACCCCAAATTACCACACAATTATTTGAGATTATGTTATGATATGTTAGAATAACATGCTAGTAATAGGATAGGGATCTTCAGGAATTGTATGATAAAATTTCCTGATATATGATGCCTTATATCTTATAGAATACTTGGTTGATTGTTGTATGACTCTTTTCGCGTGTGAACTGACTATCGAGTGAATATGCTAAGTCACATGCTACATGGGTTAAACGATCTTAGAGTAAGGGATTTGGTCCTGCTGCAGAGCTCTTGTCTGAGTCCAACCGTTGTAGGATGGAATCTTTTAGTCTAAGATTGTTTAAGTTGTGCGGCATGTGACTGTATTCATGCGATAGTTATCTGGAACCAATGGAGGGTCGTGTGGCAGTTGCAGGTAGGTTGAGTTATGTGGGGTCAGTCGACCAGTTGTGAGATGTTTAGCCTTTTGTCTAGGGAGTGAGGATTGAGTTTTCGACTATTCCTGTTAGTATTTTTAGGGTGTCATGATAATCCTTGATACAAATACGGGTAGGTGTGGAAGGTAGTATGGGCCCGTACTACTGAAAGCACATGACCCGTACGCATAGCAAGGAACTCCCAACCCTAGGGATTCGTTGGGAGTTGGTTCCCCGTTATGGTATGTGGAATATCTGATATCTTCCTGGTGTATTTTCAGTATGGTGAGTACAAAATGAGTTGAGATTGGATCCGGGTCGGGATCAGGAGTTGGCAGTCACGGTGGGCTAGCATTGTCAGAGGACCACATCATGGATATAATTCACTAGGAGGTGGTTCCTATTTTCTGGGGACATATTCTGGAGATGTTCGAGTCTATCAAGACCGTGATAATGGAGTTCTTGGACGATCGATACGCAATCATTGCTGAGACGGCTTTTGTTGTGGCCTCCACAGTCTTGGCGGCTGCAGGTGTTGGGTCAAGACGAGCCTTTCAATATAGGGCCTTCAATAATACTAATCCCCCTACTTTCGATGGAGTTTGGGACCCGATCATAGCCATGAGGTGACTGTCTGATGTCGAGGGATGCTTCTTCACCTACTCTTGCCCAGTTGACAAGAAGGTCAGGTGCGCTCTGAACCTCCTGAGGTATGGAGCGAAAGATTGGTGGAGACTTGTTACGGGATTGTATTCTGCTAAGCAGAGGGCTGCGATATCATGGGATCAGTTCATGGATTTCTTTTGTACTCGATATGTTCAACGGGTCGAGCGAGAGAGGTTGGCCTAGGAGTTTTTAAACCTGAGGCAGGGATCGGAGTTGGTGACAGAGATCACTCGGATGTTTACTGAGAGGGCTATGTTTTTCCCTGAGTTTGCTTCAGAGCTGACTCATATGACCCGCTATCTGAGCATGCTCAAGACGGATATCGGGCAGTTTTTTTCTACCCAGTTTTGTGATTCTTTTCTGGAGTTGCAGGAGGCCGTCCGACGGCATGCGCTTCAGATTTGATAGAGTAGAGACCGTCCCCGACACAGTCGCAGCCGGCACCAAAGCGGTTCAAAGCCACTGATTCTAGATCTGGAGGTCAGCAAGGTTGCACTTGTGGGAAGTGCGGAAAGGTTCATGATGGGGTATGTCGATCAGTAGGGGTATGCCACAAGTTTGGAAGGGAGGGCACTATGCTAGGGATTGCCACCAGTTAGCCCCAGTTCAGAGTATGAGGATTTTCTATCATTGCGATCAGGTTGGCCATGTGAAGGTCAACTGCCCATTGCTCGCTGCCAAGCCAGCACAAGCCCTCACGCCAACTATATTGAGGATCACAGAAGGGCACCAGGGGAAGGCGGAGCCCCCGAGGGCTCGAGGTCACACTTTTTCGATCACTGCTAAGGAAGCCAGAGCAGCTCCAGATGTTGTGACTGGTATGTTTCTATTCAATATGTTGTTATTTATGTTTGTATTATGCTTATATGTTTATACCTTTGGTAGGTACGTTCCTAGTGAACTCCTTTCCTGCTTTAGACTTGTTTGACTCGAGTGCGAGTCGGTCCTTTCTTTCTCGGTTGTAACATCCATAAAATTTTGAAAATTTTAAAACTTTTACATAAATCCAAAACCATCATTTGTTAAACATTGTTTTCAAATGAGTTTCACATCAGAGTTTTTCCCAAAAATCATAACACAAAACATGAGGAGGTGCACGATCAAGCCTTCGCCTTCCCGCGATCATCTAAAGTACCTAAAACATAACCGAAAACTGTAAGCCCAACTCTTAGTGAGTCTTCCCCAAAATACCACCACATAAACATAACCAATAACAACATGCATAATGAGCCTTCAAACTGACTGGACTGCTCCCGAGCCTTCGCCGTGACTAGACTGCCTCGTAGGGCCTACAACCTATCTGGACCGCTCGTCGGGCCTTTAGCCTGACCGGACCGCCTTGCAGGCCTTTAGTCTATCCGGACTGCCCGGGTCTGTTGGCCTATAGCACAAAGCAGGACCGCCTCAACCTAACCACACACACATGTCAATATATATATATATATATATATATATATATATATTGACATGTGTGTGTGGTTAGGTTGAGGCGGTCCTGCTTTGTGCTGTAGGCCAACAGACCCGGACAGTTCGGATAGACTGAAGGCATGTAAGACGGTCTAGTCAGGCTAAAGGCCCGACGAGCGGTCCAGATAGGTTGTAGGCCCTACGAGGCAGACTAGTCATGGCGAAGGATCGGGAGCGGTCCAGTCAGTTTGAAGGCTCATTATGCATGTTGTTATTGGTTATGTTTATGTGGTGGTATTTTGGGGAAGACTCATTAAGATTTGGGTTTACAGCTTTCGGTTATGTTTTAGGTACTTCATATATATATATATATATATATATATATATATATATATATATATATATATATAGGGAAATTAAACACATAACCAGTCTATAGACAAATAGGCAGATCTTACAGATCCCTAAGCATGGCATCATCCTATCTATCAGGATGCGGATCTAACAGATCATAACAACATTGCAACATCCTATCTACTAGGATAACCATCCAACAAGGGCCAACATTGGTGCCTTCGACCCATAAGTATAGTGAGGAGACTCACCTCACACTGATATATCAAACAGAACCTCCGACTACTAGCTCACGAAAACCTCTAACTATCATAATAAATAAACCTCCAATTAATAATTGGATTATCACCTCGAATCTCTTAACTCATAAGTGTCCATTAACTCTTCCTTAACTGGGCCAAAGCCCAATCCAATCTTGATCCAAAAAGGTTGAAATATACATGGCCCATAATTGGCCAAATTTTCCAAATTGGGCCTAATTCCCTAATAGACCTCATCCTAAGGTCCAATTCCCTCAACTGGCCTAGAGCTCAACTCAGAAAGTCCAACACGGGCCCAAGACATTCTGGCCCAAAGATGGCCCAAAACCGCAGCCCAACTCATAAAGGCCCATCAGAAGACGTACTTTGGGTACACTCCGAAGTTACGCTGGGCGTACTTGAAATTTGCGTTGAGTAGAAACGGGAGTGTTGACCGCCTACACGGGTCGTACTCCTCGCTACGCGAGGTGTACCCTCGCAGAGTCCAAAACTCCAATAAGTGCTTAATGGCTTAAGCACCTAAACCGTAAATTCAGATCTATGATCAAAATGCACCTTAGAGTTATAAAGTTTCCAACTTTACAACTTTAGACATCCAAAAGTTCTTAATACAAGATCTTAGCCCATTAAGACCTTTCTACCAGTTACATGGGACACTTCTAGCCATTAGGACTTCCTTTTTATCACTTAGAACCCTTCTTAAGGTCTGAAAGGAAAACTTAAAATGTCCAAAACATAACATGCATGATATTGGGACTTTTGGGATAAGAAGAGTACCAAAAAGCTATCCAAAGAATATCTACACAATACAAGCACAAACACAGAAGCTTTTTACCTTCTGGAGCTTCTAAATGACAAGATGATCCCAGGTCTACAAGATTGTTTTACTCTCCAAACACCTTGATGCAACTTCTTTTTCTTCAACCACACAAGAAACACACTCTTAGCTCACACAGACACAGGAGAGAACCTATGGAAACGATCTCAGGACTTGGAGGTTGAAAGGATGGGGGAAAAGGGTTCATAATGGGGTTTAAATATCCAACAAACCCTAAAAGTTAGCATTACACACAGACATATGTACGCCCTGCATGCATATGCATACACCTAGCGTACTAGGGCGCGCCCTAGTACACCTAGCGCACCCCCCCTCCTACCAAGATTACCAATTTGCCCCCTGGGCCTCTTACGGCTAAATTCAACCAAATTCAAAGGCTAAAAGTTAGGGTTGCACACAGAAACACTCTTAGTTCAATCAAACTAGACTTCATCCTCAAAGTCTGCTACATCAAACAAATCCGGATAATGCTCGCACATCTCAGCCTCTGGCTCCCAGGTCCACTCGGATCCCCTCCGATGTTGCCATTGTACCTTCACCAAAGGTACCTCTTTGCTACGCAGAACCTTCACCTTCCTTTCTAGAATCGTTACTGGTCTCTCGACATAATTCAGGCGCTCATCAACCTGAACATCATCCAATGATATCACTGCATCCTCATCCAAAACGCACTTCTACAACTACGATATGTGGAAAGTGCTAAGCATCTGACTGAGCTCCTCCGGAAGATCCAATATATAAGCAACTTTGTCAAACCTGCCAATAACCCGGAATGGTCCAATAAATTTGGGGCCAAACTTCCCCCTCTTCTTGAAGCGAATCAAACCTTTCCAAGGTGAAACCTTCAGCAACACCATGTCACCGACGTGAAACTCCAACTCAGATCGGCGCTGGTCAGCATAACTCTTTTGCCGACTCTGAGCAGCTGCAACCGTTGCCTGGTCTGTTGAATCATCTTTCTAGTCTGCAGAACCACCCCGTTCCAACCCATGACCTAGTGGCCAACCTCGCCCCAACAGACTGGGGTACGCCATCTTTGTCCATATAGAAGCTCAAAAGGCGGGGCGCCAATACTGGAGTGGAAACTGTTTTTGTAGGAGAACTCTACAAGAGGTAGTTAGGAGTCCCAGCTCCCACCAAAATCAATAACACAAGCATGAAAAATATCCTCGAGATTCTGAATGGTCCGCTCACTCTGACCCGTCAGTCTGCGGATGATATGATGTGCTGAAATGCAGCCTCGTGCCCAGTTCCTCATGGAACTTCTGCCAGAAACGGGGGTGAACCGAACATCACGGTCTGAAACAATAGAGACCTATACCCCATACGAGCAATAATCTCGTGGATATACACATTGGCCAATTTCTCGGCCGACAAACTCTCCCGAATGGCCAGAAAATGGGCACTCTATGTCAATCGATCCACGATGACCCAAATGGCATCCAAACCCTTTGCCGTCTTGGGAAACTTGGTGATAAAATCCATCGAAATATGTTACCACTTCCACATGGGAACCTCCAGAGGCTGTAGCTTTCCATGTGGCCTCTGGTGCTTGGCCTTGACCATCGTGCAGGTCTAGCACCTCTTGACATACCAAGTGATATATATCTTCACGCACGACCACCAATAACTCAATCTCAAATCCCGATACATCTTGGTGGCCCTGGATGGATAGAAAAGCGAGACTTTGAGACTCCTCCCACATTATCTGTCTAACGCCACACAACACAGGAACCCACACCTGACCACAACAGGTATATATTTCACAACTATCCTACACAAATCTGGTGATCTCACCCCTGATCCTATCAATCTCCCAATTCTCCTCTCAGACAACCTCAGCCTGAGCCTCCCTAATCAAACCCACAAGTGGATAATCCATTGTTATCCTCATACATGCCACCTCAACAGAAGGTCCAGGCGACTAACGGATCAGGGAATCCGCCACCACGTTCACTTTACCCAGATGGTAAAGGATCTCACAGTCATAATCCTTGACTACATCCTGCCACCTGCGCTACCTCATGTTCAAGTTTGGATGATCCATAATATGCCTCAAACTCTTGTGATCCGTGTAGATTGTACAACGAACCCCATAAAGGTAATGCCTCCAAATTTTGAGAGCGAAAACCACCGCTCCCAACTCAATATCGTGAGTGGGATATCTCACATCATGCGGTTTCAACTGCCGTGAAGCATAAGCTATCACTCGTCCTTTTTGCATGAGGACTGTTCCCAAACCAGTGATGGATGCATCACAGAAAACCACAAAATCCTCAACTCCCTCCAGGAGGGTCAAGACTGGGGCCTCACAAAGTCTCTGCCGAAGGGTCTCGAATGTTGACTGCTGCTCGGGGCCCCACCGAAAATCCACCCCCTCATCAGACAAGTGAGGGGTACTGCAATCCTGGAGAAATCCTGAATGAATATCCGGTAGTACCATGCCAAACCCAGGAAACTCTGGATATCCAAGGGAGATTTTGGAACCTCCCACTGCATCAACACCTCGATTTTGGCCGGAACGACCAAAATCCCATCCTAGTTAACAAGGTGTCCAAGGAACTGAACCTCTCGCAACCAAAACTTGCACTTCGAGAACTTAGCATAAAGTCGTTCTCACCTCAAAACCCCCAGAAGATCGCGAAGATGCTCCTCATGCTGCTCTCTGGTCTTGGAATACACCAAGATATAACCGAGCGATTGAGCATCGGCTTGCATACCCGATTCATCAAATCCATAAATATTGTCGGTGCATTGGTGAGCCCAAAGGGCATCACCACGAGCTCGTAATGCCTATAACGAGTCCGGAACGCGGTATTCTCCACGTCCTCCTCCCTCACCCCTAAACTGACGGTACCCAGACCTCAGGTCTATCTTGGATAACCAAGATGCTCCCTGCAACTGATCAAAAAGATCATCAATATGCGGAAGGTGATAACGGTTCTTCACTGTCAACTTGTTCAGCTACCTATAATTGATGCACATCTAGTGTGAATCATCCTTCTTTTTTATGAAAAGAATCGGCGCTCCCCACGGAGAACTGCTCAGACGGATGTGCTTCCCTAGCAGCTCCTGTAGCTGAGATGATAGCTCCTACATCTCAGGTGGTGTTGATCGGTATGACGCCTTGGCAACAGGGGCCGCACCTGGCACAAGGTCGATCTTGAACTTGACCTGCCTCTCAGGAGGCACACTGGGTAACTCCTCCGGGAATACATCGGCAAACTCCTTGACAACCGGAACATCAGCCATTGACACCTAACCCCCAACTCGCGTATCCACCACATAAGCCAAATAACCAGGGCACCCGTGCTAAATATATTGTCGAGCCCTAGCTGCTGAACAAAACCCTGAATCCAATTTGGTGCCCTCTCCATAAATCAGTTCTCCCCCACTTGGGGTTCGAACTACCACATGCTGGCCCTTGCAGTCGATCATGGCACCGAAACGGCTCAGCCATTCCATACCCACGATCACACAAACATCCCCCATAGGAATCGAAATCAAATTGATCAGAAGGAAACCCTGAAGATCTCCAGAACACATCCCTGATAAACCGAAGAAGTAGAAACCCCATGTTCGTTGGCAATAGAAACTCGCAATTGGACACTCCAACTCCCCCATGGGCAAAGAAAACTCTCTACTGAAGGATCGAGAAACAAAAGACCGACTCGCACTCGAGTCAAACAACACTAAAGGAGACAAGGAGTTCAATAGGAACGCACCTAACATAGGTATAAACATATGAGCATAAAATAAACATAATCAATAAGATAAGCGATAGAAACATACCAGTCACAACATCTGGTGCTGTCCTAGCCTCCTCAGCAGTGAGCTGGAATGTGCGACCACGAGCCCTCGGGGGCTCCACCCTGCCCTGACTCCCATCAGTGATCCTCAATGTAACTGTCGCGGGAGCCTGCGCCGGATTAACACCGAGCAACGGATAGTTTACCTTCACATGACCAACCTAATCATAATGGTAACAGATCCTCATACTCAGAACCTGGATGTATTGGCAGCAGTCCCTCGCACAGTGCCTCTCCTTACCACATTTGTGGCACCCAATACCAGATCGGCATGCTCAGACATGAACTTTCCCGAACTTCCCACAAGTGAGGCCACGCTGACCTCCAGCCCTAGAATCGGCGGCCATGAACCACTTTGGCTCCGGCTGCGACTGCGCTAGGGCCTGCCTCTGCTCTCTTAACTGCAACTCCATCAACGTATCACACCGCTGTGTAGAACACAAAATGTATGATGTTCGTCTTGAGCATGCTCAGATAACGGGTCATCCAAGCATGCTCTGAAGCGAACTCAGGGCAAAACATCGCCCTCTCAGTAAACATCCAGGTGATCTCCGTCACTGACTCCGATCCATGCCTCAGGTCTAAAAACTTTTGAGCCAACCTCTCTCGTTCGACCCGAGGAATGTAGCGAGTGCGAAAAATATACCTAAACTGATCCCAAGATACTATATCCCTCTGCTCATCGGAGTATGATCCCATGACTAGTCTCCGCCAATCCTTTGCTCCGGACCTCAGGAGGTTCAGAGCGCACCTGACCCTCTGGTCAGCAGGGCATGAACAAGTGAAGAGGAACCCCTCCACATCAGATAGCCACCTCATGGCCAAAATCATGTCCTAAACTCCATCAAAAGTATGGGGCTTTGTATTATCGAAGTCCCGATACTGAAAAGCCTGTCTTATCCCAGCACCTGCACTCGCCACGACTGCGGAGGCTGCAGCAGCAGCCGTCTCAGTGATGGCTGCGTAGCGATCATCAAAGAACTCCATCATTGCGGTCTTGATTGACCTGAACATCTCCGAAATCTGACCCCGGACAATAGCAACCACCTCCTCACGGATGATCTCCCTGACCCGATCCTTTGTCAATGCTGGCCCATCCTGACTGCCAACTCCCGGTCCCGACCCGGATCCGGTCTTGAATCGTCTCGTAACCACCATACTAAAAATACACCAGGAAAATATCACATAATCCACATAAATAATGGGGAACCAACTCCCAACGAAGCCCTCGGGGTTGTGACTTCCTTGCTACGCATACGGGTCATGTGCTTTCAGTAGTATGGGCCCATACTACCTTCCACACCTACCCATGTTTATCTCAAGGACCATCATCGCACCCTAAAAATAGTCATAAGCATAAACAAATGTGCAGTCCTCACTCCTAGAGGGAAAGCTAAACATTTCACTACTGGTCGACTGACCCCTCATGATCCATACATGAAACTTCCACCAACCATGCACCACTCGTGTATGCTAGCCATACATAACATTGGACCCTATTGACGTCCAAATATCTAATCCTACCCTAAGCTCTTCATCAAACAAGAACAGGAAATAAGACCAACCAAACATTCTTAGGCTATAGAATCATTAATAATATCTTTAATTTGTTATGATCTAAAAATATTATGATTCAAATACTTTATGATCATTAATAATATATTTTATGATTCAAATTTAAATTATTCAAAATATATATTGATCCAATTTTTTTTTAACAAATATTTTATTTAATTGAATATATAATATTGATCCAAAATCATACGATTCAAAAATGATATGATCCAAAGTGCAATTATATAATATAATTTGATTCAAAATATTATGATCCAAAAATAATATGATTTAAAATAGTATGCATGAAAAATATTCTGATCCTTAATATTTTTATTATTTAAAATTTTTATAATTGTTAAACATTAAAAACTTGAATATATATGTAGTTTAAAAATTCAAAAAAAAAAAAAAAGTAAAAACAAAAATAAACACCAACACTAATATCTTCATATATATGTCGTAAAGACATTAGAAATATATAAAAAAAAATAATCAAAAAAATAAAAAGTAAATAAATATTTCAAAAATAATGCAAAAAATAAATAAACGAAAAAAACCTAAAAACTGATTGGATATATATATGTTTAATTTAAAAATTAAACACACACATATATATATATATATATATATATATATATATATATATATATATATATATATATATATATATATAATGTTTTTTTAAATTTATATTAAAAAAAATAAAAAAATAAAAAACAAAACGAAAATACATAATAAAAATCACTATAATGGCATTCATCGCACACGAATAAACCCTAAAGTCCGTAATAATTAACATGGATGTGCGTCGTATGTGAATTTCGTCTATATCCTTATAAACTTTCATAACTAAGTTTATATTCTTGTAAAATTTCAAATTACATGTATATTCTTATAAAACCTATACACTAATATATATATATATATATATATATATATATATATATATATATATATATATATATATATATATATATATATAATCGTCTTTGATAAATTTAAAAATTAAAAACAATATCTTTAAATTAGATTAGAACTAAATTACTAAAATACACATTTGGAATCCCTTTTATATATATATATATATATATATATATATATATATATATATATATATATATATATATATATATTTGAAAGTTTATAAGAATATATATGAAATTTTCTATGGTTTACTTGTGGGTTTTCTATCCCTGGAAAATGATCATAAGATACTAACTTAAAATTGTTGAGAGAGGGGTAATATGGATAGAAAAAAACATATAGATTATATGTCTTTTGATGAAAGTAAAATTAAATATATTCCTACTTATTCCTCATACTCATCTTTCTACCAATTTTAGATTATAAGAAGTATAATAAAATATTATTAATTTAATTAAAAATGACAAGTATCACAATCTTAAATGTATAGGTAGAAAAAATAGAATGATATTTGATTTCTATGTAATAAAACGATATGGTTAAATGAATGGGGTTGAGTCTAGAAGTGGAACTCACAATAATAATAATAATAATAATAATAATAATAATAATAATAATAATATAAACTAAATAAAATACTACTGAAAATAATAAGTTTTAATTATGTATAAAAACAAAATGGCACTGGAAAAATTAATTAATGGACCTGAAACTATAATTTACTAAAAACATTTTTTATAGAAAAGAAATAGTTATTCATATAATGTGGCATCCTTGATCATATTAATATGAATTGTATTTTATATTATCATTTTGACTGGTTCGTTACAATAAATATTGATGGAGTATCGAACTATCCTTCGTTACCGCCGCATGATTCATTTATTTCCAATTGACGAGATATGCCTAGTTTTCCGCAAGGCATGTTTGGATACCCTTGGAGAAAATGTGGTTCATTGTAGAGAGCTCACTGGTTTCAAATACAGACATGATGTGGTTAGGGATGTTCTCTTTGATGCTTGTCGGCGTGCTGGTATTTCTACGAAAAAAGAAGCGTCAGTGAACTTTTTGACAGACCAATAGGATGGAAGATCCACACTTAGACCGGCTGACATTTTGGTCTTTGGATGGGTAAGAGGGAAGAACACGTGTGTGGATATTACTGGGGTCTCTCCTCTCATCGGTTTGAGGAGCGGGGGTTTCACAGCAGGGCATGTCGCTTTGAAAGTCGTTGCATGCAAAGTGGCAAAGCACAAGAATGCATGTATAGGAAATCAACATGTGTTTGTACCTTTTGCATTTGACACATTTGATTTTCTCGCACCAGAAGTGGTGGAGCTCCTCAACAGAGTCCAATGAGTCATGCACTCTAATATCATATCTTCTAGATCCACAGACATTTTCAAAAGAATTAGTTTTGTCATCCAAAAAGGGCTAGCGGCGCAGCTTGTTGCCCGTTTGCCTTCCATCGATATATATTGAACTATATTAAGCGCATAATACTAATTTCGGATTGGTTTAGATTTATAAAAAAAATATTGCCTTTGTTTGCTTCCCAAGACCGCGAACCTTGTTATTGATCAATACGAAAAGCTTTTTTTTGTTGGGTGATAATGGTTGAAATCCAGCTAACTGCATTGTTCTTGTAGTTTGGTTTTCTCTTCTTTTATCATTATACTAGTTGTAAGACCTATGTATTACATGAGTTCATTTAAAAGAAAAATAAATATGAAAATTCTGAATATTTGAAAAAATTTGAATTTAAAAGAGAAATTTTAAAAATATTGAATTATTAAAATTAAAATGTTTTTTATCTTTTAAATTTAAACAAATAATTTAGATAAATAAACAAATGGAACTAATGAAGTTTTAATTTAGAAATGTTGAAATTAGAAAGAAAGTCAATTATTGAAATTGATATGCATTTATTATTATATTTATTGCAACTATTATATTTAAATATTATGTGAAATTTAATAAAATTAAAAAAAAAACACAAAATGTCATGTGGAAAAAATTTAATTGAAAATAATCATAAATGACATATGACCAAATCACTAAGAATGTGATATGTGTCAAAAAAAAAAAAATTCATTTATTAGAAAGTATCAATAGATTCTTCTAAATTTATTTTCTTAATTAAGTTAACAAGAACGAACTTATTTGCTACTTGACACTTTCTTCCACATATATGCCATCTCACATGAGAAAATTGTACCGTATATTTTTATATTTTATGTATTGAAATTGGGTAGGGACCTTTTCATGACGGAGCTTTTTTCAAAAAATTGGACAGTTTTTAAAAAGCTTGGTATAAATAAGGTTATTGGCCCAAAAAATAATACACAGATATTATATTGACAGAAAGTTTAGAACTTACAATATTAGTCCTTTGTTTTATAAAATATGTTAAAATTTTATCTTATATATATATATATATATATATATATATATATATATATATATATATATATATAAAATGTAGCTTAGATTTATTATTTAGTTTTATAGATAGCATTTAATTGTTTTTACTACAAAAAGATCTCATTTATAATCCAAATTGTTGTAATACAAAATATTATTTCAACTATATAAATACAATTAACATATAAATATTATTAGAATCATATAAATAATAAATAAATGAATATATACTATTTATATATGAAGTGTCCAATCAAATCGATGACCCTGTAAAACATACATTCTATCTAAAACAAAAATGACACTACTTATTGAAAACGAAAACTCTTAAAAATATATGCATACATGAATTGTCATATCTAAAGTTTTTAATTGAATTCATTTTTACTTTTTGATGCTATAAATTTATCTTACAAGTTAAGGTTCTTCATCATTCTTTTTCTTTCAAAATTGTTTCAACTCACATATTCATTCTTAATCCTTTCATGCTTCCATAATATTCACATAATTAGTTCTTTCATATATTTAACATAAGTTATGCATATTTTTATAATATCTTGCATATATTTTATGTGAAACAGTATATATATGATACTAATTTTCATCTGTTATCATATGATGTGTCTTGCAGTTACATTTATGGCTATAAATCGTTCATTTATGATTAGTTTCTATTTGGGTGGTAATGTTAAATATGAGAATGGAATTATCAAGGATCACGAATCAACGATGTTTACTTCATACATTATAAGACATAAAATATGGTATGAAAAGTTTTGGTTTATAAACATGTTAGAATAAAAAAATATTCATATAAGTTGAAGATGTCATTATGTTACCAATATTCTAGGAGATCTAATATTGCACCACTTATAAATGATTCAACCTTAAAGATGTTGTATTATTTAGCCGAGACTGATGAAAATTATTGGGGTCAAGTTTGTGTTGAATTTGAGAAAATAGTGCCACCTACAAATACTAGTTTGGTAGATTTCCTTCGTAATTTTGAAGTATTGTTTCCTTTGCCAGGTGATGATAGATTTGAGGTAAATAATGAGTTTGGACTTCATGATCCCAACTCAAAATGCAATAGTGAGTCGTTAATACACATTGAGGAACACTCTGATGATGTGAGTGACACTCCATTTGTAGTATGTTAGGAAGCAAAGCGGAAAACAAGCAAAACTAAATGCACAAGACACAGTATTTGCATGGTTCGGTTAAGGTGACCTACGTCCATGACCAAGAGAGGAGTATTCTTTATTTATGAGTTCTCAAACAGAGGTTGCAAGTACAATTCAATAAAGATTCTTCTATTACTCTGGAACTCAAGACACTTAAAATGACTAGCAGACATATGTATTTGTAGTGAAGGGATCAGACCTAAAACCCTGATGGACCAAGCCTATTGGCCTATAGGCCCATGAATGGAATCAACCAATCATAATCTTCCATGAAGTAGCTTCTGGAATCTTCAACCTCATGAGCATCATCGATAAGCATTGTCCATGAGCATCGTTAATGAGCATCATCGATGAGCATCTTCCATGAGCGTCATTGGTGAGCATCTTCCATGATTATCATCGATGGGTATCTTCCATGAGTATCATTATGGGCATCTTCCATGAGAATCATCGATGGGCACCATCCATGAGAATCTTCCATGAGCATCATCTACGAGCATCATACACGAGCATCATCCATGATCATCTTCCATAAGCATCGTCGATGTGCATATTCTATGAGCATCATCGATGGGCATTTTCCATGAGTATTATTGATGAGAATATTTTATGAGCATCATTGATGAGCATCTTCTATGAGCATCATCTATGAGCATCACAATATAAGTGGTTCATCAAGGAACATATGTGGCACACCTTGATCATAGAGTGGCACATCAACCTCCAAGGATGAAAAATCTACTTTAAGATGGCACATCTTCATCATATAGCATCGTAAGATGCTCCATTTCCTTCCTAAATGCTCTATACCCCCTTTTAGAAGATCTGTTCCTTTGTCACTTTATCCGTTCCTTTGTCAGTAGATCCATTCCTTTCTCAGATGATCTGTTCCTTTGTCACATGTTCCATGAATGCCAAGTGTTCTCTTAGGCTCCAAGTGCCCCCATTTAAATCAAGTGCTCCATGGGAATGCTCCAAATGCTCAAGTCACATTTAACAATCTCCACCTTGACTTGAAAATCCTATGAACTCTACATTAAACAAGAGCTTCATCTCCCTTCCAATCATCCATCCCCAAACGGACCTAACTTTTGCGAACATCAATTAAGTCCAAGCAAAGCTTGAACTTCTCAATGGGTAACGACTTTGTCAACATATATACTGGGTTCACCTTGTATCAATCTTTAGTATTGATAACTTGTATGTTTCTATAATGTCATGAATGAAATTCAACCTTAAATGAATGTACTTCGTCTTCTCATGATACATAGGATTCTTTGCAAGATTCAACGCACTCTGACTGGCACAGTACAATACAAATTTCTCCACTTTCAGACCAAGACTCTGAATAAGGTCGTGCAACCATATCTCCTCCTTTATTCCTTTTGTCATAAACATGTACTCGGATTTAATTGTAGACAAAGCAACTGTATCTTGTAACGTTGACTTCCAACTAGTGGTACATACGAACAGAGTGAAAATATAACACGTATGTGACCTACGATTCAAGAAATCACCACCATCATCAAAGTCAACATATCCAACCAAGTAACTATTTGTATTAGCTCCATACACCAAGCAAACATCTTTCATTCCCTTCAAGTATCGTAAGATCAACTTAACTGCTTCCCATTGAGCCTTCCACAAATTACTCGTAAACCTGATTACTACACTAACTGAATGAACCAAATCAGGTCTGGTATAGACCATTACATACATGAGACTTCCAACAAGACTAGAGTACAGAACCCTACTCGTGTACTTCCTTTCTTCATTAGTTATGGGTATAGTACCTGGACCAAGTTTAATATGAGCTGCCAAAGGGGTTCCAACTTGTTTTGAATGATCAAAATAGAATTACTACATAAATTTCTAAATGTACCTTTATTGATAAATAGACAATCGCCCTGGTATCCTATCCCTTTGGATCTCCATTCCAAGTATCTTCTTTGCAACTCCCAAATCCTTCATCTCAAACTCATTCTTTAGGATCGCCTTCAAGTCATTTATGCCAACCATATCATTAGCTGTGATGAGCATGTTATCAACATATAGCAACAAATATATACAGGAATTCAAATATAATTCCTTTGAGTAAACACAATCAGAAAACTGGTTTCAATAATAGCCATACGAGATCATGAATGAAGCAAATCTCTTGTACCATTTCCATCGAGACTGCTTCAAACCATACAAAGATTTCCTCAGCAAACATGCATGATCCTTCTTAGAATCAAGGAACCCTTCTGACTAGGACATGTAAATCTTATCTTCTAATTTCCATGAAGAAATTTAGTTTTCACATTAAACTGGTCAGGATCTAAATCAAATGCACTCACCATAGTCAAAAGAAATTGAATTGTCTTGTGCTTAACGAACGGTGAGAACAACTCGTGATAATGAATTCCTACTTTTTGAGAAAATCCTTTTAGAACCAACCTTGCCTGGAACCAAGCCGATTCAACTCCTGGTATCTCTTCCTTCTTCTTAAAGATCCATTTGCATCCCACTGGTTTTTCTCCCTATGGTAATGGAACGAGATCCCATGTTTCATTCTTCTCTAATGATTGCATTTCTTCATTCATGGCCATCAACCAATTTGATGCTTCTTTACTCGCCACTGCCTATTTATACAATTAAGTCTCCTCATTGTCAATGTATTCTCCAGTTGCTGAGGAAAAAGCAATGGAGTCAAGTTCACCATAATTGACACATCCTATATATCTATCATATTGTTGAGTAACCCTTTTTCAATCTTCTTGTTGTTGTTGTTTTTGTCCCCTCATCCTCACCGACATCAATACCACTAGAGGAAGATCCCATGGGTTACTCTCAGGGTTTTAGGTTGTCCAAGATGTTCATTGTCGTCTTGTTGTTCATCACTTATCACAACTATATCTAGAGTGTGATATGAAAACTCCACCTTTTGGTTGACACCCTGATCTTTGTTCTCCACTTGACTTGTATCACCTCCTCCGTGGTTACCCATAGCAGATTCATTAAAGGTTATATCTTTTCTCATGATAAACTTAAGAGTTCTTCCTTCTTTTTTACACCATAGTCGATAACCTTTTACTCCTGTCGCATATCCTATAAATATGCACTTCATTTATCTTGGCTCAAGTTTACCATCTTTTACCTGAGCATATATGGGGTATCCAAATATACGTAAAATAGAATAGTCAAAAGGTTTCTCGGATCATACCTCTTGAGGAGTCTTCAAGTCTATATCAGTTGATGGTGATCTGTCACCAGATAGCAAGAAGTATTAACTGCTTCTGCCTAGAATTGCTTCAATAAGTAAGCAAATATTTGCACGTGCCTTGCGCGCTGCATGAGTGTTTGATTCATTCGTTCTGCCACTCCATTTTGTTGTGGTGTGTATCATACAGTGTGGTGCCTCACTATACCTTCTGTCTTGTAGAAATTATCAAATGAAGCATTGTAGAACTCTAACCTACTGTCACTCCTTAGAGTCTTGAACTATTTTCCAATCCTTTTCTTAACCATGGTATTCCACTCCTTGAACTTCCCAAACACCTCATCTTCCCAAGCATGTACGGAACTAGTTGTACTTATAATCAGTACATCACCATCGTCCCCTTCATCAGAACTCCCATGAACCACAACAACAATGTTATTATTGCTTGATTCACTCTTGAATGATCCATCCTTCAGCCGAGGAAAAGTTTTTTGAAGTGCCCCTTCTCTATTAGTGATACCACTTTGCCTTTGATGAACCTTTAAACTTTTATTTTGAACATGGCCTTCCTCTATTTCCTATTTCGTCTATTTTTTCGTTCCTCTCCCTACGAACAAACCGGAACCATACACTTTTTCTCCAACTAAAAATTTTCTTTTTAGTTCCTTGGACATCAAAGAATCCTTCACATCATTCATAGTGATCGTTTTCCTACCATATAGCATGGTATCAAAGAATTTCTCATATGAGTTCGAAAGAGAACATAAGATAACGAGCACCTGATCTTCATCTTTAATCTTCACATCAATCCCTTGTAAATCCAATATGATGCGATTGAAGTTATCTAGATGATTTTCACTTGGGTATTTTCAGACATTCTGAGAGTGTATAAACGTTGCTTTTGGTATAACCTGTTACTCAGAGAGTTATTCTGGTACTTGTTACAATGTTTCTCCCACATCCTAAAAGTATTTTGTAACACCCATTTTCCAAGATAGATTGATGGATGGCTGGGGAGATTAAAAGAAAAGTTTTTGGAAAAAAACCTTGTGCCATGGAATGGTGGTTGGAGCACCATGACGTCGCATGTCAAATTCATGAATGTGTATCTTGGACGGCCACCACGACATGGCAAGAGGAAGGCCACGACGTAGAGGCAGCTACAATCAAATCCTATGATCTTTTAAGGTTTTTTTTCCATATTTAAGCCCTAAAATCAAGGTTTAGGGCATCCTCTTCAACCTCCATCCCTTTTAACAAAACCCTAGACTCCATTGTTGAGTTATTGAGTTTTTGGTGGTGTTTTTAGTGTCTTGAAGGAGAAAGAAGTATACTTGGTGCATAGATCCAACTTGCAAGCCTCATCATCATCTTTTAGCACTTACTTTGGACCATTGTGAGTGTTTAAGTTTCAAGCTTTATGTTCTATGCTTTTAGATCAAGGATTTTTGTGCAATTTCTCCACAATTAGGAGAGTTTAAGTAGATGGATTCCATAAAGATGGCAACTTTATGGATCCTTGAGGTCCCTTTCAGGTATAGTGTTCCAGATCTGAGATTTGGTTGTGTTTTGGTTCTTGCATGATATTTTTGACCTCATTTCCACCATTGCTATGACATAGCTTGGGAATGACAAGAATTGGAAATGCATGACTTCAAAGCAACGATTTTTATGACTCATTACGTGTAAGGAAGTCTTCTGGAGGAGATGAGCATGTGGCTAAGTGGATTAAAGGTTTAATCCATTAAGTTGTCCAAAATTAGTTCACACGAAGAGGCGTTATGCCCGTTAGGTCGTGCGTAGGAGGATCTTGCGATTGTTTTGTCCAGATGTTCCCACAACGTGGCCAAGAGTCCTCCATGTCGTGTTGAGGGTTGAATGTTGACTTTTTTTACTTTGTTGACCCGTTTGACTTTGGTTCAAACTTGAAGGAATTGGGTTATTGAGTCAGGTCCTACCTTTGTTTCGTGCTAGTTGGTTCACCAGAGAGATCAGTGCAGGGAGTGGGCTTGTTGCTGCGTTTCCTTGGGTCTTCAACTCACGTGAGTTTTCTCACTATATTACTTATGTCATAGTAGGGTGTGTGCTAGGCTAGCTGAGTCTTAGCTGTTGATGGCTATTATGTGTATTTACCGAGTTGCTCTTAACTCCAACACTGCTGATAGTCCCTAGGGTTTTTGATAACATATGGGGCATGGTCTTAGCCTACATGGCATGTTGTTAGACCATTGGGACCGCTGATAGTCTCCAGGGTTGCCGATAACCCACAAGACATGATGTTAGCCCATTGGGACTACTAATAGTCCCCATGGTTGCTGATAATCCATAGATGTTTATATGTTGTGTTGTATGTGATATTTTGGAGGAACTCACTTAGCTTTGGCTTAGAGTTATGGATTAAATGTCTTTTCATGTATCATTGATGGTAGTGGGAAGGCGAAGGCATGACAGTGCACAATCATCAACGAAAATGCATATTCCACATTGATTATATTACTTTGATTTTCAAACCACTATATTTGGAACATATGGGTTTTCCTAACTGGGTTTTTATGTAAATGGTCATTTTACCTTATTTCAAAAATGAAAAGTTTGCTTGTGAAAATGGGACGTTATGCATTTTTTTGATCCATGACCTCCTTTAGTACTTCATTTGTAAAACTCAACATAATGACACTATGTTCCTTTGTCAGAATGTCTACCTTCTTTTCAGGCGCCATGTCCTTTTGCAATTTTGCCTCTTCTTCTAGTGCCACTGCACATCCTTGTTGAACCAGAAGATCCTTCATCTTCACTTTCCATAAAGTGAAGTCATTTGAATCATTGAATTTCTTCAAATCAAATTTGTGAGTAGATATCTTCAATCACAGGAACTCAAACCGTAGCTCTGATACCATTTTCTATGATTGCTACTAGCCCAACCATGCGTAACATAAAAGAAAAATGAGGTTCCATTTTCTAAAACCAACTGGTGATAGAAGGGAATAACCATTTCCTTATATGCTAGCATATAATTTTTCTTTTTACCAATATGGGATTGGATTTGCATCCCAACAATCCTTCCATCAAACCCAAGTTTTGCCCTTTGTGTCCCCTTTAATGACTATTCATCAGATCCAACCCTTTTCATACCGTCGATACTCTTGGGACACGCTCACCTAACATGGGGCCATTAGGAGAACTTTTGATACAAGGCTTCAAAATCAACTTCGTTGGACTGGAAATTACTAGGGATTGCTCTAGTTGCATCGACCACATCATCTAGGCTATGACCATAGCTCTAATACCATTTGTTAGGATCGCTACTAGCCTAACCATAATCAACATAGAAAAACAATGAGGTTCTATTTTCTAAAAACAATTGGCTTAAAAAAAAGGGAACCACATTATTCTTCTATGTTGAACATGGATGGGCTAGTAGCGATCCTAACATAGATTTTATGAATGATATAGGAAATATAGGAGATGACGTCATAGAAAATTTAGAGAACAACATTCATATAGATGTTTGGAAGGAAACAAAAAAAAACAAAATTAGGTTAGGAATGCAATTTGAAAGAAAGGATAATGTGAAAAAAAAGTAGTAATATTTTGGTTTATAGGTCAAAATAGAGAGTTTAAAGTGTACGAAAGTAAACATACCAAATGGGTAGAAAAATGTAAGACTAAGGTGGGTGAATGAGAAATCTCTAGTACTATGCACCATGCACAACCTTCTCAATGGTATATCCATGAAATTAAGAAGAGAAATAATCATATGTGGCAGATTGCATGTTGGGTAGATGAACATAACTGTTTTGGATCTTGTATCGGCAATAATAACATAAATTTAAACTCTGTAGTTATTGCCTAATACTTTCTCCATTCAATTTGAAAAGATGTTGCTTATCTGGTGAAACATGTAGAATCAGATATAAAAGATCATTTACATGTTGATGTTTCTTATTATAAGCCATGACATAGAAGGAGAAAAGACATAAAGACTATTAGGAGAGTAACTTTGTTGATTTGCCTAAGTATATTGCAGCTTTGCAGGCTTCAAACCTTGATATAATTGTGAATTTGTTTCAAAAAAAATATCTCATCACAAGTGGAAAAATTAAAATATATTTTTTGGGCTTTTGGACCAACTTTTAAAGCATTTCATCTGTGTCGCCCTGTAATTTCTATCGATGGTACTCATTTGAGGGTTCTTACAAAGGAAAATTGCTTGTTGTTTCAAAAGATGTTAACAACAATATATTGCCTATTGCTTATGCCATTGTTGATGAGGAGATAGTTCATAGTTGGTGTTGGTTTTTAGGTCATTTTGGAAACTTTTTTGCTCCAAATAGACAATTATGTGTTCTTTCCAATAGGCACAAAAGAATCATTCATGCTATGGAAAATCTAGAGGATTGGAAAGAGCCATTAGCATACCATCGTTTTTGTCTGAGGAATGTGAGAAGTAATCTCATGAAAAGGTACAAGAATGTGAGCCTTAAAACACTTTATTGGGCTAGGTAGCACCATAAAAAAGGAAGTTCAAGAAGTATATAAAGGGAAATAAAATCAGTCAATATGGAAGCTTTGCAGTATTTGAAGGAAATTAAAAGAAGTTAATGGTGTCTTTTGAATTATGAAAATCATCGATGGGGTTCCTTAACAATCAATATCTATGAGAGTATGAATAATGTATTACGAGGAGCGAGATAACTGCCAATTATGGTGTGTATTGACCTTACATTCAATAGAATTGTGAAACTTTTCATAAAGCAAAGTAGTATTGCAATGAATTGTATTACACCTATACCAAAATGAATGTGGTGTTTCTTTCTTAAACATGACACTCATGCACAAAGTCATGTTTTATCATAGTTTCACTACAATGAAGGTGTTTAAAGAATTATCAAAAGGTCACAAATAAATGGAACCGGAGGAAATACACAAACTGTTAATTATTTTCAACATGTGGCAAATTGAGAGATTTCCATGTTCACATGCACTTGTAGTGTGTCGAAATAGAGGGGACAACCATCTTTCCATTGTAAATAACGTGTACACTACTATAGCACAAACAACAATACAATATTGGGTTCGTACCACTTCCTCATGTTGATTATTCGTTGGATTCAAACTGGACGATTGAAGCAGATTACTCAAAACTTTCTATTCATCGAGGACGAAGGTGTGCCACCCGAATTCGTAATGAGATGGACATTTGTAACATCCCAAAAATCCGTACCAAAAATTTTCTTTAAATCATTACCAAAGTCATATTCATAAAAACATATCATAAGTCATAACATGAATTTAGAGTATCATTTCCAAAACATATTTTCATTATCAGAGTAAAACATCCCAGGCTGACTAATCAATGGTGTGTGCCATGCGATCACCCCGAGCTCTTCCCTCCGCTACCGGAAGTACCTGAAACCAACACTGAAAACCGTAAGCACAAAGCTTAGTGAGTTCCCCAACCTACCACATATCCTGCATAAACACATACAACACATACTGGGCCACGCCCGCTATTTCGGGCCTCGCCCGCTACCTCGAGCCTCGCCCACTACAACGGCCCCGCCGCTCCATGCCCCGCCTGGCTTCGAGCCCCGCTCGGATATAGATCTGTTTCACTTAGGCCTTGCCTGTCACTGGGCCTCGCCTGCAAACGTATACTAACACATAAACACAACACAACACATAAGCTAAACAATACTACTGAATCCTGTTCTAAGGCCTCGCCTATCTTGGGCCTCGCCCCTGTCCTGCTATTGTTGAGTCATGGAACCCCGTGCACGCTCCTACTGATAGTCAGATACGGGCCTGGCCCACACTCACTCTTTTCCTAACTTGGGCCTCGCTCCTGCTCTACTACTAATGAGATATGGAACCACGTCCACACTCTGCTGTTGGTGAGATACGGGACCTCGCCCGTACTCACCTCCTACTAGGCTCATACAAGTATCACACAGACAACAAGTATACTCTATCATGCAAACAATTCCTGGGCACCCGTCCGCTATCAATGGACCTTGGTCCCAATTATCATACTTTCATATCGTGCCTAGGGTTAACCCCTGGGTCTTCCTACTCATATCTACATGGGCCGGCATTGTGGCCTTAGACCCATCCACACAAAGGGGAACTCAATTGGTACTGCTGAACTTGCTGGTAATCCCTCTAGCCGTTGTCTGACCACTCCCTCTGAACTGCTGCTCCACTAGCTCCCCGAGCTACCAATATCAATATAACACTTACTTTACCTATCCTCTGAAAGTCAACTAAGTCCACCTTGGTCAAAGTCAAACTCCTGGTCAAAGTCAACCTTCCAGGTCAACCCTACTCGCCGAGTCTGCCTACTGACTCGCCGAGTTCATACGCTCAGAATCCTTTCATTCGCGACTCGACTCGCCGAGTCAGCCCCTGACTCGCCGAGTCTACCGATTTCCGAGTCCTGTCCTGACCAACTCACTGAGTCCCCACTCAACTCACTGATCCGAGTCTTAACTCAAAGGGTTTGTGGTTTCGCGACTTGACTCGCCGAGTCCAAGGCAATCTTTAACAGACTCGCCGAGTTGTTCATCCAACTCGTCGAGTTCATCTCCATATTCATACTACTCGTCGAGTCCACTCGAAGGACTCGCCAAGTCTATTCATCCCTTCAAATATTCCGAGGCTTTTGAGTCATGCATGGACTCCAAACTGTAGATCCACTCTTCTAAAGCCTATTCCTCACGTAAAGTGGCAAACTTTACGTGTAGCTAAGGAGATCTAGGCTCAAAACACTATAAACTAGGGTTTAAGACAAAGAGGCTTTACAATCAACCCATAGATTGATACTTTATGATTCTCTAGTCCAAGATACACTTAGATCTGAAGTAGCAACTTCATATCTGGGCTTCTAACTCGAAATGGTTCTTAAACTTGCCCTAAAAGCCCCAAATCACATGTTAAAGATTGATCTATGCAAAAGAGTGAAGGTAGCGACTCAATACCATCAAATGCTCTGGAAAATCCCACAAACTCTGGATCTACTGCCAATCCTTGAGTCCCCAATGGTTCCCTTCTTCCTTCTTCCTTCAAATCACCCAAAATGACAAGAAAGCTTGAATGTGCAACAATGCAGGCTTAGCGTTTCGTATTCTGGATAAGAGAGGCTATAAGGAACCATAAGGGAGAGAATGAGATGCTTAAATAGTGCACAAAGTCCCGGATTTAGGGTTTCCCTCTTCAGGCCGAACTCGCCGAGTCCTCTTTGCCGAATCGCCGAGTCGGTTACTTAATCGATCCCCCGGATCCCGCTACGACTCGTCGAGTTCCTCCCTGGACTCGACGAGTTAACCCTTTGACTTAGGGTTTTCTTTACTTTCTTGGCCTTTCTGATTTTGAGTGTTACAACTCTCCCCCACTTAAACTAAACTTCGTCCTCGAAGTTCGATACGGCCAACTGATCTATGATCTGCCTCTAACACTCTGTCTGGGAAACCTAACACCCGCTGGCTACCTCAGTTGGCCTTCCGCTCGGTCATTCTGACTAACAATAATCTTTGCAAATAAAAATCTCGGGTCAACCCTGACCCTGAACATTCTGGGAACACAACTTAATCAACTGACAAACCTTCTGATACTCCCCGAGTACTTATGCTGAACACCCTAGGGGTTCACCCCTTTCTTTCCTTGTGTGATTTCTGGCCTTTCCAAGGCAACGTTCCATAACCAACTACTTCCTCTGTCACTGTGAAGGTCCTATCCTTCACCAATTCCATTACCCCCCCCCCCCCCCCCGGCTACTTCCAGTACGGGTCTTTACCGCCAGTGTCCGCTGGACACTTCTCACTACTATAACTTAGTGTTGAGCACCCCTCGATAAACTAACTGAATTCCACCATAGACTGCTTACCATCACTGCCACCAGTGTTCTAACAGGCGCGCCATGGTGTGAGGCGTGGCTTCGCTGTTATGAAAAGCTTCATAACGTTGCTGTTAGGCGTGGCGCGTGGCAAGGCATGATATGGCGTGCCATGGCGCGTTATGGCGTGTTATGGCGTGTGTTTTTTCGTTTGAGACATAGTTTTTTTCTCTTTGTTATGTCTTTTCAAATCGGAGATACAAGTATTGTTGTTTTTGTTAACTTTTTGTTATTAGTTATTGATCTAACACTTCTAAAAAGTAGTTATATTTAATATAAATTTATATTTATGTGGTAATATAATTTTAAATTAATACAAAATCGCCGCCTTACATCACGCCTTAAAAAACGTCATGGCTCGCCATGGCTCGTTAAGCTTGAGGCTTGGCTTTGCCACCACGCCACGCTTCACGCCATTTAGAACCTTGACTGCCACTGATTGAAAATATCTACTGTCCCTTATCCGCCTTCCGGATGAACCAAGACCACCCTGGTCCCTACTGATCTATCAATATCTGGATTACCGGCTCCCACCGGTCGCTAGCCCCAACACAAACTTCTAGTCGCTCCCAGCGATTACCGAGGAAACTTAGGCTACCTAATACTACCCCCCTCTATTCTGCCACTCTGGCACTACAAGCCCTGGGATCCCCGATCCCCCCTAACTCGACCTAAAGGTCCTTACCAGGTCCCACCTGTGCTACTAAAACTCACGGGCCTCACCCACGGGTCCCACCCAACTATACTACTGAGCAACCCTGCTCTCAGGTCTCACCTATACTGCTACTCTCATGCGGGCCTCGCCCACGGGTCTCACCCAACTACATCCTGGAGCGGCCTCTCCCAAGGTCTCACTTATTTTGGGCTATGCAGACTAGCTCCATATTGTCCTCATCTACCACCCATCCCTAATCCCCACCTTGATCACTAGGAGATAAGGGCCTCGCCCAAAATCCACTAACTAGGAGATACGGGCCTCCGCCCACTCTCCGCTAACTAAGCTGCTAGGGAATGCTACGGCTTACCCATAGTCTTACAACACCTCCCACCACTAACTCGCTGCTAGACAAATGTTGCGGCTCTCCCGCCGCTCTACCATGCTCTACATGCTATCTCTGCCACTCACCACTATCACGAAAGCATCCCATGCTAACCGTTCTCAAGATCCTCATTCCAACTCTTTCGAGTCCTACAGGCGATCCTCCAACCCGAATTCTGAACCCGATACTAACCATCTTGATTACACGAACTAACTGTTGGGAAGTCTCTCAAACTCCCAATGCTGAACTCCTCAATCCATCAATCACTGCGCTACTTCTTTTCCTTCTCAGAGGTCGTGTACTCATTCTGGATCTGCGTGCTCTTACCCTAGAACACTCGGAGGGTTCTCCCCCACTTTGATTCTGCTTATACCTCAATGCTCAATGCTTGAGAAGAATTCCCAATCTTCTCTGCTATACCACAAACAATCTGCTGAAGAACCAAGCTTGACATAGCTTGGGATCTAACCGATCCATCACTCAATAACACCTTTCTGAATTTAGCGGGTCACTACTGAGTTCCACACAAGCATGCTATAGTTGCTGCGTCCTAAGTAACCTGCTTCCATAAGGCACCACCCCCTAACTACCACTTTATTATCCAAGGTATGCAGATGGCATAAAACTAGGTCACAAGCAAGCCGCTCAATTCTAAAATACCTATACCACAAACGATGTAGATCCAAAACAATATAATCATGAACAAAGAAAGCAGAAAACGGAAGACACATACCTGCAACGTCCGGCGTTGCTCACGCCTCCATGGTAGTCATCTGAAAAGCCCTACCTCCTACCGCAGGCAGCTCTGCTCGGCCCTAACGGCCATCTGTGATCCTCAAAGTTGCAGGGGCAGGTGCCATCACCCGTCCTGCTGAAAGCAAACTGGGACACTGGGACTTCTTATGGCACCGCTGACTGCAGTGAAAACATATCAGGTCGGATCCCTGAGTGGTGGTCGCAGTACAATCTCGGCTAAAATGACTAGTCCGACCGCACTTGAAGCAGCTAGACTCACCACCACTCCCACTCCTACACGCACCCCCGTGCGTCCTGCCACACTTCCCGTATCGGCTGCGGTCCTGATAATCCCTCGATCTCGAATCCGACCCCTTGGGCCTTTTGCCCGATCATGTGGCTGTCTGAACCTCATCCGACTTCCTTTTCCGGATCTGCTCCAAATCGATCTCCCTCTCCCTGGCCCGTGAGATCATGTCCTCCATCGTCTTGCAGCCGAACCTGCTCACAAACTCCCTAATGTCACTCCTCAGCATCTCATGGTATCGGGCCTTCTTCATCTCCTCATCCGCGACATACTGCGGTACAATAAGTGCCCTCTCCCTGAACTTGGCGGTGATCTCCGCCACAGTCTCAGTGGTCTGTGTCAAATCCTGAAACTCTCGTGCCAATTGCTGCACCTCAATAGTCGGTGAGAACTCAGCCCTGAACCTGGCTGAAAAATCACTCCATGTCATCGCATCCAACGCGACATCATCCCCCAAAGCATGACCAATCTCTTCCCACCAATCCCTCGCTTTGTCCTTCAGAAGACAGGAGGTGATTCTGACCTTGTCCCCCTCGGGACACCGGCTCGTACGAAATGCAATGGCGACATCGGCCAACCACCTGCTGCTAGCAATGGGGTCCCTAGCCCCATGATAATTTGGCGCTCTGCAAGCTCTAAAATCTCGGAATGTCAAAGTACGAGCTCCCATCAAAGCCATCATCTCTGTACGGAAGGCTCCCAGCCTCTCATCTAAAATCTCTAGTATACCCTCCTTGACCGTGCCAAAGATCACAGGAGTCTGGTCTAGGATACTGCGCATAACCTCAGCTGATATCAACTCCCTCATCCGCTCCTCGAGATGCTCGGCCCTTGAACCCAAGCATGGTCCCTCTCCAACGCCTGGTCTGCCCACTGGTCTCTCGCGCAAAGTCACCATGCTGACAAACATAACACATAACTATCAGAATAATCCTCACTGCTGAAGGATCTCACACACACACACACACACACACACTACAAGTTTCCTGGTTTTACTTTGGCCCCTCTTGAATCAAGTACGGATCCTCTGCTTTCAGTAGTACGGGCCCATACTACCTTCCATATCTATCCGTACTTTCCTCAAGAGTTACCTCGGTTCCACCAAGTCCCTTTCACTACTACTATTGCTCCCAGCACTATACTCATCCTAGGCTTACCCTAGGGAAATCTCCGACCCAAACCAGTCCTCAGCTGCTGAAGGTCTCCTTGTAATGCCAATTAGCCGTTACCTGAATACCATCACATGTGACGAGGCTCAGATAATCCTTCGAGTAAAAGACTCGTCTCTACCACGGTTGGACTCAGACAAGAGCTGCGCAATAGGGCCAAATCCAGCACTCTGAGATTATTCAACCCTGATCACATGTGACGTGACGTATTCACCTAATGGCTAATTCCCATCACTCAGAATCCCACAATGCACAAAGCAAGCAACATTTAGACAAGGGAAAATCTAACCATAACATACTCAAGCAATCATAACCTCATATCAAGAATTTGTACTAGCATGCAACATAAGCTCATAAACTCAGGCATAACCTAAACAAGCTATCCTACTACTATCTAATCAACATTATCATGCAGCTCAAACCACATATAACAAGCACATAAGGCATCCTCCCTAGATCCTTAGTCCTAATTTAGCATACTGTTCTACTAACTGATAATCATAACATAAACTTGTATGGGTAATTTGGGGTACTTACTTGGGCTCAACTGATTGCATGCACCACACCCTTTTCTCTTATCAAAGTTCTTTTTCTTTCTGAATTCTTTTCACTTTTCTAAAATTGTTTCATTTCTAAAAACTCTTTTTACAAAACTGCCTTTTCATTTTGAAAACTTTTAGACCAAATCCCTTAGTTTGAGTTCAGACACACCCGAGAGTATGTACGAATCCCTCAAACCAAGGCTCTGATACCAACTTGTAACATCCCAAAAATCCATACCAAAAATTTTCTTTAAATCATTACCAAAGCCATATTCATAAAAACATATCATAAGTCATAACATGAATTCAGAGTATTATTTCCAAAACAAATTTTCATTATCAGAGTAAAACATCCCAGGCTGACTAATCAATGGTGTGTGCCATGCGATCACCCCGAGCTCTTCCCTCCGCTACCGGAAGTACCTGAAACCAAAACTGAAAATCGTAAGCACAAAGCTTATTGTGTTCCCCAACCTATCACATATCCTGCATAAACACATACAGCACATAATGGGCCACACCCGCTATTTTGGGCCTCGCCCGCTACCTCGGGCCTCGCCCACTACAACGGCCCCGCCGCTCCATGCCCCGCCTGGCTTCGAGCCCAACTCGGATACAGATCTGTTTCACTTAGGCCTCGCCTGTCACTGGGCCTCGCCCCCTAACGTATACTAACACATAAACACAACACAACACATAAGCTAAACAATACTACTGAATCCTGTTCTAAGGCCTCGCCTATCTTGGGCCTCGCCCCTTTCCTACTACTGTTGAGTCATGGAACCCCGTCCACGCTCCTACTGATAGTGAGATACGGGCCCGACCCACACTCACTCTTTTCCTAACTTGGGCCTCGCTCCTGCTCTACTACTAATGAGATATGGAACCCCGTCCATACTCTGTTGGTGGTGAGATACGGGACCTCGCCCGTACTCACCTCCCTGCCAGGCTCATACAAGTATCACATAGACAACAAGTATACTCTATCATGCAAACAATTCTTGGGTACCCGCCCGCTATCAATGGACCTTGGTCCCAATTATCATATTGGCATACCGTGCCTAGGGCTAACCCCTGGGTCTTCCTACTCATATCTACATGGACCGGCATTGTGGCCTTAGACCCATCCACACAAAGGGAAACTCACCTGGTACTGCTGAACTTGCTGGTAATCCCTCTGGCCGCTGTCTGACCACTCCCTCTGAACTGCTGCTCCACTAGCTCCCCGAGCTACCAATATCAATATAACACTTAGTCTAACTGTCCTCCGAAAGTTAACTAAGTGCACCCTGGTCAAAGTCAAAGTCTTGGTCAAAGTCAACCTTCCAGGTCAACCTTACTCGCCGAGTCTACGTACTGACTCACCGAGTTCATACGCTCAGAATCTTTTCATTCGTGACTCGACTCGCCGAGTCTACCGATTTCCGAGTCCTGTCCTGACCAACTCACTGAGTCCCCACTCAACTCACTGATCCGAGTCTTAACTCGAAGGGTTTAGGGTTTCGCGACTTGACTCGCCGAGTCCAAGAACAGACTCGCCGAGTCCAAGGCAATCTTCAACAAACTCGCCGAGTTGTTCATCCAACTCGTCGAGTTCATCTCCATCTTCATACTACTCGTCGAGTCCACTCGAAGGACTCGCCGAGTCTATTCAGCCCTTCAAATATTCCGAGGCTTTTGAGTCATGCATGGACTCCAAACTGTAGATCCACTCTTCTAAAGCCTATTCCTCACGTAAAGTGGCAAACTTTACGTGTAGCTAAGGAGATCTAGGCTCAAAACACTATAAACTAGGGTTTAAGACAAAGAGGCTTTACAATCAACCCATAGACTGATACTTTACGATTCTCTAGGCCAAGATACACTTAGATCTGAAGTATCAACTTCAGATCTGGGCTTCTAACTCGAAATGGTTCTTAAACTTGCCCTGAAAGCCCCAGATCACATGTTAAAGGTTGATCTATGAAAAAGAGTGAAGGTAGCGACTCAATACCTTCAAATGCTCTAGAAAATCCCACAAACTCTGGATCTACTGCCAATCCTTGAGTCCCCAATGGTTCCCTTCTTCCTTCTTCCTTCAAATCACCCAAAATGGCAAGAAAGCTTGAATGTGCAACAATTGGGGCTTAGGGTTTCGTATTCTAGATAAGAGAGGCTATAAGGAACCCTAAGGGAGAGAATGAGATGCTTAAATAGTGCACAAAGTCCCGGATTTAGGGTTTCCCTCTTCAAACCGAACTCGCTGAGTCCTCTTTGCCGACTCGCCGAGTCAGTTACTTAATCGATCCCCCGGATCCCGCTCCGACTCGTCGAGTTCCTCGCTGGACTCGACGAGTTGACCCTTTGACTTAGGGTTTTCTTTCCTTTCTTGGCCTTTCTGATTTTGAGTGTTACAACATTCATCATCCAGATGAACCTCGTAGATGTACAGCGCGCCACCAATAAGTTCATAATAGAAGAAATTGTTTAAATTCTTAACCAAGATTCAATGAGTAGTAAACCATGTTTTTGTTTTATTGTGTTGTAATTTCATGTTGAGTTGATCTTGTATTTTCATGTGTGATTTTGTACTTTGATTTCTAAATTTTAATAATGTAATATTAGTTATGTGTTTTCTTATTTCTTATTTCTTACAATATTAAATATCAGTATTAATGAAAATGTATAAATGAGATATATTTGGTATTGAAAGCTAATAAGTGTTAATTATAAATTAAATAATATATTTACGCTAAATATTATTAAAATTATGTAATTGTACAAAATACACATAAAAAATATAATAGGATGTAGTCATAACATATTTCATAAAATAAGGGTCATTGTTGTTATAAATTAAATAATATATTTATGCTAAATATTATTAAAATTAAGTAATTGTACAAAGTACGCATCAAAAATATAATAAGATGTAGTAGTAACATATTTCATAAAATAAGGGTCAATGTTGAATATTGCTGAAAGACTATTTTGTAAATTTGAAATATATATAATAAGATGTTAGTAACATATTTTTACAAATGTTATAATTATAACATAATTTTATAAGACAGCGGATCAATGTTGTAAGTTATAAGGGACCATAAGTATCAATATAATATTTACGTATTGCGTCGGTAGGCCAACAACCCCATTTCTACAAATACATTTAAAAAAAGACCCTTTCTACCAAGCTTATGAAAAACAATCCCCTTTTTCAAAAAAAAAAAAAAAAAAAAAAAAAAAAAAAAAAAACCTCGGTCGTGATGTGAATGGGAAAATCGTAAGAAAAAAAAAAGGCAACAAGAGGTGACTGGTGGCTAGGACTTGCTTTCAATCTCTTATTTGTGTAATAAACATTAATTTTCTCTTCATCATTATGATTGAGAATAGCCCTAGAAAATTTGTCCAGCCCAGTCTTGTTATATGTTATAAATACAGTTTCAAAGTAGGTTTGTTCTAAATATCACGCATGAGCATCTTGGAATAAAAACTTATAATCATATTTAATCGTGTAAATATTGTTAAAATAGGAATATTTTGTAATAGAACACAAAAGAAACTTGTAAAAATTTGTTGGAATAGGAGTAATACAAGACATATCAAGATTCATGTAATATTTCATAGGTTCATAAGACGAAACACACCTAAAGCTTAAGACGAGAAGCACCATCATTTGGCCTCCCACTCTCAAACTTTATCCCGTAGATACAAACAACGTATAAAGAATTCCAAACAATGTCAATAAATAAATACTTATACACAACCTTCCAAATCGCAACAAAACAAACCTTCATAGATAAACATGGGCTCAAAATCAACAACAGCACAGGGTTCTCACATTCCTTCCCTTCCTATGATCGTTTCACATCACAATACTCATACTTCAGAACCGGAAAAACCTCTTCTTTTTTTTCTTCTTCTCAAGGTACGCCATAACCTCTCGTTGTTGACAAAGTGATTCCTCCAAAGACTGAAAAAGAGCATAATCATGAAACATTTATAAAGAATACATAAATATGAGTTTATAACTCCACAAACTTGACTAAGACGGCATTCACATCTTTTGCACAGACCATAGTTCGATAAACATCTCTATACCACACAGTACGCATTATACAACACAGTACACAGTACACACCTATTTTGATGTGTTATGTTATGTTGTTTTTTGTCATGTCCTAACTTGTTTTGTAATATCATGTCATAAAGTACCTTTCGGGTAGCAACAAGTTCAATTTCCAAAGCTTCAACGCGTGACAAAGCCTTATTAAGGATTTCCTCTTTCTCAGGGGGCATTTGGTTTGGTTGGTTGTTAAGGATGATAACTTTTTCCTCCAATTCTCCCACGCGCTTCATCACTGAAAGGAACTCGGCAGCCGAGACGACAGGTGGCTGCAGCTTGTAAGATCCTGGCTGTTTTTTTACCATGTCATCATCATCATCGTGGATGCCAATAGAGTAAAGTGTGGCATTTGTAAGCCTTTTGGGCATGTTGTTTGTTATACGGACCATGGTCATAACTCCCATCACCAATGTCATCATGCCACTAAAAAGGTGGTTTCCTATTCCATCAGGAGAGATAGGTTTGCGAGCATCATGGATTGGATAATAAATAGAATCATCCATAGCTTTGTCAACTATGGGTATGTGGTCATTTGACTTTTCTACCCTTGGTTGGTGATTCTTCACCAAGTCCTGCAAAATCATTTCAACAAAAATTACACTAAGGAAAAATTTTCAAATTCGACTTTAGTAGTCGTTTGCAACCGAAAGAAAGGTCAGAATGGAATTGGATTCCGATTCCGATTAAGTACTATGGAATTAGGCGAACCAAGTGCCACTTACTTTTTCCTGTGATGAAATGAGACTTGGTTTCTTGATGTCCTCCTGCTTTTTGATAGATTCAAGGTCTTTGTTGGAAGCAGAGCTTTTCTATTGATGAAAAGGAGATTAGTTTCTACTTACATGGAACCAAATGCGGGGGTGGAATGGAATTGAATTCCAATTACAACAAAAAAGTAAATGATAATACATGTCGATGAAAGAAAATACCGTGTTTGCAGATTGACAATCTTCAGAAATTGTCTTCTCTTCTGGGATTTGATTCTTTGAACATTTGTGTTGACCATTATGGACCATCTACCACACCAAAATTAACACCACATTTAGCTTTTATAAAAATAGATACAAGATTTTTAATTAGAAAGTAAATCACATAACTAACCTTCATGATTTCCGGGTCTTGCCATGGGCCCTTGTCTGATCGCATGCAACCACCTTTATCAGCACAGTTACAAGTTCCACCCAAGAACTCTGGAAGTTGACTACTCACAAATAGGAAAAATAAATATTTACATATTATCTAAAGTTTATATCCATGAAATATTATTTTATAAAACTATAAAACTACCTAGCATCAATCATTTCCAGAAGCTGGTTTTGGAATTTGCTTCCCAAAACCTACATGTAAATAGAGCCATTGACTAGTCAACCCAATGATTTTTTCACCAAAAATGAAGTTCTCTTTTAGGTCAAAAAGTAAGAAAGAACTTACATGAATCTTAGCAGTAGTCTTTGGATCAAGGAATGATTTGACGGTGCTCCACAACATCCTAAACCCGGTCCCCGCATTGACAATGTACATTCGACATAGAGTCTATAAAAGGAAAACAAATTTATAATAAATTTGTGTAATTAAAACCTCTATTGTTTATTTTATGTTATTAAAAACTAAGTACCTCAGGATAGTTGTTTCCATCAATGTTCTGGAGAAATTGGATAAGTTCCCTAGCATTTTTGTTCATGTTCTTCAGTCCCTGATCCATAAACCAAGTAAAAAAAATATACAATATTTAGCAAATTTGCATTTTGAAGAGGTAAATCTTAGCATTACAAATAACGGTTTAAGTATATGTTGTTTATGTATAGATAATTAAGATTATTATTTTTTATCTAATGAATTTAGTAAGACCAAGACTTCAAGAAGGGCAATATATGAGTATTTTCTTTTCTTAATATAGAAAGCAACAACGGCTTAATAAAGCAAGTTAAGAAAATAATACTTTTCCCTTTTAACCCCTAATTTGTTTTATAAATTTGACCTCATTTATGTTTCACTTCCATGGTGTGTCATCATTTTCCCAAATAATTTTTTTAAGCATTGACAACATTTTACTTACCACTCCTTCCATTTTGCAAATGTGCCTTTATTTTCTTAAATATTTTTCAAACATCATTTATCGAGACAACATTTTATCCAAACTGTAACTTACCACTCCTTGTACATCAAGTATGGTGGTGCTTTGATCAATGTGCTTTTTGGCAGCGATAGAGCAAGCTGGGAATTTATCAATAAACGTCCTTTCAAACTCTTTTACATGGTACTTAACATAACGCTCGAGTGTTGTGACTTGCATGAGTTTGGTAGCATCAACTCTACCAAGTTGCTCAATATAAATAGGTCTTCCTTCCTTATCAACCCCATGGTGTCCTTGAGGATAGTATTTAAAAACATCCTCTTTTTCCTGGAAATCAAAATCCTAAACAAAAAAAAAGATGCAAATAGTTAGATTGCCGCATATAAGTTTCTTTTGCTACACAGGATACGACTACATAAAAAGGGATTGTCAAGGTTTTTAGGGCTATCTTTAATAATGAAGATGATAAGGGCGTTGGCGTCTTTTTCAAGACAAGAGATAAAAGTGAGTCCATATCACATGTTTTTGGGTTGCACTAAAATTTTGCAATTTTGTTTTATTGACATTTGTCCTAAATGCAATACAAGACCCTTTGTTCATGTGGTTTGCTAGACAATAGATCTCAAAGTAAGTCTTTATCCGATCTGTTTGGGTGGAACAAAAAATTACAATTCTTGTCACATCGACATTATTGTTGGCCCAAATCCAATGTAAATCAAACCTGATACATCCTTCACATCTTTTTGGGCGAGTCAATTTTTCTTTTTAAATTTTATTTTATAACATTGACATCAGCCTCTTTCTCAGACCAATGCATAACAAACTTGATACAAGACTATTTGTTCATGTTTCTTTGCAAGAAATGAGAACAACAGTGAGTCCATGGTTAAACCTTTTTGAGTGAAACAAATGATTGCGACTTTTGTCCGGTTAGGGTCCCATTCCAATGTGTAAAAAAACAGGGTTATAGAGCCGTTTTGAGATAACACAAGTACCTCCATGATTGTGTCTGTACCATAATCCTTCCTCCATTTAATCATATCAGCCCACATTTGTTTAGTCTTTTCAATATCAAATTTCCTTGCCTTCAAAAATCTGTTTCATCGATCACCATGTCAAAATATCACCCATTGTTAACTACAATAGTAGATGAAAATTATAAACCCTACACCAAGAACAAACTCAAAAGGGATTATTATGATAACCTTAACATCATGTGGTAATCATCATGTTTTGTGGGTAATAATTCTTCCAAGATCAAAGCTTGACGAAAAGCATCAACTATTTTCAATTCGTCTGCATCATGTACATGCTCAACAAGAGACACGACTTTCCCATTTTTCCTGCTTTTCTTGCCAAAAGAAGTCCTAAATTTGTTGGAGGCATTTATCGCTCTTTGCTTAAAGGAAAGCTTATACTTCTTCTCCTCCGAGTATTCATTGTCGGTTTTTCCTAAACCTGTTGAAAAATCGTAACTTCATTTCCAAAATTTTCAGGGATATGCCATTGAGAATTCAAAGATTCTATTAAGAAACGGGTATCACAATTTCTATCTTATATTCGTATAGCACTTGTTCCTATGTTTGTTCTACGTTTCTAACTCAATGGATATATCTTTGACCAAAAAGTCAAACATGAATCCTACAAAGAAGATAGGAATAGAGAAGAGAAGAGAAGAGTATTGAAAGAAAAATATACCGGCAATAGGTCCAGACATTCTGGAACTCATGATTGCTGCCGTTTTGAACTTGAGGCCCTTGTCAAATGCCTACACCATGTACCAAATACACATCAGTTTAAAAAAACCATACAAATTCATCACTCGGGGTTTTAAACTTGTAATAGCAACTACAAAACGTATATAAACAAACCAAAAAACCATAGGAAAACCAAAACTAAGGAGCTAAGGAAGGTAGAGCTTAGAAAAACAAGTGATGATTTGAGCTAGAAGTGAAAGAGAAGTAATCTGAGCTCATAGAAATGGAACTTACAGAAATTATGGCAGGACAATCGATGAAGGAGAAATGGAGGTTGTTTTAATATCTCATCATTCAAAAAAGCAAATCATTAAAAAAGTAATCACCGTCCAATCGATCATGTAGAGAGAGAAAGAATCTTGTGGGGAGGAATATATTTGATTTTAGGAAGTCTTCTTCAGTCGACGTGATCATATCTGTAATTCAAGACATGGCAGCCACTATGAATGTGATGTAGACATCTCTGTCATGACTCATTTATATTTATGTGTATGCGTGTCCATGTATTTTTGTATTTATGTGGATGTATGTTTTGTTAGCGGAGAGAGTGCTTCCCCACATAGCCCGCCAGCGGGAAGATGAAACCCCTTTTTTACACGGTAACTAACTTAACTACTTTAGCGATCAAATATATATATATATATATATATATATATATATATATATATATATATATATATATATATATATATATATATATAGGGTTCAATTGAGAAAAAAAAAAGGTTGAGAATAAGGGAATCATTCTCAGCCAATCATTTATTTTTGCCGCAAAAGCCTCCAACGTACCGGCAGAAATGGGAAACAAATGCACATGTGTTTTGCAACATAACATATTTCCTTAAACTATGCTAATAATTACCTTAATATATACAAAAACATAGTTTTTTTCGTTTTTTTTTTATTTTTATAAGCTATTTTTATCAAAAAATGATTTTAAATATACTAAAATTCATGATTTTTTTTTTCTACAAATAGACATCCATATTGATATAGTTTTAAGATAAAATAAAAAAAAAAAAAAAAATTTATTTTCAGCTATCGTTATTCATAAATGAATAACAATGCATCAGGTTTTATTACAGTACATTCGTTATTCATTTATGAATAAAAAGTATGATTTTTTTTTACAATTTAAATATCATTCATATATGAATATAGCATATAATAAACATAGTATATTTATATTTTAATATTGGACGATGAATTCAATTGTGAATATTAACATAGTATATTCACTTGTGAATATTAGATGATATATTCACTTATGAGTATTAAATGGTATATCACATGTGAATATTAGATGGTATACTCACTTATGAATATTACATAGTATATTCACATATGAATATTACAAGGTATATTTACTTATGAATATTGAAGGTATTTTGACAAATATATATAATTTTTATATGTTATTCACATATGAATAACATACAGACTTGCATATTTGTTTTGTGTTTTTAATAATCATATACTGATTTAGGTGAGAAAACATATTTATATGTGAATATAACGTGCTAATTTAGTTTATGCATTTCATCAAACAGTTGGAGTGCAAACAAGTAAACTATTTTAAAAATGTTAAAAACATCAAGTTATCAATTCCAAATCATCATATACTTCCGATTTCGACTTCAGATATGACATCCTATCTCTGATCGATTTCTCAATTTGATTTTGATTTCCGAAAATCCGATTGGGAACCTGTGATTATCGATTCTAAATCCCTCAATGTCGACTGTGACTACGAGTCCAGAACTCCGATTCCAATTTCATGAACAGCGAAAAAATTCCGGTTTAGTTGAAGAAATCTAGATGATTATTGAAGGTTGGAGGAAAAATTTTGATGATGAACGAACAGTTATCGAATTCTCTATAGTTACGTATTTGAGATTGAAGGTTATTATGATATTTACAAGTTTGTTACCGTGTCTTTTATGCATAGATTAAATGAGTGGCTGAGAATGATTCCCCCATTCTCAACCTTTTTTATTTTCTCAATTGAACCCACCTCTATATATATAGGGTTAGGTTCATTTGAGACCACCTATATTTTGTGAGACCGTGAGACGCATTTTTTTATTTTTTCTTAGTTAATTCAAGTTCCAAAAATAATATTTAAAAAAAGAATTTTTGGATTTTTCCATTTATTTTGCATTTTAAAATTAATTTTTAGAATATGTACAGTGTAATCTTCTATTAGAATATTTCACATATTTTTTCAAAAAAAATGGAATTTATTTTTATTTTTATTTTTTTTATTTTTTTTAGTTAATTCAAGTTCCGAAAATAATACTTTAAAAAAGAATTTTAAGATTTTTCCATTTATTCTGCATTTTAAAATTATTTTTTAGAATATTTCAGTGTAATATTCTATTAGAATATTTCACGTATTTTTCAAAAAAAATGGAATTTATTTTTATTTTTTTTTAGTTAATTCAAGTTCCGAAAATAATATTTAAAAAAAAAAATTAGATTTTTCCATTTATTCTGCATTTTAAAATTATTTTTTAGAATATGTCAGTGTAATATTCTATTAGAATATTTCACGTATTTTAAAAAAAAACAGAATTATTTATTTATTTATTTATTTTTTTTAGTTAATTCAAGTTCCGAAAATAATATTTAAAAAAAGAATTTTTGGATTTTTCCATTTACTTTGCATTTTAAAATTATTTTTAGATTTGGTCTCACGGTCTCACAAAATTAGAATGGTCTCAAATGAACCTGAACCTATATATATATATATATATATATATATATATATATATATATATATATATATATATATATATATATATATATATATATAATGTGGATGGTATTATTGTGTGGATGTAGAAATTAATGTGGACCAAAAGTTTAAAATACATAATCTAATAGAATACATATTCTGATTGAATGGACATTTTGAAGAATAACAAATTTTTGAATCATGAGTTGAAGAATAACAACATTCTTAAAATCATTTATTATTAACATTATCGAAGAATCTAAGGTCCAAAAATAAACAAAAAAAAAACAATTTTTATTGTCATATTCTATAAAAATACAATGTTATTTTTTGAATTTTTGCCACATTATTAGAATACAAGCTTTTTACTGAATCATTCTTGAAAAAATCTTCATTCTATTAGAATACAATGTCATTCATGAAATAATCTTCATTCTCATTCTTGTTTCATGCTGTTATATTTTGATATTTTGGTGTGGTGAATTTCAGTTGTCATGAAATTGTCTCTTAATTTCCATCCACCATTGTTGTTCTAAACAACTTTGCTATATTCTAAGTGGTCCTAAAACAAAACACATACAAATGTAAGAAATCATTTCATAAAATGTGACTCCAAAAATACAATCATTTCAGAATACATTATAAAAGAATAAAACTATAAGTTTTAACAAAATGTTAGGGGTGAGCAAACCCGAACCAAGAAACCGACAAAAATCGACGAAACCGAAACCGAATCAAAACCGACGGTGTGGGTTTTAAATTTGTAAAAACCAAGGTTTCGGTTTTGCATCTAGAAACCGACCCAACAACCCGAAAAACCGACCCCTCTTTAGAAACCAAGAAACCGACCCAGTAAACCCGCAAACCCGATGCTTTCTACTGATTATTTTATGTTTATATATATATATATATATATATATATATATATATATATATATATATATATATTAAAAAATAAAAATAAATAAAAGAAGCCTAGGTCATTTACTCCCGTTTTCGTTTTGCCCTACTTGGTACTCGACTACTCGCAGTCTCGCATTCCCCATCGGTGCATCACATTGAAGACGAGTATACAATTGAAGAGTGAAGTGAAGGTCCTCCGTCCTCCGGCGCTCAGCCGCTCGCACACATCCGAGGCTCCGAGCCTCCGACGCCACCAACGAGACCTATAACGGAACCCCAAACCTCCGGCGCCACCAACAAGACCTGCAACGCCTCTCAATCGTCAAATACGGCTCGTTCCTTACTTAGTTTTGTGTAATGTGACTCGTTTACAACTGATTTCTGATTTCAATGTTGTGTTTATTTTCTGATTTCCCTTGTTGTGTTTATGTTCTGAATGTTATGTTCATGTAGAATGTTCAATGTGTCGCTGATTTCGTTTTTTTTTTCTGATTTCTGTGTGTTTATGTTCTGAATGTTGTGTTCATGTAGAATGTGTCAATGTGTGTCTGATTTCTCAATTTGCCTCTGATTTCGGTTTTTTTTTCTGATTTGGGTTCGTGACCTCGTTCCAAGCATTTAAGAATTCTGGAAATCTTGCTGAAATCTTATTACTCTTATTATGTTTACTTGCTATCAAAATATTCAAGGGTTTTTGTTAGATTTTTCCTGAAATCTTACTATGAAATGTTGATAAATATTGCTGTGAAATGTTGATAAATCTTGCTGTGAAATATTGCTTAAATCTTGCTGTGAAATATTGCTTAAATCTTGTTGTGAAATGTTGATAAATATTGCTGTGAAATGTTGATAAATCTTGTTGTTAAATGTTGATAAATATTGCTTAAATCTTGCTGAATTGAAGCTTTTTATTTCCTAAAATCTTTTGGTGTACATATGGATTGTTGATTGTTTTTTTTCTATGTAGATGAAAAAGTCTCAACTAGATGCACAAACTGTTGATGTTGATGCTCCACAAACTGTTGATGTTGATGTTGATGTTGATGTTGATGAAGGAGATGATGAAGAAGTTGCAGATAATAAAGGTGGTGGTCATAGAGTATCGTGGGTATGGCAACATTTTGATCGGGATGCCGTAAAGAAGGGTGCTAAGAAAGTGAAATGCCTATATTGTTCAACAATGACGCGAGAGAAGTTGGTGCCAATAGAAACCGGTAAATATTTTAATATTTTTTACATAATTATAAGTTTGTAATTATATATGTTTATAATTAATTAATTACATACTATTGTTTTGTACTTTTGTGTTTGTAGAGGAATTGGGGTGTGGTCAAAGGAGTTGCATGGATGAGGATTTTACTTGAATTTTAAAGGTTTATAACTCAATTATTATAATTTTATACTTTTACACAAGTTTATTACTCAATAATCATTGATCAATACTAATGTTTTTTGGTTTGTAGATGAATGGGGAATTGGTGAAGAGATTTACATGGATGTGGATTGAAGATTTGTGCTTGCGTGTTTTGGACTTTTAGTTGTAATCGACTATTTGACTATTCCGGACTTTATGTTTTAGTTTGATTGTGTGGTTGGTTGTATTCGTCTAATCGACAATTTTGGACTTTGTGTTTTAGTTTGATTGTGTGTTTGGTTGTAATAGACAATTTGGTGTAAAACTCATGTTTTTTGAAGTATTTAACTTTGGTGTTTTTTGAATTATTTAACTAATTGTTCCATTTCTGGAAAATGGGTTCAAACCCAAAACCCATGGGTTTAAACCCAAAAACCGTAAGTGTATGGGTTGAACCCAAGAAACCGAGAAACCGCCCAAACCGATATCAGAAACTGAGAAACCGAACCGACCAGAAACCGATCCTATCGAGTTCTGAAAACTAGAAACCGATCATTTACGGGTTGGGTTGGGTTGGGGTCCCAAACCGACCCATGCACAGCCCTACAAAATGTGATATATGTTAAAGAATAAGATATAAATTCTAGTTGAAATCCAACAAAGAATTAGCTCATTGACCCTACTATGTAAAGAAAAAGTCAGCAACTTTCAAAGCAAAATATGAATCTTTCTACCTACATATATAAGAACAAAAATATAGTTTTACTTACCCAATTTAATGGATTCCCAAACTCAGCTTCTTATTTCCTGAAAAAATAATTACACATGTAATTATCATTGTGCAAACTATTTTAATAGTGCCTACATTACAATTGCAACTAAAAGGAGACTATGCAACAAAAATCCGTATTAAATGACAAAATTGAGTCCAAATAGTCGACAAAAAACCACCTTATACAAAGGAGAACAAAAATTGTTGAACGTTTTTTTATGAACATTTTTAAAATGACTAATGTGACCTAATAATAAAAAATCATATTGTTCCTTGATTATAACTATGAATGTATGGATAAGTATGTAGTTTTACAATTATAATCACCATAAAAAAATTGAGTCCAAACAGTCAACGTTTTTGGATGAACATTTTTCAACAAGATCCTTTTTAAAATAAAAAAATACAAGAGCTTTGAGACCATCGTCTCCAATATTTTGTTCGTTAACTTCTAATTTATGAACTTAACAATTCAAAAGCAAAATTGCAATTAGTTAAATTCAATGTTAACAAATATCTATATAATGTCAAACAAAAGAAAAGTTAATTACTATGAACAAATGGGAAATCCGATTAAAACAACATGATATACATATATAAAAGAAAAGTTAATTATACTTACTTTTTTGACCTCCCATCGTTCAACAACATGAACACGTCGTTAATTAGGATAGTGTAATCGTTAATTGGGATAAAGATTCCACATGATCATAGAATTCTTGAAGATAAGGAGGACATCGGATCGATATGCGTTGATTGACGATGATGGGGCTGAAAGTCAATGGAATGGTAGGTATAAGATTTTGAGGGTGTCAATGGAAGAGGAAATAGGGTTTTAAATAAAGTAATTTACCTAAATTAAAGGGTAGATGATTTAATTAATTATTTGTTAAAATTAAATAATACTTGGCCCATATTAATCCCTACATCCATACAATATTTGTTCATCCACATTTAAACCTACCTCTCTCTCTCTCTCTCTCTCTCTCTCTATATATATATATATATATATATATATATATATATATATATATATATATATATATATATATATATATGGAATTAGGAACTTAAAGAACTAACTTTTTAAATTTTCTTATTAAATTTACTTTTTTCCTAACTTTTAGAAATTAAAACACATTTATATTATACATTCACACAAACTATACAATCCCAACCACGACTACCACACACGCTTCCATAACCCACCGTTGTGACCGCCACCACCGCCAACCATAGCCACCGCCGCCATCACCAACTACCAACAACTGCTGGCGAGGATGTTCGAACAGTCCTGTGACAATGTGACAACCGAAACAAAAGCATCACTGACCACCGCTAGGAATCAACATAAAGATTATAATAAAGAAATATATTCAATTACCAAACTCTATCATTACGATGGATAGACACAAAAATAAATGTGTGAAAAACAGAGTCTTCTTACAATAAGGTTAACGTATTTAGAGAATACATAACAACATGATTCCAGAAATATAAACTTCGTAGAAATCCGACTTCGTATAGAAGAGATATGGTGTTTATAGTAAATAAATACATACCGCACACAATAAGTTACGGCTTCAAAAACTACGAGAAAAACGTTTAACTTATAATGAAAGTCGCCACCAGAATAATCGTAATACCTATCAAAACATAAATTTTGAGACAAATAACGCCTAAAAATGGAGTCCGTATGAGAGAGATATGATTTTTAACAGTTATAAAATATAGGCTAAAAACAAAAGTTAAAATTTGTCAAAACATCCAAAAAGAAAGTTGTAGTCTACGTCGAGATCTACAAAATGATACAAGAACCATCGAAAACAAAAACCGTATGCAAAAGAATTTTCAAAGTAAAAATCACCTACGCACGCAACACTATGCATTACGTACTACGCTCAATCTGACATCTAGATCTGTCAGGATACGGGTGATGTGGCACCCTATATGGAGAACAGGTGGTAGCTTCCTGATGGAACCACGCACATTGTTGGATTAGTGTCTAAGTCCATAACTATTTTGGTATGTACTTGACCCGATTATGAGCATGGTCCTTTTGGGTTGCCTTCACCATAGCAATATGTAGGATGAATTAAGGAGAGAGAGGTTTAAATATGATTTATTAATATATTATGAGAATAATATATTAAAGGAGAAATCATATTGTTTAATTAATATTAGTCAAGAATTAATTAAGAATTAATTTTGTGGCTAAAAGAGATTAATTAAACTTAGGGGACTGGACTGCAATTATTGGATAATTGAGTTATTGGGCTAAGGAATGCTAAAGGAATAAGGGGTGAATGAAATTATGATGGAAGCCCATCATATTTTCGTCCATGGCCTTATCCAGAAGGTTCCATGGGCTGCTTAGAGTTTAAGCTGTCCATTAGGGTTTTGACTGAAACCCTAGCAGCCTACACAAGTATATAAAGGACCCCTTAGGCCCCAAAAACGTGGGCAACTGATTCTCTAGGGTTTCCAGCCGGTTTTTGGCAGCCTCTCTTCTTCTCCTCTTCATCCAAGTTGCATATGGTGTTTGTGACTCCATTAGAGGTGCAACACTTGAGGCACTAAGCTTTTGAAGCCAATCCAAGCAAGGAATTGATTGTTATTGCTATATAACAATCAAAGGTAATTCTCTAAACCCTAATTCAGTTTATAATATGTTAGATCTAAGTTTATTAGTCTTGGATTCAAAGCATGTACAATAGAGAAACCTAGATCCAAGCATTAGGGTTTGTATGAGCACATAGGATTGTTCTTATGCCTAAAACCCATCAGTGGTATCAGAGCCTTGATTGGTTTCAGTTGTATTTGATGCTTATATGTTTTATTTACTGAAAAAAAAATGATTTTTGGCCTCTGCCCGACCTGACTCGGCGAGTCAGTGGATGAACTCGGCGCGTCCAGGGGTCAGACAGAGGGAATTTCGGGTTTTCGCTGTTGTTTTGACTTGGACTTGATGCTTAGTTTGTTTTATAAAGTTAAAATCCGAATTTTATCTTAATTAAGTGTTTATCCATGCCAAAACAATAGATAATTTCAAATCTTTTAAATATTGATTGTTTATGTGATAAATATGGATTATTTAAATTTATTTGGTAATTATCTAATGACTAAAATAAGATTAGGTCAAATATAGATAATGAATAAATTAATTGTTTAACTTATATTATTTGTTATTTGATCCTTTGTGATGTGAAAAAGTTTCAATTGCACCCTTTAGGTTTTATAGTTTAAATTTGAACTTAAAAGTTTTTGTTTATGAAATTTAAATAAGTTAAACCCTAATGTTTTGAAATGTTTCAAAACTTGCCCTCAAGTTTTGGAATTTTAAATTTGATTAAAAGTTTAATTTTGAAATGTTAAATTCTAAAACCCTAGTAATTTGAAAAGTTCAAATCACACCCTTATGGTTTTATTAATTAATTAAAGTGTATAATTAAAAGTGATTTAATAATCCCATCAAGTTTTTGGTTTACATTTAATTAAATTAAAAGTATAATTTTACTAAATTAAACCATCTAGTATTTTAAAAGTGTAAAATACACCCTATACTATATATAACATTAAAAGTCTAATATTATATATGTATGAGTAATCAGTCAGTCTTACCGTTAGTAGGCCTCATTCACGAAGCTGGTCTATAAGGGGTGTTTAAGGAAATTGCCTATAAAATGGCGATTGAATGGGTATCCACTCTTACCCACCTCACTCTTGACTAGTGGAGGGTCGTTAGCCGAACGGGTAGGATAGGACAGAAACCTTCCATTATAAGTATAATGAAGTACAAAGTAACTAAATGCCTTTTCAAATTCCCAAATCATAGTTACTTTAGGAAAAATGTGAAATTGTATACTAATCCATAGAATTACACTTCGTACCCCTGTCAAACGTTAGTGGAGCGTGTGTGGTTAACCGGCACACTAATTTGGGGATGACATTGGTAGCGGAGGGTGACTCGATGTTTGTCATAGATCAATGGAGCGTGTGTGGCTAACTGGCACATTGATTAGGTGATTGTAGCATTGGGTGCACCACGTGATTCGTATGGTTATTCATACCTTGTTTGTGATCCTCGGCATCCCAGTCACAAATAGTAGGGCATAATCGAGATTAAACATGCCATTGAAAAGTTCAATGAATCTCAAAAGATCTAGGAGTTTCAATTCATTTAAAACTTAAACTTCCTTTTCGTTTTTCATGGTGGAAATTGGTAAATCGTCATTTACCTACCTTCAAATATTTTGCAACTAGACTACGACATCCCTTTTCTAGGTTGTAGAATATTGTGTTGGATCCTAGCTTGATGTTTCATTTGGGTGTTGCATCAAGAGTTCTAATCAACTTAACTTGAAATTTCTCCCGTTTTGTAGATGTCTGAATCTTACAATGGTCTTCCCAAATCCTTTGGAACAAGCTTTCCAAATGAAGATGACATTCCGAGATACGATCAAGGAAATGAGAGTCATGCTTCACTTCCTCCACCTCCTCCAATTATTCTCCCTGACCCACAAGTTCAAAGGCTTGAAAAGTTCAAGCTCACTCAAGCCCTTTTGGCAAGTAAACACGAAGATGGGAAACATGTGTGTGCATACGTCTTAGAGATGAAGTCACACATTGATAGGTTAAACATGCTGGATGTCGAGATTTCAAGTGAGCTGGCTGTTGACTGGGTTCTTCAGTCACTTCCTGAATCATATAGTGAGTTCGTTAGAGAGTACTATATGATGGACCACGACGTGACCCTTATTGATTTCACCTATTTGCTTATAGCTGCTGAATCAGCAATGATTTGGCGTGCTAATCAAGCAAATTTGTCTTGTGAATCAAACTCCCAAACTTCAATGGACACTGGCAACATTGGAAGTCCAGAAAGAACTAAATCTGTGATTGTCCGATGTGCTGTGCCAAAGGAGTCCATTTGCTTTTATTGCCAAGAGAGGGGGCATTGGAGACGAAGTTGCCCTAACTACCTGAGAGATCTAAGAGATGGGAGAGTCAAGACATTTGGCTCTACTTCAGGTAAGATCCATTATCTAACTCTTTTAAGTTCCTATTCTAGATTCTTAATACATGATGTGATAAGATTGCATTTTGATGTTTTGTAGGATCGAAGAAAAGAGAGGAAGCTTAAGGGAAGAAGTGAGCTGAATCTGATCGTGAAGAAATGGATTTCGATCGCATTACTTGAAGATTGGATTCTTGAGCTACTACTTGGAGTTAGAATAGATTGTTAAGAAATATGTAATAACATAGTTTTTCAATTGAGTTTCATTGTAAGGACAAATTTTTCCGCAATAAAATGATTTTTGATTTTATCTTATTTATCCTTGTGATGGCATGTATAAAAAAATTGATGTTTGAATGTTTCTATTATTAGCAACAATGGATTTGATTCTTAATTGTATTATTTGTGGAAACATCAAAAGTTTACCAAATAGGGAGAGTTTCTCATCGCCCAAGTTTCAATTGGACAGAAACTTGGAATCATGCAATGTGTATTGTATGATGAATGGAAAACTTTCACATTTGGGAAACTTAGACTAATCCTTTGACAAAGTGTCAATTGAAGGACTAGGAGATCAAGTACACTAGGTTGTGCGTTGATCAAGTCCACCACAAGAGTGACAAAGATATTCGTCATGATTTACTAAAGTTTAGTAAATATGATTATACTTATAAGATTGAGTGTAATTCTGAGTTGATTGAAAAGGTTTCAATGAATAGTAGAACGAATAAAGAAGAATCAAGTAGGCAGAAAGATAAAAGTTTCTCTTTTCTAAGAAGAAGGGAGAGTACCTTTTATTGTGTTTTATGATAAGTCTTAAAGATTAAGAACCATGTCTCAATAGATCCTCTAAGTGAGTCTTAGTGCAATTGCATGTCTAAGAAGAGGAATCAGTGTTGTAGAAATGGTTAAATCAATAAGTCAATCATACTTCGTTCCAATATCAAGTCTTAGAGTCAAGATTATGACATTGAGTAAAAAGTCTTAAGTAGGTTTATAACACTTAACAAATGTGGAATTTGGAAATGTTTTCTTATTCTTGCACATTTGAAATTGGTAAGTTGTGATGTCTTGGATAAGACAAAGACCAACTAGGACCAATTTGTGAAGTGTTTTGTCTTGATAATAACTACACTAACTCTTGAATATTTGCTTTGTCAAGAAATGTTTCTTGACAAGAGAATCTTATATATCAAGGAGTCAGTGGGAGTCTTAATGGTCTTGAAGGGTTTCAAGAACAAATCAAGAATAAACCTTATAGATCATCACTAGCACACGACTTGAAGTTTACAACCTGTCGTACTGACATTATTTTGTTTCTATGCCATTCCAATTAAGTTAATTGTGTATGTGAGTTCTATGAGATCTCATTTGAACGCATACTAGAGCCTTAGTCGATGGAAAGTACATTGATATGTAAGGACAAGTTACTAAACTACTTGGAAGACATGGTGGGCACTCGTGTTACCATAAGGCAAGAAATCAAGATTAAGAAAGTTCAGTCCATATGAGTTTGGATTTGTCGCAAACCTTGGTTTTGGCAAATTCACATGGATAGGAACTCATACACCATAAAATCTAAGTGTCATAAGATTCCCTCCTTCATGAAAATGACTGTGAGGAAATGCTTTCACTAAGAGAGATTTTAAGAAGATAGCAATTGTGAAAATTGTATTCTCAAATTCGATTATGGTTACGGCATCCCTTTCCATAGTTCGAATTATGAGATTTGGCAATTAGTTTCAACATTTGGAACTTAGTAACATAAGTTCTGAATTTTTTAAGCACACATATGAGCTATCTAAGGCAAAGGTGTATAAGTTTAAGAAGCTTAGATAAAGGCTTGTCGAAGCATCTGGTATTAGAAATATGAATTTCAGAAATTCAATAAGCATTGTTTTCTGAAAGTTCATTTGTTTTCTGAATACATGTCAAAGCTAGTGGGAGCATAAGTGTTATGCTTATATGATAATAATCATCATGATAGTGGGAGCATAAGTGTTATGCTTGTATGATTATTATGGCGAGTATTGCAAGTTAGCAATATTAATTATAGAAAAACAAAGATTCAATTTGCAAAGTTGCATGGGTTGAAAAGTTGTTTTAATATAATTAAGGGAGAGAATATTATACTTCATTTCAATATCTAAAGCTTAGATTGAGAAATTTTAATATTTTCAGTCAAAGGATATATTGTGTGTTCTTAAAATTCGATTATGATTACGGAATCCCTCTTCATAGTCCGAATTGTGAGAACATGACACATAAAATATTATGGCAAAAGATTGGTAAAGTATCACATCTTTATGTAAGACATTATGCATCGTGTCCCATACGCTTTGGGTATAGGATCGATTGCAAATGCTATAATATTTACCATTCTAAAATTTTTCAAATGTCTAGCACATTAAGAGGGAAAAAGGACTAGAATGGATTTTGACTAAAAATTATTAAACAACTATCAAAGGACAATCCAAAGTTCGCTGAGGATTGGTCGCTTGTGAGTAGTTGGAAGTATGGTATTGGATGGACCATATCGACATTATTATGAATAGATAAGATTCTATTAAGAATGATCTGTCATATGGCAAATGTGGAAATGTTTCCATATTGGGAGTTGGATATTGAGATTCTGTGTCTAGATTAGAAAACTTTATGCAAGAAGGATGTTCAAAGGAATGTACTTTGAATGTGAGACTTCACGTCTATGGAATTGTCTTGTAACAATTTCTAAGAAAGTAATTTGTAATTTCATTAGCCAAGTCTTGGTGAATTTTGTGCTATGACTTTACGAAAGGATCGTTGCGTAAAATGTTAGAATCTAGCATATTCTAGTAGTGGAAGAACCTTGTGTTCTTACACTAATAATGGGGATTGAGGAATTGTGAAATGAGAATCATTGGAAAAGTTTTCAATTGTTCTATTTCACAAAGCATGGACCATAGGAAACAAAGTGTGCATGCTTAGAGCATGGGACAATTGTTGTTGTAATTCAAGTAATGAGTTGATTATCCGAAACATTAAATGATAAATAATGAGTGATCAATATGGTGGATAAATAGAAGTGTTTTATTTACTCTCACAAGTTTGGGGCCATATAGGATTAAGTATTATTGTCTTGTTTCAGCTTGCATGTTTTTGACTTCCAGAATAACTAGGTTATTCAAACATCCACATTCGGTCATACGTTGGGAGTAGGTATGAATAAAGACTGTCATGAATATGTCTGTAGATTGTCTAAAGTGTTTAGACATAGCACAAGTTTGCTGCAGAGTTCATGAGTGCTTTGATAAGATTAGAGTATTGGATTAAACCCACGCTCACTTGGATCACTTCATAGATTTATCACGAGTGATTAGTGAGACAATAATATTGTATATTCTTGAAACCGAGACATGTGAGTTGTTATTTGTTGGTCGGTTGCACATTGATAATAAGTAAACGCACTAGTAACTTGGTGTTATAAAACTTATTGTTGTGTGTGATTCGATCAGTAAACTCAAGTGAGCATTTGAGTCGAAGTTTATCCATTCCTTTTATCCAAAGTGGGATAAAAGCGATATCTGTGGGCCTCTCGATGATTTAGTGATGACACCTAAGCGCTTGGCCAAGCCGGGACTAAGTTGATGTGTTCAATTGTAGTCTGTTGTCAGTCGTCATAAATCGGAAGTCGGGAAACAGTATAGAGAGAATGATTGAAATTCATGTCTTTTGTCTATACGATATCTTGAGAATGGAGGAATATATAATCCCTTATCTAGAGGACACGATATCTGATAAGATCAGAGTTGACAGTGGTTTTGAAAGCTACGATTGCTGATCAGGTTCTGAATTCATACAGAAAGTAGTTATTAGACTTATCCAAGTGGGAGACTGTTGGATTAGTGTCTAAGTCCATAACTATTTTGGTATGTACTTGACCCGATTATGAGCATGGTCCTTTTGGGTTGCCTTCACCATAGCAATATGTAGGATGAATTAAGGAGAGAGAGGTTTAAATATGATTTATTAATATATTATGAGAATAATATATTAAAGGAGAAATCATGTTGTTTAATTAATATTAGTCAAGAATTAATTAAGAATTAATTTTGTGGCTAAAAGAGATTAATTAAACTTAGGGGACTGGACTGCAATTATTGGATAATTGAGTTATTGGGCTAAGGAATGCTAAAGGAATAAGGGGTGAACGAAATTATGATGGAAGCCCATCATATTTTCGTCCATGGCCTTATCCAGAAGGTTCCATGGGCTGCTTAGAGTTTAAGCTGTCCATTAGGGTTTTGACTGAAACCCTAGCAGCCTACACAAGTATATAAAGGACCCCTTAGGCCCCAAAAACGTGGACAACTGATTCTCTAGGGTTTCCAGCCGTTTTTGGGCAGCCTCTCTTCTTCTCCTCTTCATCCAAGTTTCGTATGGTGTTTGTGACTCCATTAGAGGTGCAACACTTGAGGCACTAAACTTTTGAAGCCAATCCAAGCAAGGAATTGATTGTTATTGCTATATAACAATCAAAGGTAATTCTCTAAACCCTAATTCAGTTTATAATATGTTAGATCTAAGTTTATTAGTCTTGGATTCAAAGCATGTACAATAGAGAAACCTAGATCCAAGCATTAGGGTTTGTATGAGCACATAGGATTGTTCTTATGCCTAAAACCCATCACACATATCATTCGCAGCATGACACACGTCGCATTCCAAAAACATCCTATAAATTGAAGACTTTGGCAGTCCATTCATCACACCTCCATACTCACTATCATCTCTCTCTCTCGCTTGATTTCTGTACCTATGCCTCCCGAGTAGTGCATGAACTTCGGATTCCGACTATAATTTCCCAAAAACTCAGGCTAAATTTTTCGTTTTTTTAACATAATATAACATCCATTTTTAATAAAGTTACATTTTGGACAAATCATTTGTTCATAACCATTATTCAGAAATAAGAGTTATAATGAAGACAATGCGGAATCTCGAATCATAAAGTTGTTGATGTGTGTGTACAGCCACATCTTCGCAATCCGATAAGTACGTGAAAAATATTTAATCCACAACTATAAGAACAAATCTTAGTGAATTCTTAAAAATACCACATACAGCAAAGCATAATAATCAGCTAAGGCTATTAGCAAACTTTGGAGACTATCAGCGGTTAACAATGGGCTAACAGCATGCCATATGGATTAACAGCACACCTCTCGGGTTATCAGCAACCCTGGGGACTATCAGCAGTCCAGGAGTTATCGACAACTCATTTCACATGTAACAGAAATCAACAAATAATACCCATCTGGTCAACATGCATATACTACCACACATGCAAGTATAGTGAGAAGAATCACCTTGCAATCTAGAAGACAACAGTGATGATCACAAATCGAATAACTGACTCTACATGTCATATATGCAACAAACATGGGACCAAGTCTCAATCTATAGCTCAAAATACTCAATTTGACCTAAACTCAAACTTTTTCAAAGTCAGTAGTCAACGGTCAAAAAGTTAACGGTCAACGCTCAGTTGACTTATGCCCTGCGTAATCAATGTACGTCCTGCGTAATGGTACGCCATGCGTACTTAGAGTACACCCTGTGTACCATACTATTAAGACATTTTCATTTTTAGCTCTTAATCCATAAATACCAACCATATATTGCTCTGATATGGTCCTAATAAACATCTAGAGTGATAAAGTTCCTAACTTTATGCCTTTGCATTGCTAAATAAAGCTCAAATCTAAACTATAGCTTCCTAACACCTTGTTATGTCCAAAAACTCTTGCATGAATGAATAAAGACACCCAAGATCCCATTTTTATGACTTCTCAATCTCATAAACGACATGGAACGACAACCACAAGGTCTGGAGTAGCTTATACTTACAAGACTCAAGATTATGGGACCAAAGGATAAGAAAAACAAGAAGCTAAATAGATCTAACATATGGACGAGCAAGATCCAAGCTTTATACCTCCTAGAGGATGTGAAAGAAGAGTAGGCTCAGGATCTACAAGCCTTGTGTTAGATTAGGTGTCTAAGCCTATAACTATAATTGGTATGTACTTGAATCGATAGTAGCATGGTCCTTTTGGGTTGCCTTCACCATAGCAACTGGACATAATGAGTTTTGGAGAAAGAGGTTATTTAAATGGTGTATTAATATATAATAGGAATAATATATTAATTGAGAAATCATAGTATTTAATTAGTATTGATCAGAAATTAATTTGGAATTAATTTAGTGATTAAAAGAGAATGATTAAAAGTATAGGGACTGATATTGCAGATCACTGATAGTTGCAATATTGGGCTGTTGGACTCCCTTGTAAAGGGTTGGACGAAATCTATAGGACGCCCTATAGAAATCGTCCAAGGCCTTCTAGAAAGGGGGTTCATGGACTGCTTGGAGCCTAAGTCAACAATTAGGGTTTCCACCTAGAAACCCTAGCAGCCACAGGTATTTAAAGGCCCCTTGGCCTCTCAATTTCGGCCACTGCTTCCAAGGGAAACCCTAGCCGAAATTATGCTCTCCTTCTCCTCATTCTTTTCTTGTGGTGTTTGTGACTCCATTAGAGATGCTACACTTGAGGCACTCTGCTCTTGAAGGTCAAGATCAAGGAAAGGATTGTTAGTCACTACTAGTTAACAAGAAAGGTATTCTTCTAACCCTAGTTTATTCATTGGATCCGAAAATTGTATGCTAGTTTAGGGTTCTTGCTTTGGAAAATTAATGTGCTTGCATAACTTGAGGAAAAACTAGATTCAAGCAATTAAGGTTGCATGTGCACCATAGGAATGTTGTAATGCTCAAAACTCATCATGTTGGACTCCCCAAGCACACCTTTAGTGACATCCTTCTTCACAAAACACATAAGAAAACACTCAATTGCTTCAAAATCCTCACAATATGGCTAGGGTTTCGAGTTAGATACTCAAGAGGGTGGAGGTTGATGATAAGAAGGAACTCAAGGGGTTAGAGTCCTTAAGTGGGGCTCAAAACCCCAAAATTAGGGTTTTTACTTTGCATAGTTACACCCTGCATAACATAAGCTACGCCCTGTGTATCTCACTAAAAACCGTCCCACACTTCAGCTCCTACGCCATGCGTACTTAAAGTACACCCTGCATAGGTCAAAACTCCCTTTTTCTAGATCAACTTCAAACAACCATAACTTATTCGTTTCAACTCAGTTTTCGGCGTTCTTTATATCTACAAAAAGGTATTTAAGTGCCTCATAATTATATCTAGTTACTTTTATCTTAACACATGTAGAATTAAAACCTTAATTCATGTAAGAAGCACAACATGTAACTTTTCCGTTTATACCCTTCAGTTCCAGCACACAAATCAAGGGATTAGATCTCACAACAAACCTTATCAACCTTCTATAAGGTCTAAACTTTACTTCCTCAAACCCCAAAGCCTCTACATAATCGAATTTTGGTACATAACACCAAATTAAGAAACAACCCAAAACAGGGTGTCACACCGACGCTACCCTATTCGTTCGGTTCACGTTTCAAGGGTGAGTTCACGGCCCCACTTTTATAGTTTTCAAACGCTTCAAGAGTGAGTTCATCGACGCTAACTATATAGTATGGTTTATATAATCATGACTAGTATATTAGGGTAATATTATTCCTGGTAGGTATCATGCCTAACTTTTATGGAAAATATTATGCCTTGTTATTATGCTGACTTACCCACGTGAGAAACATAATACCTAGTCGTTACGGTGGCCGAACTTTTAGGAAACATCATACCTGGTTGTTGTCCTGGCCAAACTATTGGATAATTCAGTACCTGGTGGTTACTTTTCCTATAATATTTAATCGAAACAAATTATCATAACTTGGTTATATATATATATATATATATATATATATATATATATATATATATATATATATATATATACACACACACACACATATCTACATATACATATATATATAATACATATATACATACATACATATATATATATATATATGTATATGTATATGTGTATATATATATATATGTATATGTGTGTATATATATATATACATATATTTAGGCATTATTTTAAAACATTTTAAGTTAGAATTTGGTTAAAAGTGAATATATTTGGTACTTGTCGAGTTGAAATACATTTTGCAGCCAAATATTCTTGAAAGAAAATGACCAAAACTGACAAATTTTGGAACCAAGGACTGGAGCTGAAGTTGGTAGCTTAACAGAGCTTAAAAGGAAGAAACCCATGAAAATATGAGTCCTACGATGTGGCTTTAGAGTCCGATGGCATGAGGAGAGGAAAAATCCCGATGATAGACACATTAACCGAGCTCACAACGTGAGCACTATAATCTCATGTCATGAAAAGGATTCTTCCAGAAGATAAGTACGCGGAATGCAGTATCCTTTCCAGACACGAATTGATCTAAGCTCACGATGTGAGACATGATTTTATGGAAACTATAAATACTCCTTCACATAATCGATTTGGGAGGTTGGATCTGATTTTCTGGAGATATAGTCAATTTAGAGGCCAGATATCTATGAAAAACCCTTTGGAATAGAGAACATTTGAAGATTGATGAGTTAAAGATTCCACATCACATTCGGTTCGCATTAGATTAACTATGTCGAATTCTTATGTTTTTGTGTGCTTATTTTCTGTTATGTGTAGCTAATCATTAGGCTTTCGTTTAGTGTAGTGAAGCATAATAATATGTGCTGGTTTCTTATATTTGGATTTTATGAAGTTAGTTAATACATGTGTTTGATTATCATTACCTAGCATGTTAAATTTTCCATCTTTGTTGCCTTGATTCATGTTAAGTGTAGTTTAATGACCAACTAATCTGCATGAACTTGTTCACCTAGTAGTTTATGATTATTATATTGTTGGAGCTAGGATTTGTCACATCCTAGATTGAGCAATAAAGGTAACAACTTTAACTGTGTTGGAGAACATAAATTTGATCATAATTTTGGTAATTTGTCTTGATCGTAGATGATTATCTAGACATATCTTACATAACCCAATTTTTATTAATAATCAATTATGTATTTGCTTGTGTATGATCATTACATAGTATTTCATGAATTGGTAAAAAAATATTAGGAGATCGGATCAAAACTTTTAATTATATTTAAATTAGTAACCAACTAAATAAATCCATACTTAGAAACTACACATAGGAAAAGGGGGGTTCGAAGTTAAACGAAAGTGTCTTCTTAATCTTGTTTACAATCGTTTTTAGTTGACTGTTGAGTTTTAAGTTAATCTAAACTTGCAAAATCAGATAAAACCCCTTCTTTACTTATAAATTTTAGATTAATTTTAGTAATTATTTTATTAACTAAATTCGTTCCTTGAGTTTCGCTACCAAACTTACATAAACTATTCTATAAATTTGACTAGGTACATTACTTACGCGCGATTAGTTAGTTAAGTAGTTTAGGATTATAAATTTAAAACTAGGTAATATATAAATTACACATCAAGTTTTTGGTGTCGTTGTCGAGGAAGGGATATTTCAGTTGTTAATATACTTGCTTTAGGTTAATCAACCCTTTTTGTGGGGTAAAAACCACAAAAAGTTAATTTTATGCAAAAATTTTATTTTTTTCTATTTGATCAGTCACGGTGTGAGGAATACCTCTCACGACATGAGTTCAGTGTTTTCCAGTTTTTCGTTTATTTTCTTTATAGTTCGTTTTTATGTGTTTTTATTGTGTTTTATTTCAGTGCTTTATGACCAGAGGATCCATAAGTCCAGTAATTCCAGCACTCAAAAATCTAAAGTTAGCTTTCCACAAAAAGAATGACAAGAAGGTTGATGAGTCAAGTAGCACTTTTTATTCCAACAAATTCGAGCTATTCGAGAAGACTCCAAGAAAGAAAGAAGTAGGATACGAACGAAAACATCTACTGGGGAAGATTCACATGAAGAAACAAAAAGTAAGGTCGAAGAAATGGCGGACATAGTGGATATAACGATGAAGGAGTACAAGAAAAGGTTGCATAATGACAACGATCCGGGTCTTGTGCCATCCGAAATTCCAGCAACCACCAACTTTGAACTCAAGGGGCATATTTTAGCCATGTTTAAAGATATCCTATTTTATGGGAAGGGTCATGAAGATACCTTCAAACACATTGATGAAGTCTTGGACATTGTTAACTACTTTAATGTCCCAAATACCAATAGAGATGCAGTTTTACTAAGGATGCTTCCAGTAATGCTTACTGGAGATGCGAAAGTTTGGTTGAAGTCACTCGCACCTGAAGCTATTCGAAAATGGGACAATCTTAAAGAGGCGTTTATTGAACAATTTAGTCCCCTTTCAAAGATCTCAAAGCTAAAGAAGAAGATATCCAACTTCCAATAAGAAATGGGAGAGTTGTTATACGAAGCTTGGGAGAGGTACAAGGGCCTTTAAGAAATTATCTTCAACATGACTTGAATGTGCAACAAGAAGTCTCTATTTTTATATAATGGGGTGAATGTAACAATAAGACAACTTCTTGATTCTTAAGTGCCAATGAATAAGAAGAATATGGCCACGATTAAAGAATTGATTGAAGAATTCGTGAAACATTCAAGAGAATATCATAACCCGCGCGAAGATGTTATAAGAGGTAAAGGAGATGGAGGGAACGAGAACATGTCTGCAATCATGGCTAAACTAGAGAATATGGATAGGTGAAGGATGAAATTGGATCAATATATACATACTATAAGAGTTGGGTGTGAAAATTGCAATGGGCCACACTTAACTAAAGATTGCGATTTGGATGAATATGGAAATAAAAAAGCTCATGTGTGCTACTCAAGTGGTGACAAATATGACAAAGATTGGAGAAAGCCAAATAAATAATGGTTTTTGTATGAATAATACAAGAAACAAAAGGAAGAAAAGTATAGGCAAACTGGATGAGGCTACTGTTGGATTTGGTGTCTAAGCCCATAATTATAATTGGTATGTACTTGACCCGATTGTAGCATGGTCCTTTTGGGTTGCCTTCACCAGTGAAATTTGATAGGATGAATTTTGAGAATAAGGTTATTTATGGTTTATTAATATATTACAAGTACAATATATTAATATGGAATTATTTAATTAGTATTGATCAAGAATTGATTTATTAATTTTGTGATCAAAAGAGACTAATTAAATATATGGGTATTGATTATGTAAATCAATAATTCTTGTAGTGTGGGCTAATGATCCATGATTATGGGATAAACTAATCCATGGATAGTCTATGGAGGTTAAACCCATGGAGCATGAGAAAGTGGAAAGTCATGGGTTATTAGGGTTTACCAAGTGTAACCCTAGCATGTCTAACACTATAAATAGAACCCTCCAAAGACCAAAATCGGTTGCCTTTTCTCTTTGAGATAAATAGATTATTCTATTAAATCATTCTCTTGCATATTGATGTTTGTGAACCATTAGAGGCATCACACTTGAGGTGCTCAAGCTTTCAAGGGTCAAGAACTACAAGTCCTTCAAAATGTATGTCATCTAACTAGATGTTTTATTCAATTAGCAATTTGTATGCTAGTTAGGACAATGCTTTGGAAAAACTGAAAATATGCATGTATAATAGAGAAAACATAGATCCAAAGCATTTAGGGTTGCATGTGCACCATAGGAGTGTTATAGTGCTCAAAACGCAACAACTGCTACCAAAAAGAACACCCACCACCCGAAAAGAATATGGACTTTGAGTCAATGCTTAATAAGTTTGTGATTGTTTAAGGGAACTAACTCTCATATGACTGTTTAATAACGTCCTTTTACCGATTGTAAAAGTTTTAAAGGATATTTTAGTGACGTGGCCTCCACAGTGGAACATGAATCGACTAGTAATGTTCCTATGTTGATCCCCAAGTTTTCCAAGTCATCCCCGATGGTCCCCCTTATAAATTGAAGGGTACCCTAAATGAGTGTTCCCCACCCACTTTGTTACCCTAATCGTATCCTTTTCTTAATACAACCAGTTTCGATAGTTTCCCTTATTGGCTACTATAAATCAACAAGATGGCCTCAGAAAAAAGCTTCTCCTATGGTGGTTTTAGAGTAGCGGACCTAGACATACCAACTGACTATGAGCTTAACACAATTGAAAAAGATCGTGACTGTGATAATTGTTGTTGGAGTTGCAGTGGTGTCGTTCATCGGGGTTTGTGGTTGCGTCGAATGCTCTGGGTGGGGATTTTGGTGGGTGTAGTTATGTCGGTAGGCAGCACGATGACGATTTTAGAGTCTTTTGGGTTTATGGGGTTGTCGAAGGTTGTTGTTTGCTTTTTTCTAACTTCTTCATCTACTAGTATAATATGTATGTATTAGGGTATGTTTTGTTGTTGGTGATTATGTGTTTTAGGTGATGTTTGTTGGTTGTTTGGATTAGTGGTGACTTTTGACGATGTTAGGGTTTTTAGAACCATCTTTTTGGGGGGTTTTGGTAACACGATAACCTCATTTGTAATGTATGGCCACTTCAATGAAGAAAATGAAATCTAGTTCCTATTAACCAATGTTTCATATGATGTCAGTTAATATTTAGTAATGTTCCCGTAGTACCACCTATTTTGTTAACTGTTGATTGATTTGTTCATGTGGATTGTACCATTGTTTGTATAGTCAAAGTACCTTGCCATATTTGTTTTACAATCGCAAAGAAACATTCATTTTATGTCAAAGTACCTTGCCATATATGTTTTACAATCACAAACAAATATTCATGTTATGTCAAAGTAACTTGTCATATTTGTTTTACAATCACAAACAAACATTCTTGTTACATTACAAACAAACATTCATGTTACATTACAAACAAACATTCATGTTATCTCAAATTATGTTGCTATATTTGTCTTACAACGACAAACAAACATTCATTCATTCATTAATGTCATTACTTGGTGTTTTAAGGACACACTAACAAACTTAAGAAGACCATAACAAACATGAAAGAAATACATATAACCCTAACAAATATAGTCCATAAACAAAACACTTTTATTCCAATTCCATTGGTTTGGATGATGTATCTTCTTCACCGTTTTTTCCCTCAACCCTTTTTACCAACTTTTTCTTTATTATCCTCTCTGCCTTTTTCCTTAACTTGACTATACATTGTTTTTGACCATTCTTCTTATTCACAACACTTGTTAACGTACTTTCACCTTTTCCCTTTTGACTCCACTTCCACTTCCACCTTCACCTTCACCCTTTCCTTTTTTTTCACACCATTTCCCCTTTGAGCTTGACCCTTCCATTTCTTCAATGCACTCCCACTTCCACCTTCACCTTCAACCTTCCTCTTTTTTACCTGACTTTTTTAGGGCTTTGACACTGCATCATAGGTTGACTTGTTGCGCCCTGTCTTTTTAAAAGCACCACATATAATCTTTTTTCCTGAATTAGATACTTTGTGTGATCCACTAACCTCTATACTATCCCTCTTTCTATTTATATTAGGTCTCCATGGTACTTTCCTTTTCAATGGTGGCAATGGTGTTATGTAGTCTATTAGGGGGCACATTGCAATCCCATTCATGCTTCATATTGATACTTGGAGGTGTTCATATATATGCAAGCACGATATAAAGGATCAACAAATGCCTCTACATTTCTGTTTACATAAGAAATGGTTGCCATTGAATGTACACAACCATACCCATTCAATTGCCATATCCTACAAGCACATGTTTTCTTTTCCAATCAACACCATATGACTCTCCTAAGTTTCTTTATTCAAAGGTATTCAGTCTACTAGGAAGCACTTGCCAATACCTACAAATAAACACAGTTACTATGAGCCACTATGGTTGAAAAAGAGTGACAAAGAAGAACAAAACTTTGTTGGATCTTCAATTCATTTATGGCAAGCCTTATGTTTGGACATACATCAAAATGTCCCCATCACTGCATTTCTGTCTCAAGCTACACATCCTATGCATCACATACATCAGACAACTCATTTCAACAGCATCACACCCCCCCTATTTGAAAAAATGCTTTGGACCATGACTTTGGATTCCTTCCCATAAGATGCATATATGCAACAGGGCTAATTAGTCAAATATCTTTCATTGCAGAACTGAAAAAAGGTTCAGTTGTTGCCTTAAAAGCCTTCCAAAACAATTTCTCATATTGAGCCCCAAGAAATTTCTTCTTGAAGTTGGACAGAGCATGCATGGCACATTGCCTATGTTCTATATTTGGGAATAAATCCTTCACTGCTTCAATTATCCCCTACATTTACATCATAGGGACCAACATCCCAAAAAATTATGAGGTAAAAATTTCATTTTTAATACAAAAAAAACACTAATTATCTTTCATTCATACATTTAAAAGTATTTTATAATTGATCAGTCATCAGAGTACAATCCCAAAATCATCAGGATGCGAAAACATGGGTGGATGCGTTGCGATAAAGTTGTTCCCCCTTTTCATTTCAAACCGGAAGTACCTAAAACCATAACCATAAAATTGTAAGCACAAATCTTAGTGAGTTCCCTAAAATATCGCATACCATACATATCAAACACATATTGGGCCACGCCCGGTATACAGATTTGTCAATCAATGGTCCCCGCCCAATAAGTGTAATGGGCCTTGCCCTAACTCGCTTAACGGGCCTCACCCACTGAGTATAACGGGCCTTGCCCTAACTTGCACAACAGGCCCCGCCCAGCATACAAACATGTAAGTATAACAAGTAATAACATACTTAATAACCTTTGGGCCCCACCCACTAAGCATACAAACGCATACACATGCAAGAGTCACGCAGGCATCTAGCACCCTAACATAATAAACCATGGGTCTACATTGGTGCCTTCGACCCACTAAACATGGTGAGGAAGACTCACCCCAACTACTGAATCACACAGAAAAATCTTTGCCAGTTGGTCCGACAATCCCCATGCTATCAATACCAATAACATCCAATTAATAATTGGATTCCAATCCATAACCATCAGTCTAAACTAGGGTAAAAGACCATTTTACCCTTTACCAAACTTGGTCTAAGGCCAAGGCCCAAACCAACTACACAAAAAGGCCCAATTCCAAAATGATCACCCAAAGCCCAATTATGGCCCAATCTTCCAAATTGGGCCCAAATCCCTTCGTGGGCCTTCATCCAAAGGACCCCAATATAAAAGCATTAGCCCAAAAATAGAAACTTTATGGTCCAACAAGACCCTAATCTCCTAAGGTCCAAACATGGGCCAGAAACCGAGAAGCTCGAAACCGAAGCCCACATGCTGAGTACGCGAGGCGTACCCAACTTGTACGCTTAGCATACACCCTCTGGGGCTAGTACGCGCAATGTACCAGCTTGGTATGCCCAACATACTCCCCAGTTGGCCAACCCCACTTCATTAAGCACTTAATCCAATGAGACTTCAAGCCAAACTCTCAAATCTGATTCTATAAGACCACTTATCACGTAAATTTAAGAGCTCAAAAAGAGCTTAACAAAGGTCTTAACACATGCATGGTTCAAGATACACCATAAATCTTGCATTTTTATGAACAAGGGGACCAAAAGAAGTCTAGATCTAACACCAATACTTCTTGAGTGAATCAAGAATCGCATCAACCACTCTAAGGACTCAACATGCATAAAATAACAACATAACTAGATCTAACATCATGGATCATCAAGATGTGAGCTTTTTACCTCAAAAAGCTTGCAACTGATGAGCTGACCCTAGATGTTCAAGCTCAAGACACCTCTCCAAGTGATCCACTTCTTCTTCTTCTCCTTCACAAACCACTAATAAACACTCTTTAAGGCTCAAAACTCATAAAAACACAATAGGGTTTCGATTTCTTGGCAAAGGAAGGTAGAGGCTATCTAAACACGACCAAATATGGCTATCATAAGGATTAAATACGGTGCAAACCCTAAAAAAATAGGGTTTCGCTCGTGCCCATGTATGTCATGCGTACTCCACGTATGCCCCACGTACATGGTTAAGACCTGCGATCTAGAATTACACCAGTACGCCCAGCATACTCCAACTTTCCTAAAGTTGGCAATTTTGCCCCCTAGGGGCCAATTCTACAAAACATTAACACACCAAGGGTGTAAACTAAAAGAGTACTTTGAATCTGGTGTTACAAGCACATTTAGAACTAGATCACAATTCAAACACATAAAGCATGGAATAATGAACACAAACATACCTTAGGTTGATCTTCTTGCATGTTTTCTAGAATCCATTTCCAATTGTCTTTATTTTCAACAAAAACATACCTTAGGTTGATCTTCTTGTAGTGAGCTTCAGCGTTTGAGGTGAGTTTTCCTCCTGTTTGAACGGGTTGGGATTTGGGTGAGTTTTCCTCCTGTTTGAGCATTGAGGAAAACTCACCTCAACGCTCCGAGTTGACTCAACTTGTCGAGTTTTCGTAAACCACAAAATCACGATATCTCGCATTAACTCGTCGAGTTTTACCCAAAATCGTCAAGTTCTTCCATTTCAACAGAATCAGGACACTTCGGGTCAACTCATCGAGTTCTGCTGATGAACTCGTCAAGTTCTTTAGTCTGTTAACCGCTTTTTAATGCATTAAGCCTTTATTCTTCAGATATGAACCCAATACTCTAGATCTAGACTGGAAATACCTTTTAGAAGGGGTAAAGTTTCCAAATTTACCCATTAATCCCTTCCTAAAGAGAATAAGCTCAAACCCTAACCTAAAAAGGCCCAAAGTCTTAATCCAAACCACCAAAACTACAAGGTAGACCATGAGATCATAGATCTAGACCATAAGACCCAAAATATCACGTGAAGTTCTAGCTTTCTCTACATGCATGGCCATTAGAAGCTCCAAAAGGCCAAAATGATGGTCTAAAGGTTGCATGAAACCATATATATATATATATATATATATATATATATGTCACACCCCCAAACCAGACGCTGGAAACGTCCTGGGGTGGAGGACTTCATTTGTAGTATCACAACATATGAATTATAGTAATCAGAGTACAAACAAACACTGTATTTAAAAGTATAAGTATTTAAATGTGTTTCATCATTGTATACTGAAACCAAATAGTTATACAAAAGAACAAGACAAGACATAAATAGCTCCATCTTCTCAAAAGATTGGGGAGTACCTGTCTACTGGTTCCCTGAGAATACAAGTAATTTGAAAAAGAGAGTATCAACATAAAGTTGAGTGAGTGCATAAGTATTTATGTTTGAAAGAATGTTTTTTGTTTCTTGAATATGTAAACTGTTCCAGAAAATCCTATATTTTCTGTTGTATATGAAATGTAATTTTAATTGCATAAAACTGCTCTGTTTGTAAACCAATGTTCTGTATTTGTATTCCTTTTGTAAACTTGTATCCAAGAGTGTTCATGGTTTCATCAACTGTTTTGTAAATTGTTGTGTAATACTGTAATTTTGTATCTTATAAACTAGGACTTTGAAAGTGTACTTAAGTTTAGTTAATTATACACTAACGTATTGTTAATATCTTTTATATGAGTTATTATAACCATAGTGACTAGATGGCCTGACCCAACGCTATGAATGCATCGAAAGCTGTTGATAACAACTGTCACTCATAGGCATGTATGCCTGACTGTAGCTAGCAGTCCGAGTGTGGGGTTGTCAATCCCAATATAGATGTATACACACATTGTTTCGACCCCCGGCTGAAGATTCTGGTTATAATGTCAGGACTTTAACTATATTGTTTAAATGAATTAAACAACCTGTATCAAATGACTCATAAAAAGCATATAAACGTTACATGTATAATGAAAACCCAATCATTCTGAAATAATTGATTGATAGTATGTTCTTGAATTAGTATTCTTAACATGTATCTGAAAGATGTATACCCTTGAATAGTTTTGAATCAAACCTTTGTTCTTGTAAAACATAGTATTTTAGTATACTTGAATTATGAATTAATGTTCTATGAATCATAAATTATACCTGTTATAATTTATATGTACTTTTTGAATTGATATCGATTATTCATGAATGCAACCCATTGCTCAACATGTTACAAAGGGTAATTGAAACTTAATGAACTAACTTTTATACTTGTATACATATACAAATATATATAAGTAAAATTTAAATGACACTCGAACAAACAACCGATACTTGTAATCCTATATCCAAACAAGGAAAAGGAACCAAAGTGGGTTATCAGTCCTAAGCCTTTTAAATCTTATATATATATATATATATATATATATATATATATATATATATATATACTAGTATGATTTTTGGGAGAAATATAAGTTTATAAAAACATTTAAAAGAAGTTTAATATATTGAAATTCATTTTGGTGACTTGATGTCATTTTGATACAATCATTGAAAACCATTTGATTTAATGATAACTAAAATCCATTTTGATATGATATTTGAAACCATTTGTTTATAACACAAAATCTTTGTGTTAGACTTGTTCCCCCCCCCCCCTCCTCCCTTAAAACAGTAAAAACTATGAAAATATGGGGGTATGAACTCACCTGTAGTGAGTGATTCGAGTGAAAGGTCAAGGTAGGATGCTAAGTGTCAAGTGAAGTCTTGAACACAAACGGATCCTACTAGCATATAATGATACATATGTGGATAAAATTAGTGTTTATACAACTAATCATCCAAGGAAATCACCTTGGGGACTAGGAAACACTTGAATTGAAGTGTCACAATCATATGTGATTGCACGTGTGACAATATATATATATATATATATATATATATATATATATCCTTCGAAAGTAAGTTTTTCCATCTGGCATAAAGTTCAGAGACAACTTGACTGTTGGCCTTGCATTAGACCTTCTTATCTCCTCAACATAGGCCCATAACTTTGCATAAGTTTCCACTATGGAACCTTCAACAAGAGACGCTGCATGTTGCTTAGCTCTCCTACATTGTCCCATACTAACATCTATGCTAAATTTAGTCTTTACTTCTTCTTTTAGCATCCTAACATTGAATTTCTGATTCTCAAGAACTTCCCTAGTGAAATGACTACCAATCCATCTATAATTAACAACTGACTCTAACTTAAAATTTATGGCACAATTATGCTCATTGATAAGGGACTTGATTTGGAATGAGTGCTCCTCACTCATCCATGATGCTTAGAGCCTAAATGTACATTCACTATCACAACACTTAACCAATAACCTTTTACTGTACTTTTTTTCATAGTACAGTTGATACCCATTGGCTCAACATAATTACAAAGCATGAATTTCAATTGTTTAGGGTTGGTGAACCTCATACCTAGAATTGGCAACTGCTTCTTCCAAGATATGTATTCATTAAACATTGGTTTTCCTTTCACATCTGGGACATTGTCATTTTCAACATCTGGGACAATGTCATCTTCATCATCTTTTGGTTTTTCACCTTCTGTGGCATCCTCATTTCCATTTTCCTGACTTACCCCTTCATAGATTACTCCTTCCATGTTGCTCTGTTGTGGACTCATGAACTCAGTTAGGTCAACACTTTTTTCCCCTTCGAATGACATGTTTGACATAACAAAACAATTGTCCTTATTTTCATTTCCTTTAGTTACGTGCACAGTAGTACCAAGATGGTCCATGTAAACAGGTAGTTGTACTCCGCACCGATAAGTAATGTCTATAAAGTATTGATATTGAAGTTCATTAGAAATCAAGCTTAAACCTTATGGGATTTCTAAATTAGGTTGACAATAATCAAGCTTCTCACACTTATCTTGTGTGAATCGTTCAAGAAAACCCACAAATTCATTATAAGACATACCAATAAAATCGATATTCTCAAACACATGATGAATACCGTCAGAGTAGCAAAAAGGTTTGTTGATGAACACACATTGGAAATGAACTTTGATTGAGACGAATATAGCCATCGATCTACAGTAACTATGGTGGGAGCAAGGGTTTATTCAATGAGGATGAGGGGTTTGAAGAACGCAATCGACTTATTTAAAACAACGCAATCGACTTATTTAAAACAACTCAAGATAAAGGTAATACATGTGGCCATTTCATTAAATGACCTGGCACCGATATTTTCTTTCGTGGCATGTATATTACCTTTGAACTCGGTATCATGTCACATAAAGGTAATTTAAAACAGTAAAATGTAAGTTCATTCCCTTAGTTAATGTGCAAAAAAAGGAAAAAGAAAAAAGAAATAGTGACCTTTTAAAACAAACACGATAAGTTTGATGGGCTAATATGACATTTGTCCTTTTCTACTTGATATAAAATGAAAATCAATTCAAGTTTATTATATATGAAAAATGTATGTTGTTAAACTTTGTGATAATATAATTTATAAAGTATTAAAATAAAAAAGATATAGTATATATTTGTTATTTGTTAAAAGTTAATTAATAAAATGGATGTTTTGGATAATTTATATAACTTATAAAAATTAAATATATTGAGAATATACTTTTTAAGGCTATGTTTGGCGTACTACCTGAAAAGCTAGTTGTCGGCTGAAAAACTAGTTGTTAAATAAAAATTTAGTTGATAACGGAAAACCTGATAAAAATTGTCGTTTGGTAAAATTGGCTAAAAACAAGCTGAAAAATATAAAATGACATTTAATAAAACGTGTTTCTATAATTAATTAAGGAATATATTTGAAAAAAAATTTAAAGCTCCTAAAAAGCTAGTCTAAATAGCTTTTTAAAAAGCTAGCTTATAGGCTACTTTTTGGTTTGGCAAACATGACAATTTAAAAAAGTATTATAAAGATTATTAAGTTTTGAAATGAAATATTTATTTTATCATTTTTATATAATTTTGATAGAGCAAACAATATCGTATGTTGAAAATGGTGTAATAACTTTTAGAGTAAATTACACGATTTGTCCCTTGTAAATGTGTCAAAAGGCACGTTCAGTCCCTATTTTTAAAAATTAACTCGGACCGTCCTTGTGATGTTTTTTTCTCACTCGAACCGTCCCTGATGGACATAAAATGACTATGTTACCCTTTTCATTTCTTTTTTGATTTATTTTTTAGTTTGTTTATTATTGACAATTTAAAAGAAAAACAAAAATAGGGTCCACCACTATCACACCCTTAATCTCTGCCTCCACCCGCAACCTTCGTCTTCATCAGTTCATCTTCATTCTTATATTACCGGAGCTATGGAGAGAGAGAGAGAGAGAGGATTGTCGTCTCCACCACGACCGTCGTCGAAGATACCGAGATAAAGAAGCCCATCGCTTCACTCCACATGTACAACACCATCGACGAAGTTACTAGATCATCTTTGATTTGCAAGTTCGCTTACCACCATCTCCGACATCACCATTGTCTTCACCATTCGATTATCACCACATGTGCGTCGCCATCTCGTGCAATTTAGGGTTTGCAGATCTACATTCGTGAAATAACTCATCTTGCTTCTCCGTTCGTAGATCTGCATACTATGGATTTGCACATTGTGGATTAAATTGCGCTTCTGGGTGGTGGTGTCGGAGAATTAAATCACACCCACTGTTGCCTTCCATCTTTCCTGAAATAAATTACACCCTCAGATCTAAGGTCACCTAGGGTTAAAGAAGAAGAAGAAGAAGAAGAAGAAGAAGAAGAAGAAGAAGAAGAAGACAGAGGGGGTGAGGCGGGGTCTGGTCGGAGAAGAATTTGGTCTTCGAGATACCAACCACAACCATCAGCTCTCCTTCCTGAAAAGATTTATGGGACTTGTTAACAGGAATTTGGTGGAGAAGTCTTATTTTTCAAATCTCTTTCAGATGTAGGATTAGATTTAGGTTTGATTTTTGGGTTTAATTTCCAATTTATGTTTTTTATTTTGGTGGTGAATGGTGGTGTTTGACAGAAGTGACTCGTGGCCAGAGATGGCTGATGGCCGGAGGTGGTTGGTTGCCAGAGATGACTGTTGGTCGGAGGTGGTCGATGGTTGGGGGTTGGAACTTGGAACCAGTTTAAGAAGAAGTTATTTTCTAAGAATTATAATAAATAAAAAATTAGATAAATTGAAAACAATTGAAAAGTAAATGAAAAAGAAAAAGAAAAGGGCAAGATAATCATTTTATGTTTGCGAGGGACATAACGTGCAACTTTTAACGGTATAAAGGACGGTCCGAGTTAATTTTTAAAAATAAGGACTAAATGTGTAATTTTACACTTGGACGAGGGACGAATCGTGTAATTTCTCGAGCATCTGCTCATTTACTGTTCAAAGAAAATTTATTTTTATTGTTTAAAATTTTCTCTACAAAGAAAATTGATTTGGTTTTTTATTTAGAAAATATTATTTGACTGTTTCAATGACTATAAATTTTCTGGCTGATATTTTAGAAAAATTTCATGTCTAATCTTTAGGTAAACATCATGCCCACATTAAAAAAGAAAAAAATAATAATTGATGTTTTCTTTGTTAAATATTTTCGTTGATTTTTTTTACCATAATTAGTTTTTTATATATAAAAAGATGAGTGGTTTATGCATATTTGATATTAAGTTATCAAGGATGTACCTATTAAATTTCAAGAAAAATTAAATATGTTTTATAATATAATTAAAGATTATGTTTATAGCATGTAAAAAGTGTAAAAGCTTTTATCTAGTACAAACGTAGGGGTACATAATTTAGTTATTACTATAGTAACCAATTCCAATTTTATGAATAAAACAATTTAGAATACTAAAAGTTGTTATAATAAATCGACTCGTTCTAGTCTTTATATTTCAATGTAATTATAACCGGAAAACAGCTTGTCTATTTTTTATCCTTATTGCACCACTTAAGATGTTAAATACAAACATGATAGATTCTTATCATTGCAAATCAATTATTTGCTCAAAACCATTGACAATGCTGTGGGGAAAAAATATTAAAACAGCCAAATTTATCATTGAATTTCAATTCAATTATACTCTTTCTTGACGATGAGAAATCAACATCCTCTTGACTTGTTGGACTTAATAAACTACTTGACTTATACCTTTTTTTTAATCTTTGCCTAACATATAATTAATAAAGCTTACTATATTTTTCAATTATGAGCCTTTGGGTTTCTTAAAAGCCAATACCAAGAGTAAATTACACAAATGGTCCCCGTCGTTTAGAGTAATTTGCGTGTTTGATTCTAACTTATTTTTTTATTCGGACAATCATTATCATTCAGTTTTGTTGCGTTGTTGGTCCCTGCTATTTGTGAAATGACTATATTACCCTTACTGTTTCATTTTCTAATTTATTTATTTTAAATGTATTTCTATATATTTTTGTTATTTGTTATTATTAATTTATTAATTTATTAATTTATTTATTGTTAAATATGTTACTCTTTAACCTTCACCCATCTGGTTCCTTTCTTGCCGAAGGAAACTACCACCCATACATCATCGGAAATTACCACCACCTCTACATAAATTACCACCATCTCGCCCACCCGAAAAAAAAAATCGAAGAATCTAGATGAACCTCGATACAATAAATCCATTCAAACGGAAATCAAATCCAAAATCCAAACAAGAAATCAAAATAGGTAATTCAAATGAGAAATTTGAACCAAAAATCAAACCTAGAATCAATTCATTCAAACCAGAAACTCACCTTTCAAACCATATATCAAAACCAGAAAAATCAAAAAAAACATAAAATTGACCCAAAAATACATTTGCAGCAAAATCTACGTAAAAATACATTTCGAGGAGTAGATATGATGGCGACTGTGGGTGGTTTTCGATGTTTCATCGGTTTAGGGTTGGGATCATTACTAGGTGAGAGAAGATGGTAACCACCATTGTTTTAGTGATTATTGATCTAGGATTTAGGTCTTAAGCTCGATTTAGGGTTTTTATTAAAAGGTCCTAATGAAGTTGAAGGGCGTCGACGATGTTGAAGGGTGACAACAGAGGTTCTTTAAGTAAAGTCGCCGCCAATGAAGCATTTTAGCGGCTTCATGGTGTTCTGATTTAGAGTTCCAAACTTCTAGTTTTAGAGAGAGAGAGAGAGAGAGAGAGAGAGATGTAGAGACAATCGGATATATCAATTTGTGGGTGTTGTTGGTGGTTTCCGGTGGTCAGGTGGTGGTGCAGATCGATGGAGGAAAAGGTCGATGGTATCGATCGGCGACGTGCGAACGACATTTGACGGTTTTCGATGGTTCAACGTCGTTTGCGTTCTTTCTTTTGTTTGGAGAAGAGATGTTGTGAGATGAGACATATCATACTTTTAAGAATGAGTGGGTTGAGGTTAGGGCTGTTCTCTATTTGGATAAAACCGAATTGTCCAATTGGACAATTTGGATTGGACTATTTGGTTCGAATATTCGGATTTTTGGATTGGTTTTCAACAAAACCGAATTATTATTTTGGATTTCGGATTGGTTTTGGTTTATAAAATAAGAACCGAATAGTCCAAAAAAACCGAATAACAATTTGTTATGTTTTTATTTTCAATATATCTATAAATATTTATTAATTTTATAATTTTTTTTAATAAGTTCAAAAGGTTTTACCTAATGTCAAAAGTTTTTTATCTATTAAATAATAAACTATAATATGTTTTCTTAGTGGTTGTTTATAAATTTTAAATCACAAGTAAATAATTTGTTTTTGCCTCTTCTGTAAAATTATATCATATTATAAATCTATGTCCTTTTAAAATGTTATGGTTTTTAAAAACCGAATTATAAAAACCGATCCAACCGAATTTTAATTGGATTGGATCGGATCGGATCAGATTTGAATTTAGTTTGAACTATTTGGATCCATATTTTGAAAACCGAAATCCATTTGGATTTACTTAATTGGATCGGATCGAACCGATCCATCCAAACGAACACCCCTAGTTGAGGTGAATCTAGGGTTGGGCGTTTGGTATTTAATTTAATTTATTTTAATCTTTAATATAAAAAGAAAAACAAATCATTAATAAAATAATAAATAAATCAGAAAGGTAAAAAAGAGTCATTTCATCTGTAATAAGGACCAAACATGTAACAAAACGAATAGTAAAGATCTTTCGGGTAAAAAAAATAAGTTAAAGACCAAACACGTAAATTACCCTAAACCACAGGGACCATTCGTATAATTTACTAATAACGAGTATAACATTTGTAATTTTATGTTGAACGTATTATGCCTTTATAGTAAAAAAAAATCTAATTTAGTCATTTGTTCATTATAAGATATAAACTTCATTTTAGGTTATAACATTGATTTCTAAAAATTTATTTGCTATTGGAGGATGCCGGGTGGGTGTTCAATATGGTGATCCACACCATTTATGTTTACCCTTGTTTCGTATAAAGGTATTTGGGGTTAAAAATCAATTTATACAAAAGTAAATTGATTCGTGTGGGTGTTAACTCTAAAATAGTCCACAAATTCGTATATATCATTGTCGTCTACATTCGGTTTACACCTTAGGGCAAATGTAAATGAGTTTAGGTTGTTCATTATATTTTGTTTAAGTTATCATTGGTCCTTAAACTTGTTTAATTTGTTCATTTTAATCATTTTAATCGGAGATAACAGATATATATAAAATCAAATGATATTGTCAACGTTATAATTAGTCAGTGAATTTTTCTGAGTGTTTTATTTTAGTGATTATACTTTGTTTAAGCTACCACTGGTTACTGAATTTTTTTTTATTTTTTCATTTTAGCCACTCTAGTTTTTTTTATTATCATTTATAAAAGAAAATTAAAAAAAAAAAAAAAAACTACTATTTTTTCTTTTTCTCCACAATTAAACTTGTTACATCAATTATTTAGAATAAATTATATGAATAATCTTTGTGATTAACGGTAGGGTACGCATTTAGTCCTTTAACTTTTGTAACTCGAAAGTTCTTAATGACTTTAAAAGAATATTATTTTGATTTACGATAGGATGCACATTTAATCACAAGGATTATTCATATAATTTACTCTAAATAATTGATGTAACAAGTTTAGTTGTGGAGAAATATAAAAAGAAAATTGTAGTTTTTTATTTAATTTTTTATAAATGATAATAAAAATAGATTGACTAAAATGAAAAAAAAAAAAAAAAAAAAAGTTCAATAACCAATGGTAGGTTAAACAAAATATAATGACTAAAATAAAACACCAAAAAAAAGTTTAATGACTAAATATAGCATTTACAATGTCATATACTGACTATCACCTGATCAAAATGATCAAAAATAAAAAAGTCAAATGACTAATGGTAGCTTAAACAAAGTATAATTATCAAAATAAAACATTCAGAAAGTTCAATTACCAGAAATGACCTATACATCCAATGTAAAACGAATTGATTTTTGGAAGCCGTTAAAATTTTACCACCAATCTCTCCAACTTAAGCCTAAAACTTTATCTATAGGTGGTCGACTCACCTTTATAAAGTTGGTTTTGGAAAGTTTTGGCATCTATTATATGCCCGATATTTTAATTCTCGAAGATATTTTTAAAATCAATGGAATCTTTTTAGGAGTATTTTTGGGGGTAATGATGTGGGAGAAAGAAAGTTGAGAAGGATACATTGGAACTTGGAAGAGAGTGATGGCTAGCAAAACAAACGGGAGTCTTTGAGTTGACAGACTTTTTTATCAATTTGGCTTTACTGAATAAATGGATTTTGTGTTTCTTTTTTATGGGTTCCGGTAATCAAATCTTTGATGATAGCCATTTGGGCCATAATTTAGTCGGGTTGCTCCAAAATAGCATATGGACCAATGTCGTTCATGCTTCTAAAAATATTACAAAGTAAAGGTTTGGACTTCGACATTTTTTTTGTGGCATAAATGTAACACTGTCACTTTTACTTGATGTATTTTCATTTATTTTAAAAACATTTCATAATAAAATCACAGATTTCATTTAACAGAAAAATACAATGGAATACATAAAGTGGATTATTTCAAAAACATTTCATAATAAAATCACAACATTACGTCCTTTAAAATCCAATCAACCAAAATTGTTTAAAAGCAATTATATAAGTAAATAGAACGTGTCAAATGGCATTATTATTCAAATTAAATTACCCATAAGTGATTCAACCTCACAGAGTCAACCGTAGGGATGAACATTAGAATCACTGGAACTAGAACCGGTCCGGAACTGGACTAGAACCGAACCAGATTTAATAAAATGGATCGCTTAGCGGTTCTCTACATATAGCAAAACCGGTCCCGGTTGCAAAACCGGTTTGGTTCCACAAAAACCCGGTTAAAACACTGGAACCAGTTTTCAAATTTCATAACTCACTCATATGAAGTCGGAATGTAACGTCCCAAAAATTATGACCAAAATTTTCATTTTTATTTATTAAATAACAATAGTTATCAAAATCATTCCATCCAAACATAAGTCATAGTATCAAGTCAGAGTATCATATCAAAATATCAGAGTAAACATCTCATGCTAAACGTTGTGGTGTATGCAATGCAGTCATCCCGAGCTCTTCCTTTTGCTACCGGAAGTACCTGAAACCAAAACTAAAAACTGTAAGCACGAAGCTTTGTGAATTTCCCTCAAACTACCACGCACCATACACATAATCATGCTACTAGGAGATACAGGCCTCGCCCACACTCAAAAAGATACGAGCCCCGCCCATACTTGGATAACTAGGAGATACGGGCCTCGCCCACACTCCGCTAACTATGAGATACGGGCCTCACCCACACTCAACTAACTATGAGATACGGGCCTCGCCCACACTCACTATCTATGAGATACGGGCTTCGCCCACACTCAGCTATTTATGAGATACGGGCCTCGCCTACACTCAGCTATCTATGAGATACGAGCCTCACCCATACTCAGCTACTAAGCACACATACAAGTATCACACAGACAACAAGTATAACCAAATCTATCAATCAGTTCTATATCCACACTCGAATAATGCTATGAGATACGGGCCTCACCCACACTCAGCTACTAATAAATAAACATAACATACACGGGTCTGCCTTGGTGCCTTCGACTCGTTCAAACCAGGAGGAAACTCACCTCACTGTCGGATGAAAGCTGAAACATCTCTGTCCGGAATCAGTTCTACTCACTCCCTGAATCAAAACAACCCCTTAGTTACCATTCCATACTTATAACCCTTAAGGGTCAACTCTTGGTCAAGTCAAAGTCAAAGTCAAGTCAAAATCAACGCTCCAAGTTGACTCAACTCGTCGAGTTTACCCTTTAACTCTTCGAGTTCCCATGAATCACAAAATCATGAAATCGCGATCTAACTCGTCGAGTTTCTCCTTCTCAATAGAAACAGGACTTTCCCAGTACAATTCGTCGAGTTCCCTTGTGGACTCACTAAGTTCCTTCGACAGAATTGGGAATGTTTGACCCAACTCGTTGTGTTCCTCCATGAACTCATCGAGTTCCTCATAGTTCTTAGTCTATTAAGCTATTTCCTCTGATCTAAGGTTCCAGAATATAAATCTACATTGTTTCCATGGTATACATTTGTAAATTCGACAACTTGATGGCTTTGCATGCCTCAAATGGACCCAATCTCGAGGTATAGCATGCCTCAAACATAAGTCATAGTATCAAGTCAGAGTATCATATCAAAATATCAGAGTAAACATCTCATGCTAAACGTTGTGGTGTATGCAATGCAGTCATCCCGAGCTCTTCCTTTTGCTACCGGAAGTACCTGAAACCAAAACTGAAAACTGTAAGCACGAAGCTTTGTGAATTTCCCTCAAACTACCACGCACCATACACATAATCATGCTACTAGGAGATACGGGCCTCGCCCACACTCAAAAAGATACGAGCCCCGCCCACACTCAACTAACTATGAGATACGGGCCTCACCCACACTCAACTAACTATGAGATACGGGCCTCGCCCACACTCAACTAACTATGAGATACGGGCCTCGCCCACACTCACTATCTATGAGATACGGGCTTCGCCCACACTCAGCTATTTATGAGATACGGGCCTCGCCTACACTCAGCTATCTATGAGATACGAGCCTCACCCATACTCAGCTACTAAGCACACATACAAGTATCACACAGACAACAAGTATAACCAAATCTATCAATCAGTTCTATATCCACACTCGAATAATGCTATGAGATACGGGCCTCACCCACACTCAGCTACTAATAAATAAACATAACATACACGGGTCTGCCTTGGTGCCTTTGACTCGTTCAAACCAGGAGGAAACTCACCTCACCGTCGGATGAAAGCTGAAACATCTCTGTCCGGAATCAGTTCTACTCACTCCCTGAATCAAAACAACCCCTTAGTTACCATTCCATACTTATAACCCTTAAGGGTCAACTCTTGGTCAAGTCAAAGTCAAAATCAACGCTCCAAGTTGACTCAACTCGTCGAGTTTACCCTTTAACTCTTCGAGTTCCCATGAATCACAGAATCATGAAATCGCGATCTAACTCGTCGAGTTTCTCCTTCTCAATAGAAACAGGACTTTCCCAGTACAATTCGTCGAGTTCCCTTGTGGACTCACTGAGTTCCTTCGACAGAATTGGGAATGTTTGACCCAACTCGTTGTGTTCCTCCATGAACTCACCGAGTTCCTCATAGTTCTTAGTCTATTAAGCTATTTCCTCTGATCTAAGGTTCCAGAATATAAATCTACATTGTTTCCATGGTATACATTTGTAAATTCGACAACTTGATGGCTTTGCATGCCTCAAATGGACCCAATCTCGAGGTATAGCAACCTACTTCTATGGATATGGTCTTTTCTTGGACAAGAACGAGTTTAGGACCCTTTTTATGAATCTAAGGACCAAGTAACATTGAGAATGGGAGTTTTCAGCATCAAGACTATGAAGGTTTATCATGCTCTAACAATGGGGTCAAAAAGATCCATAAAACAACACTAATATAGATCTAAGCTATTAATCATCAAGTTTGAGACATTTTACCTTAGAAAGTTGACAAAGATGGATGAGATCCCAAATCTAGTGCTTCTCCTCAAGCTCAATGACCTTCTAGTTCTTCCAAGTCCTTCACCAAGCACAAGAACACACAAAAATCCACTCAAAACCTCTAGTTTCTCAACAAGGAGCTCATAATACGATTTAGGGTTTTAGGGAGGCTGATGAGGGCTGGTGGGGAAAGATTAAGTCCTTTAAATAGGGTACAAAACCTTGAAAATTAGGGTTTCCCTCTGCCAGCCTACTCGTCAAGTTGAGGCCTCTCAACTCGTCGAGTAGGTTACTTGAATCACACGGCCCATATGATATCTACTCGATGAGTTTGGGGCTACCAACTCGTCGAGTTGCTCTTATAATTTGAATAAATAGTAGTTTAAATACATACCACAATCCATGCGTTAAACGAAATTACTTCATTTTTTTCCATAATGTAATTTAGTGTTTTTACTTTATTTTAGACTATAAAAAACATATTTTGGTTAAATATTGAATCATATACAAACCCCAGAAAACAAGATATAAATGATGCTTTTTTTATGTTTCAGCATATTTTTTATTATGTCTCGGTTTTTAAAATACCGTAACTCACTAATATAAAGTCATAATTACTTGATTTTTTTCCAACATATAATTTAGTGTTTGTATTTCATTTTAGACCGTAACAAATCATATTTTGTGTAACACCGTAAATTTCAAAACAATTTTTCGCATTTTATAAAAACATAATTCATTTAGTATTCATAAAACATCAGTGTTTGAAACTCAAATCCATAACATATAAAAATCCCAAGATCTCATAACATAAAAAATCTCGTGTGTGTACTGATCAGGCCGACGCATTCCCGCGATCCTCACTAGTACCTGAAACAAATAACACCAAACACTGTAAGAACAAAGCTTAGTGAGTTCTCCAAAATACCACACATAGCACATATTAGCCACTCGAGGCTATAACTCTGTGGGTCCGTGCACCCAAACTCTGTGAACCCTCAGGTTCTAACTCTGTAAACATGCACAGCATAAATCACATAGAATAATGCAGTGCAACACATAACACATAAATAACATACAAGCACTGTATCACATAACTCTAGTTACCTACTCAAGGTAAAGTATAGTGAGAAAACTCACCTCGCGTATCTTGATAACTCGTAAATCCTTGAAATCACTAGTGCTCGATCTTCCGAGCTATAGTCCTCCTATAACACAATACATCTCTAATTAACACTTTCCCAACTAAGGTTGACTAACCCTATCAAGTCAACACCGGTCAACTCTGGTCAATGGTCAATGGTCAACTCAACTCGCCGAGTCTGGCGTGGACTCGCCGAGTCTCTACGGGGACCCGATTCCTCTGAGTCCCTTCCAACTCACCGAGTCACTCATCCGACTCGGTTACTCAACCCCTGGTTCGAGAACACTGAACAACCCGCACCAACTCTCCGAGTCTGGAAATGAACTCGGCGAGTGCATTCCATGCACAACCCCAAATGACCTTCTGAGGTCAGATCTGCTTCACTAACTCATAGATCCAGTCCTTCCAAGCTTATTCATCACGTAAAGTTCATGTCTTGGCGCTCATAACACACCTAATGACTCATAAATGGTGTTTTGACCTCAAGCACAAAGACCCCCAAACCAAAACCTCCATGGATTCATAAAAAGCTTGGACAAAGGGACACTTTGGACCTCCAAGGGTCCAGATCCAGAACCTAACTCGCTTAAGGGACCAAGGAAGCACTAGATCTAGCCACAAAAGGGCTCAATAAGCCCTAAATCAACATGAACATCACCATAACAGAAAATGGTTCACCTCAAACGTGATGTTCTGGACCTCAGATCTTCAGGAAGTTGATCCTCTTGTTTCCCCTTGGCTATAGCTTCCTTTCCCTTGCTGGATAACACCTCCAAGGTCAACAATGGCTCCTTCTCTCACTCCAAACGCTTAAGCTCACTAGGGTTTCGCTCTGGGGACTGGTGAGCACAAATGACGGCCATAAGGCCCTTTAAATAGGCCCCAAACCCGAGAAATTAGGGTTTCATTAAACAGCACAGACTCGCCGAGTCCACCAATGCGACTCGTCGAGTCCGGTCATTAATCCGGGTGAGAAATCACGTCTCTACTCGGCGAGTCTACGCACCAACTCACCGAGTTCTTCCACAAAACTTAAAATAAAATGAATAAATATAATACCTGAAATTCCGGATGTTACATTTTGGTTAAATCATATACAAACCGCGGAAGACGGCACATCAATGTTGCATTTTTTCTGTTTCAGCATGTTTTTTATTCTGTCCCAGTTCTTAAAATACCGTAACTCACTCATAAAAAGTCGGAATTACTTGATTTTTTTTCAACATATAATTTAGTGTTTGTACTTCATTTTAGACTGTAAAAAAACATATTTTTGTTAAATATTGAATCATATACAGGCCCCGGAAGACAACACATCAATGCTACATTTTTTTCAGTATGATTGTTTTGTCCCGATTTTTAAAATACCATAACTTACTCATATGAAGTCGGAATTACTTGATTATTTTCCAACATGTAATTTAGTGTTTACTTCATTATAGAATGTAAAAAGTCATAATTTAGTTAAATATTGAATCAGATATAAGTTCGGAAAGACAACATATCAATGCAACGTTTTTTCATTTTTCTAATATGAAAGTTTAAATGCCTTTTATTTTTTGGAAGCCAACTAAACTACATGTATGTGTTATGAATTGCATCATCATTAGTTTCGCCTTATTTATCACCGGTTCTTGTTTGAAAAAAATAACCGAAAAACCGAGACCGGAACCAGAACTGGACGGAAACCGGCGGTCCGGTTCCCGGTTCTTATGATATTTCAATACCGGTACCAGTTCCGGTTCCGGTTCGGTTCCAAAGATCATCCCTAGCCAAACTTATAAGCTACTTGACATATAACAAAGAAACAAATGGAACACATGCTTCATGATCCAATAAAGTTGTACACAACCAAAAGGAAACGATACAACCCCTAATGGGTCATTCATACAAATTATGATCCACATGTATCAACTAAAATTCACTTATATTCAACCGCATAACATATAGCATACAATCGCCAGTCATATATCATTTCTACTACATATCGCATATCAATTCAATTGCACAACATATAACAATTCGACCAGTTGTATATAATTATCATTCAACCAGTTATCTAATTTAGGGTTTCATAGTATTACTTAACATGATGTTTACCTCATTCACTACTCTTGTGCTCAACTAATAAATTTCTCTTTGTGGCTCATTACTTCCCCCCAAAACTTCCATTTTCGCTACTCCGACTTGCAAGTATAAAGACTTGTGATGTCGTTCAACATCAGTACCAACAGTGCCAATTTTACTGATACACCTCATGATTCCATGTAATGATTTATTTGGCCACACCATAAATCCAACACCATGCTACACCATAAATCCAACACCATTGCCATTATGAGTTCGTGGTGATGCCCTTTGGGCTCACCAATGCTCCTGTCGTGTTCATGGATCTCATGAAACTCGTGTGCAGACCGATGTTGGATCAGTCTTTGATAGTTTTTATTGATGATATATTGGTATATTCCAAGACGAGAGAGTAGCATGAAGAACACCTGCGGGAGGTTCTGGATACCTTGAGGAAGGAGAGCTTGTATGCCAAATTCTCCAAGTGTGAGTTCTGGTTGCACGAGGTGCAGTTCCTTGGGCATCTCGTCAACCAGGACGGGATTTCGGTTGACTCGGCCAAGGTACAGGCCGTGATGAGGTGGGAGGTTCCAAGGTCTCCATCCGAGATTCGGAGATTCCTTGGATTGGCAGGATACTATCAAAGATTCATTCAGGACTTCTCCAAGATTGTCGTGTGTAACGCCCGTAGATCAAGGCTGGTCAATTTAGAGACAATGAGCGTCAAAAATGACTTTTTGATGGAAGATTATTTAGAAGGAGTAATCTTAACTAAGTTATAGTATATGTTACAAGGATTCCGTACATATAAAGAACGCCAAAATCCGAGTTATAACGAAGAGGTTATGACCTGTCGAAGTTTCGCGACAGAACCGACACGACGCTGAATGACGTAAAAAGTGAATTTACGTTAGAGCAATATTTGGCCTTAGCAATCTAAATGAAATTCGTATAATACGTTAAACCGATAGCGTGCATAAAAAGAACGCTCAAATCTGACTTCGTATGAGGAAGTTATGATTTTTCCGAAGTTTCGACTTAGCAGTATGCAGCCCGAATACTTGATTTGATATCGAGCGGTTTTTAGCCGAAACAACCTAAACGAGAATCGAAGATCTTGTTAATAGTAGTGTAACGATAAAAAGACAGACGAAAACAAAGTTCAGATGAAGAAGATATGATTTTCTAACGGAGTTTTCCTGTCCCGGCCTACTAAAAATAATATATTAATAATATATTAAAATTAAAGTCAAAATTAGCCAACGGAGTCTAAACGAGAGTTGTAGAGCATAATCTCACTTACGCGTGCATATGAAGAACGTCGAAACGGAGTTCGTATGCGAAAGTTATGAATTTCTGAAGTTCGGGGCACGAAATCTGATCCTGTGTCAGAACTCATGACGTGAACACTGTGTTCACGACGTGAACTCAGAAAAACGTCACCTGGACTCTGTCAGACCCCACTTGTGATGATGCATGCAGTGACGATCAAGCCCCACGACGTGAGCACTTAAAACTCACGACGTGAGACCTGAAAATGGCCCTATAAATAGAAATCGAGGGTCAGTCGAGTTTGGGTTGCTCCAGCTCCTCTCTCTCACTCTCGATACCCTCTATAGCCATTCCGAAGTACCCCCGAAGCCCTGGTTTCATCCCAAGACCCGAATCAAGTCCTGAAGCCCGAAGATCCAGAGAAGAAAAGAGTTTCCGAGCTGAAGCTCTGCCCACGAAAAGCCCGGTGTGTGAAGTGATCCCGGTTTCACCGAAGAATACTACTCTTAGAGTTGTAGTGTTGTCCGATCATCTTCTGATCAGCTGAGTGTATAGTCCTTTTCACAAACACGATTTTAATACAAGTATTGTTTGAATGTATTAAGTATATGTTTTGTGTGAGTGTGTAGTTACTTTCTTCTAACACATATATATGAAGTGTTTGCCATGAAATATGTGCTATGTGTTATATATTGTTTGTCTACTGGAGATGGGCGTGGAATTGATGTTTTATACAGGTGTTAAATGATTTAAACTGTGTAAGTATTTATATCTATGAAAATGTTGGGTAGAACATGGGTAGATTGGATAGTTGGTGACTATGGAGTTAGCGCCTATTGTATAAACCTTGGTGACTATGGAGTTAGCGCCTATTGTATAAACCTTGGTGACTATGGAGTTAGCACCTATTGAGTAAACCCTAGCGACGATGTAACTTTGTGTCTATACCTCAGGTCAATCCTTAAGAATGAAGGATAAATGATTCTTAGGATAGATCCTTAAGATAAATGGAGATAATGGGGGATGGGTAATTGGGTTGATTGTTTGATGATTAAATATAATAATTATATTATTATGGGTTGAAAACCCTATATGCTCACCAGGATCCCAAGCCTGACCCACTCAGTTTTCTTTGCATTAAAGGTAATGGCACAAGAGTATAAGTTGGTGGACTTGACGAGAGATTTTGGATTATAGATCAGTAGTTATAAATAAGTGTTGTAAGGTCTATTTTATATTGTTTATGCTTTTGGTCTGTATCGGAACATGACATCCCGAGATTTTTTTATTTAATGAAAATACATTTCTTTAAAGGAATGCTTTGATAAATTCTTATCATATTTTGTTTTGGAAACAAATTCCACATCTGTTTTCTATAAAAGATTACTCTGATTTTAAAAACAAAGCATAAACAAATCAGTCTTTTCTGGCAGTGAAATTGGGGATGTCATGGTTGGTATCAGAGCATTAGTTTAAGCGAACTAGGAATTTGTAGGATTTCTATACTTAAACTTAGAATGCTAAGCGATGATTGTGAGATGAGTGTCTACCATATTTTAGACACAAGCATTAGTATATTTTAGGAAAGATGCCTAAAATGCTTTTATGTTTTAAATGCTATATGTTTGCCTTATATGCTATTATTTGTTTGGATCTATGGTCTGTTGCCGACCGGATCTAGAAATTTTATGTGCTCAGGGTTCTAAACGTTTAATTACGATATTAGAACTGGCTTGTAATTTTTCGGAGTAATAAGGAGAATTACGTGTCTAAATCTTCTTTATCTATATTTCATCTCGATGCAATGAATGAATGCTTCTGTGAAAATAACGTCATGGTGAAGAATCGTAGAGAATTGAGTAAATGGAGGAAATGAAAGGCCTATGATAGTGAATGACACCTATCAGAAGATATTGTAAGTGTTGGATTAGTGTCTAAGTCCATAACTATTTTGGTATGTACTTGACCCGATGGTGCATGGTCCTTTTGGGTTGCCTTCACCAAAGCAACTTGATAGGATGAATTATGGAGAGAAAGGATTAAATATGATTTATTAATATATTATGAGAATAATATATTAAAGGAGAAATCATATTGTTTAATTAATATTAGTCAAGAATTAATTGGTAATTAGTTTTGTGACTAAAAGAGATTAATTAAACTTAAGGGACTGGAATTGTAATTATAAGATAATTGGAATTTGGGCTATGGATTGCCTTATATTAAGGAGTGGACGAATTCTATGGGGAAACCCATTAGAAATCGTCCAAGGCCTTTAAGGAAAGGAGTCCATGGGTTGCTTAGGGCTTAAGCATCCAAATTAGGGTTTTCTTGTTAAATAACCCCAATAGCCTCACTATTTAAAGAGCCCTTATGCCCCAAAAACATGGACAAGATTTCTTATAGGGTTTCCACACGTTTTGGGTAGCCTCCTTCCCTTCTCTTCTTCATCCTCTTGCTCTTGGTGTTTGTGAACCATTAGAGGAGTGACATTTGTGACTCTAAGCTTTCTAAAGTCATTACAAGGAGGATTTGAGATTGTTATTGCTACATAACAATCAAGGTATGATCTAAACCCTAATTATATGTTACATTGATTATCATATGTTAGATCTAGGGTTTATAGTCTTGGATAAATTGCATGTACAATAGAGAAACCTAGATCCAAGCATTAGGGTTTGTATGAGCACATAGGATGTTCTTATGACCAAAACCCATCAGTGGTATCAGAGACTAGATTGGTTTCTATTGTATTGATGCATTATGTAGCTGAAAAACGTTTTTTGGCCTTCTGTTCGACCTGACTCGGCGAGTCACTACTTGGACTCGGCGAGTTCCAAAGTGTGACTCGGTGAGTCGGAGCGTCAGACAGAGGAAACTTCAGATTTTGTTGTTGTTTTGCTTAAGGATTATTACCATATTCGTTTTAAACCTATAAAATACGAATTTTATTGTCTCTTAAAGAATATCCTTGCCAAAACACAAGATAATTACCAATTAATTAGATAATAACTTCCTTATATGATTAAAGTTGATTATTTGTATTAATTGGGTAACTTATTTTGCAAGAAATTGAAATTAGGTCAAATATAGATAATGATGAAATTAATTGTTTAATATATATTATTTGTTATTTGATCCTTGTGTTATGAAAAGTTTCAATTTTCCCTTTTAGGTTTTATAGTTTAAATTTGAACTCAAAAGTTTAGTTTTGAAATTTAAATAGTTAAAACCCTAATGTTTTGAAAAGGTTTCAAAACTTGCCCTCAAGTTTTGGAATTTAAAAGTTGATTAAAGGTTTAATTTAGGAATGTTAAATTCTAAAACCCTAGTATTGTTTTGAAAAGTTCAAATCACACCCTTATGGTTTTATTAATTCATTAAGGTGTATAATTAAAAGAGGTTTAATAAATCCATAAAAGTTTAGGTTTACAATTTAATTGAATTAAAAGTATAATTGTTAAATTTGACCTCCTAGTATTTTAAAAGTGTAAAATACACCCTATACTATATATAACATTATATATATGTATGATTAAAAGTCAGTCTTACCGTTAGTAGGCCTCATTCACGAAAAGTACCACATACCAATCATATAATTGGGGCTAACTTTGGGGTATATTCTAACCTAATACACAAATATGAGCCTAGACTTGGGGACCAACCCTAGGGTTTCTTCCAACCCATCATATAATCATGGGTCTAACCCTGGGGTCTATTTTAACCCAATCAAACAATAATCAGCCTAGCCCTGGGGTCAATTTCAACCCAATCAGACAAACATATAAAAGTCATATAACAACTAGCATCCTACATAAATAATCTGGTGGGCCGGCATTGGTGCCTTCGACCCACAAGCGCAGTGCGGAGACACCTTAACTAAAGATATTCAAAACACACACTTGAGCTGCTGCTACTACGACTCCTCACAGTGATCATAACCCAAAATCAATTCTAATTAATAATCGGGATTCTAACCCCATAAACGAAGGTCTAATTCATCCTTTAACTTACTAAGTGAAAAAGACCATTTTGCCTTTCCCATACATGACCCAACTAGACAAGGCCCCAAACCCATAATGACCTAAGGCCCAAAAATGGGCCAAAAGGTTTTTAACAGTACGCACGACATATCCCTTACTATGCTCATCGTGCAACTCAATCTTGAAAGGGTTACGGGGCCACAACCCACTACGCTCAACGTACTCAGGAGTACACCCTACATAACCCCCCTGAAGTCCAAACTATCTTTTAATGCCTCAATGCTTTAAGACTTAACGTCCAAACATCAGATCTAAGCCTAATAAACGTCCACAATCATAAAGTTGCAACCTTTATGCCTTTCCATGGCTAAAAGGATCCCAAAACCAAAACCCTAACTCATATAACCATTTAAAAATCCATAGCTCTTGCATTTAAGAATAACAAGGACCAAGCTTGCATTTTTATGACACTAAACACTCTAAAATGCTTGAAAGGACAAATCAAATGGTTTGGAGTAGATAATACTCAAGAGACAAAGATTTTTGGGACAAAAGGTCATAACTTGCAACCTAACAAGATCTAGCAAGGCAAGCATCAAGATTTGAACTTTATACCTCCAGAGGATGCACAAGGATGAGAAGAATCTGGATCCAAAAGCTTGATAGAAACACCACAACTTCAAAGGTCATCCTTCACCACCAAGAATACCAAAATATCACTAAAAAGCTTCAAAAGTTGCACATAAGATTTAGGGTTTCAAGATAATGGAAAAATGGGATAGAGGCTAGAGATAAGGAGAGGTTTGAGGCCATTAAGTTATTTAAATAGGGTCCAAACCCTAAAAATTAGGGTTTGGAATCTTTGTGAGTACGCCCTATATACTCTTATGTATGCCCATCATACTCAAAAGAAATCCAACCACTCATTAACCAACTACGCCCGACGTACCAGGAGGTACGCCACATATAAGGACCGATTTTGCAAAGATTTTAAAATTAGAGACAAGAATGAAAGGTGCATGGAAAACAGTTGTTACATGTCAAAAGGTTGATTTTTTGAGAAAATCGAGTGTCACAACGTGACAATTGGGTAGTCACGAACTGACAAGAAAATTACGAGAACTGCGTTTCGGACCATCCTCATGATGTGAGACATAAGGTGTCACGACATAAAACCTGTTGTAGCCCAAGCCCATCATCTTTTCGGGCTGCCTTTGTATTTAAACCCCTCTAAGTCCATTTTAGGGTTCATTATCAACCTCTAACACCCTTTTTCCTCAGAAATAAACTAAACCTAATTCCCTTGGTGATTCATGGACTTTTGGATGATTTGTTGGCTTGAAAAAGAAGAGAAGAAGGTGTTCTATTGGTGGAGCTTGCAATGAAACATCATCATCATCATTATCTCATATTGTTTATGGACCTTTGTAAGTGTCAAAGGCTTAAACTTTATTGCTTAAAGTGGTTAGATCTAACTTGTTGTCCCATGTCTTTCATGTTTAAGCAAGTTTGAATGGAAGGAAAACATAAAGTTAGCAACTTTATGCATTCTAAGGGTCCCTTGAATATGATAATGTTCAGATCTAGAAGTTGGTTGATTATTGGATCCATGCATGTGTGTTTTGGTTTATTTTTTTTTTTCATTTTTTGACCTATAATGGATCGAGGACATGCATAAGGCATGCATGCCCATAAAGTAATCATTTTTATGGACCTTTGGAGTCTCCTTTAGCTTCTGGAAGAGTTAGGGTGAAAATTTAAAGGATTAAGGACTTAAATATTTGGATTTATGCTTCAAACTTGTCACGACATGACCATGAAATATCCCGTATCTGTAGAAGTATTTTGGGGCTCACGACGTGACAGATGGATGTTGACATCATGAGGTCAACCCAAAGGGGTTTTCTGTGACTGAGTTAGATGAGTTAGAGTGAGTCGAGTCAGAATCAGATCGAGTGCACTCTCACGACATGACCAAGGGCTGGTCACAATGTGAGGATCGTTGGTTGACAGTGTGGGCTATTGACTTTGAATTTGACCGATGAATTTCAGCAAGGGTTTACTTTTTGTCAAGTTTCTACTTTTAGAAGGTAGACTTAGGTTTTACCTTGTGTGGATTGTTAGGAGGTGTTTCACACCCATCATTTGGCAGCAAAAGCTGTTAGTTGTGGTCGGCATGACATTGAGCTGAGTTTTTAGTCGGCTTTGTGGATCAGGTGAGTCTCTTCATTGTACTCGTGGGTTGAAGACACCAATGTCGGCCCATTGTTTTGTGTTAGGTTTGATGCTAGATGTCCTTGTAATCCTTACATGTGTATGATGGACTCATCCCTTTATCTGTATGTTGGGTTGGGCCCGTTTTGCTTGTTGGGCGGGGTTCTTAGATTGTGTTATATAGGATGCTAGTTGTCTTTATGACTCTTGAATGTGTATGTTAGGCGGGGCCTGTTATGTATGTCGGGCAGGACCCGTTATGTACGCTGGGCAGGGTCCGATGGGTGAGCGGGGTCCAAGGTTATGTATGATATGAGGTATTTTGGGGAACTCACTAAGCTTCGTGCTTATGGTTTCATGTTTATGGTTTCAGGTACTTCCGGTTCCAGAGGGAAAAGCTTGACGTGATTATACTGCATCCACCAATGTTCCGTATGATTTGACTTGTTTTGTACTCTTTTGACTATTTGACATGTTTTTATATTATGATGGGATTTCTAATTTAATGAATGGTTTTTTTTTGATGAATTTAAAGAAAAATTTTCACTTATAGTTTTTGGGATGTTACACATGCGTTCTTTGTGAAATTATAAATGCTTTTTTATTTATTTATTTATAAAATCGTAAGTAAAAATATATTATTTTTTAACGAGAGTAATCTTAACGAAAGTTGTCGCAGACTCAAATACGATAGTGTGGATATAAAGATCGTTAAAATTTGAAATCGTATAAAGAAGTTACGACATCAGAACACAAAACCTAAGCTAAACCACAAGTCCTTTGCAACCAAGCAACCTATGCCGCGCTGGACATAAACATCAACAACCTCAAACATCTCATTAATGATTGTAAGAAAAACCTAAATGTGTACAAAAACAACAATGATGTATTTTGCAATAAAAAAATATTAAAGGCTAAATGTGCAAAAAAATATTATACATGCGTTCTTTGTGGATTTATAAATATTTCTTTATAAAATCGTAAGTAAGAATATATTACGTTTTAATGAGAGTAATCTAAACGAAAATTATAGTAGACTCAAATACGAACGTGTTGATATAAAGATCGTTAAAATCCAAAATCGTATGAAGAAGTTACGACATTTATAACACAAAACCTAAGTTAAACCACAAACCCTAAGCAACCAAGCAGCCCATGCCACGCTGGACATAAACATCAATAACTCCAAACACCTCATTAATGATTGTAAAAAAAACTTAAAGAAATCAGTCATAAATATTGAATGTATAAAAAATAATACTAAGGATTAAATTTGTACAAAGTAAGAAATATAATTTTGTTTTAAGTCATTTTTCTTAGTTTATTTGGATAGTTGATTATAAAGATTGAACGTATATAGTTTAATATTATGAATGAAAATACGAACAAAATAACTCAACCAAATATGTAAGTTGCTTGTACCTGCTGTTACCCACTGTAGGACCTCCACCCTGATGGCTATAGAGCAGAAATGACTTATCTATTTAGTAGCTACACAAACCAAAAAATTTATAACCGTATAGCTTAAAAAAAATTGATCGTATCACTTAAAAAAAAATAATACTAGAAAACAATCAAAAGAGTCACCAACACGTGTTATTATTAAATTATACAGACGTTTTAAAGCTACCTAACTCGTAAAAACCCTTGCTCCTATTTGGAGAGGAAACACTGCACTACTTTCCCCTCACCAATGGCGGCGGCGGCCTCTTCTTCCCACCTTCAATTTCAATCGCTCTCTTTCGCCAAAACCCTAAATCAATCTTCAAAGCCGATCACTCCCAAAACCTTAATTTCTTATAAACCCGCTTCCAAAACACTCGCTATCCGAGCTGTCATATCACAAAAACCTCCAGCAACTCAGAAATTTCAACATTGCTTCACCAAGAAAGACGATGGCTATTTGTACTGTGAGGGTCTTAAAGTTCAAGAAGTCATGGAGGCCGTTGAAAGAAGGCCCTTTTATCTCTACAGTAAACCTCAGATAACTAGAAACGTCGAGGCTTATAAGGAAGCTTTGGAGGGACTGAATTCGATTATCGGATATGCAATTAAAGCCAATAACAACTTCTTGATTTTACAACATTTGAAGAATTTGGGTTGTGGGGCTGTTTTGGTTAGTGGAAATGAGCTCCGATTGGCCATTCGTGCTGGTTTTGATCCTACCAGGTACTTATCTTTCAGTTTCATGAACCTGTAATAATTATCCGGAGAATATTGATTCGATGTATTTGTGGTTTGATGCGAATAATAGATGCATTTTTAATGGAAACGGGAAGCTTTTGGATGATCTTGTTCTTGCTGCTCAAGAAGGCGTATTTGTCAACATTGACAGTGAATTCGATTTGGATAACATTGTATCTGCTGCAAGAATCGCAGGGAAGAAGGTTAATGTATTGCTTAGAATCAATCCGGATGTCGACCCTCAGGTTTGTGATTCCCTTTCTCATATCGAATTCAAATCTTTCATCTCTATAATGTCAATAACTTAATATCTATAATCGATTTTAAATAGGTTCATCCTTATGTTGCAACTGGAAACAAAAACTCCAAATTCGGTATAAGAAACGAGAAATTGCAATGGTTTCTAGATGCTGTGAAGTCATACCCCGATGAACTTAAACTAGTTGGCGCCCATTGCCATCTTGGATCCACCATCACCAAGGTATTGTAAATGTAAAACATCATATTATCATCTACCCTTCTGTGTTGACCAGGGTTTGACTTTGACCGTTTTTTTAGGTTGACATTTTCAGAGATGCTGCATCAATCATGGTGAAGTTTATAGACGAAATTCGAGCTCAAGGATTTGATATTAATTATTTAAATATTGGAGGTGGTCTTGGGATTGATTATTATCATACTGGTACTGTTCTTCCTACACCCAGGGATCTCATCGACACAGTAAGCGTTATCTATATATATATTTTTTATATATATTTAAATAATTGATATGATGATATCAAATCGTTTATATTGTTTTAATGTTTGATTTGGTTAAGGTTAGGGAGTTGGTTTTGTCGCGAAATCTTAATCTGATAATTGAACCTGGGAGATCGCTAATTGCAAATACTTGTTGTCTTGTGAATCGTGTCACGGGTGTGAAAACAAATGGCACGAAGAACTTTATTGTGATTGATGGAAGCATGGCTGAACTTATTCGCCCTAGTCTATATGATGCTTATCAAGTAAGATTTTCTCATTTGTATAATAAGGAAATATTCGTAAATGGTTGGTGTCTTAATGCATTAAGCCATTTTTTTTTTTTTTTTTTGGCTTAATACATTAAATCAACTTGTCGAGTTCAAGTAAAAAAAAAAGAAATATTAAGTGCTTAACGTTTTTTAGAATATTGATTTTAGTTTTAAATTTAATATATGTAAATGTAGCACATAGAATTGGTTTCACCTCCACCACATGATTCTGCGGTTTCAACCTTTGATGTTGTGGGCCCCGTTTGCGAGTCGGCCGATTTCTTGGGGAAGGACAGGGACCTTCCTTCTCCTGCCAGTGTACATTCTATCTCCTTTGTTCTTTATTAATATAATTTTTTTTTTTTTTTTTTTTGCATTTTGATTTTCTGATTGTTGATTTAATGTTATTATGTTTGGTATAATAATGATTTAATGATGAGAATTTGATGTTTACAGGGTTCTGGGCTTGTAGTTCATGATGCAGGTGCATACTGCATGAGCATGGCTTCAACTTACAATCTCAAGATGCGTCCACCTGAGTATTGGGTATGTTTTTTCATCTTTGACTTTTTTTAACTCAAACACCTTATTTTAATTTGTAATAATTGTTTGAAAACGTATGTTGGATTCTTCACTTAGAGTTTGCATCTATTTGTTTAATGGAAGGAAGGGATAAAGATGAGAATTTTGGATTTGAACAATGGGCAATTTGACTAATGAAAGCCAACATGAATTGATTTTTTGTATGTTTCTGAATGATTTTTTTGTGAATGTTGTTAATGAAGGTTGATGAAGATGGATCTGTGGCGAAAATTAGGCATGGGGAGACTTTTGAAGATCATATGAGATACTTTGAGGGACTCTAGATCTAAATTTAAACTTTCATGGAAGGCCTTCATCTTTTACTCTGTTTTTGTATCTCTGATTCATGAATTTTAAGATTTCTAAATTCTGTTAATGTCGAATTCCTTTTTTGTGATGTTTTTAAGGTGTAGTGTAATTCACTTGTGGGTTTTTAAGTTGCAGTCTGAATTTACATGTTATCTTATAATCAACATGGGTTCAAACAGGAGTGGGTGAGAGAGTTGAAATTGAAGCATCAGATTAATTTTCTTAGTTGTCAAGAAACGCAAATGAATATTGATTCTGTTGCTATCGATCAATTATCTTGATCAGTTATATTCACGATTTTGGGCCAACATCTTTTAAATTCTTTAACACCTGGTTATGTTTAGATGGGCTCTCGGAGGTTGTGCTCTCCTGAAAGATTGATGAGAAAAAATTGGAAGAACAAGATTATTGAATTGGACTCCATCAGGAGGCTTGATCTAAAACAAAAAGTGAGAATAAGATGGGAGGTGGATGGAGATGAGAATAGTAAATACTTTCATGGTGTTATCAATGTGAACATTAAGAAAAATAGAATTAATGGTCTTATTGTTGGGGGTCATTGAGAGACTTACCTTATGGGTATAAAGGATGAAGTTTGAAAATTCTTTTCTTCTAAATTTGATGAGATCGACTTGGTGAGGCCCAAAATTATAAATGACAATTTTAAAAAGATTTCAGAAGAAGATAGGGATATGTTGGAAGCTTCATTCTCGTTGGATGAAGTCAAGAATGCGATCTGGAGTTGTGGTAGCTACAAAGCCCCTAGACCGGATGGTTTCACCTTCAAGTTTTTAAAGGAGTTTTGGGATGTTCTAAAAGATGATATTTTCAAGTTTTTGAAAGAATTTGAAGGCACAGGAGAGTTAAGTATTGGTTGCAATGCCTTTTTATCTCTTTAATTCAGAAGAAGCTCGGTCCTTTATATTTAAATGATTATAGGCCAATTAATCTTATTGGATGCATGCATAAAATTCTTTCAAAACTTCTTTCTTTGAGACTTAAGAAAGTTTTGGGAAGAATTATTGGCTTGGAGCAATCTGCGTATGTGGAGGGTAGAAGTATACTTGATGGTCCGTTTATTATTAATGAGATTTTTTTTGGATGAAAAAGATTAAGAAACAAGTTCTTATCTTCAAAATGGATTTCGATAAGGCGTTCGACTCTCTTAATTAGAGTTTTTTGGACTCGATTCTTGATCAAATGAACTTTGGGGTCAAATGGAGAAATTGGATTAAATGATGTCTCTCTTCCGGGAAAGCTTCCATTTTGGTAAATGGTTCTCCTATGAATGAATTTACTATTAGGAGAGGTGTGAGACAAGGAGATCCTCTATCTCCTTTTCTTTTTATTATTGCCATGGAGGGTCTTAGCATCTCAATGAAGGAAGCTTGTGATCGGTTCATCTTTAAAGGTATTTTTTACCTCATAATGGCCCTACTTTATCTCACCTTATGTATGCCTATGATGTTATGTTTATGGGTGAATGGTCCAAAGTTAATTTTGTCAATTTGAATAGAATTCTTCGATGTTTTTTCATTGCTTCGGGGTTGAAAGTAAACTTCGTAAAAGTAGAGTTTTTGGTATTGGAGTGGACGATCTTGATGTTACTCGTTTTGCGAATATTCTTCATTGTGAACCGACTTCTTTTCCTTTTACTTACCTCGGGCTTCCTATTGGCGCCAATATGAAACTTGCTAAGAATTGGAATATCATTGTGGATAGGTTAAAACCAAAGCTATCTTCATGGAAGGCTAGAAATCTTTCTTTTAGAGGAAGACTGACTCTTATTAAGTCCGTTTTGGAGAGTTTTCCGCTCTTCTATTTTTCTTTTTTCAAAGCTCCATCAAAGGTGATTGAGTTATTAGATAGATTAAGAAGGCGGTTTTTTTGGGGCGGGTACGATAACACTAGAAAGATACATTGGGTCGCTTGGAAGAAGGCCACGCAACCTAAAAAGTTAGGTGGTCTTGGTGTTGGTGATCTTCGTTCTATGAATATTGCGCTTCTTGCCAAGTGGTGGTCAAGGTTAAAAACTGAAAGTAACTCTCTTTGGACATCTTGGATCAAAGCCTTGCATAATATCTCTTGTATTGATGGGAAACCGTTTGCTAAGAATGACATTCCGGGTACTTGGCGAAATATTTTCCAAATAGCTTGGGAGCTTAAGGATTGGGATATCTCCCTTGAGGAGCTTTTTTTTTTGTAGAAATATGGGGATTGGTGATCAAACTCATTTTTGGAAGGATAAATGGTGTGGTGATTTGGCTTTAAAAGATACTTTTCCGGGCTTATGTAAGATTGAAGCTAATAAGAATTGCATATGATTGATGAGAAGGTTGTGTTTATTGGTGATTGGAAAAGGCCACCAAGAAGGGGCATTGAATCTGAGGAGTTGGCGAGAGTGAGAGATGTTGTTGCAGGTTTCAACTTTTGTAATCGTCCGGACTCGTGGTTGTGGAAAGGTGATTTGACAAGAATTTTTTCGGTCAATTCATTGAGGAATCTGATGGCACAGAAGTTGTATGATGGTGATACTTTATAGAGCTTCATTTGGATAAATTGGATTCCTATCAAAATTAATTGTTTTGTTTGGAGGATGCTTTTGAACAGGATTCCGGTAGCTTGTAATTTGGTCGGAAAAGAGATATTGTGCTTAACTTCACTGTTTGCGCGATGTGCGGAAATGTTAAGGAGTACGTTGACCACGTGTTTTTCTCATGTTCTTTTTCTTCTTTGATTTGTAATTGGTTTTCTTCTTGGTGTGGTGTGATCCCGCTGATTTCGAGTTGCATGGAAGATTTCTTGTTGTGCTTAAAAGCCCCGTTTATTGGTAAAAAACAGAAGAAGCTCTTTTTAGCCGTGTTATGTACGGTGCTGTGGTTCATTTGGAAGGCGAGAAACTCGTTGACGTTCAACAACATGAGATGTTCCTCTGTTAGGACGACAAATGATATTCAATTAGTTGCTTTCAATTGGATTAGGTCTTTGTTTAAGTCTATTTGTTGGTTTGATTGGTACATGTCTCCTTTTAATGCTTGTACTTTGTACTCTTTTGCTAGCTTCTTGCTTGCCGTTCCCAAAAAAAAATCTGACGCGACATCACTTTCTCGTTAATAACTAACTGTTATCGTCATGTTCTCCCTCTTCCAATCCTAGCACCTTACTTATTAACCCATTTTTCCATTTTTACTCCCGATAGCCAATAACACAATATATAAAAATCCACACTAAATTTCAAGGATCATAACAACATTTACTAACATAATTCACAAGGCAATTATTGCAATATCACATCATTTGTAAAAATGATTCAAATACCCTCATAAACAAATTAGTCTTTTAACATACTAACAAAGATCACAACCAACTTTTCTTACAACAGTGATACATTCTCATTGTATTATCAACTACAAAACATGTGTTACAGGACCTCATTAAATCCCGCAAATGTAACACAAATGAATAAAGGAAACATTATTTAAATAAAAGTTCCACAATGCTAGGAGGAGCCCTATATAAATGCTAGCAATTTTATAGATAAAAAACCTTCAAGACAAAATGCATATTAATGTTTTATTATGTGATTTTTTTTTGAATCTATTTGAAAAAAAATACTTTTTTAATAAATCCTCATGGCCTCTCTCTCGAGACCTCACAATCAAGGCATGTATTTCAAATTTTAATCTGGTGTTGTCATTCAAATTAGTTATGCTATGCATTGTGGGTTATTGTGGTGTGAGGTATGTTTTGGTTTTGGAATGTGACTTTGTGAATAAAAAAGTTTTATCTTACCAATTGTGTGTCTTGTGCAGTTGTATTATTCCCTCAAAGAAAATATTGAAACAAAGACCTAATTTCTGCTTCGTGAACCGAATCCATTGAAGCAAAGGCCTAATATCATATCATACTGCATGATCATGGCTTCAACTTACAACCTCAAGTTGCGCCCACCTGAGTATTGGGTATGTTTTTTCATCTTTGACTTTTTTAACTCAAACACCTTATTTTAATTTGTAAATGTTTATTTTCACCTAGAGTTTGCATCTATTTTGTTTGATAAAATAATCGTTGCCATCGTCATCACCACCATTGCAACCACCGTCACCACCCCACCACCACCACTTCTACTAACGGCACAGACACATCCACCACCACCGAAATACTACTAGTGTTTACTACAATGTTCTTGCATTCTCTTAACATACTCATAGTATATGTCGACTTTGATCCGTAGCCATTTCCATTTTCAACAGCTCTAGATCTGAATAACATAGTTACTATAATCTGTTGGAGTTAAGAAACATAAAAAAATTGCCGAAATTTTCTACAATAAGAGCATCCACAATGGGAAGTTTAATGGAAGAGTTGAATGAGGTGTTATGCCTACTTGTCATTCAATGAATACAACTCCACCATTGTGAAATGCCACCTTGGCATTCAATGAATTTGGAGTTCAATGGTCATTGAACTCTTCAATGGGAAAAATGAAAGTCTTTAAATCTTTAAATAAATATTTTTTAATATGTTCGCATTGTGGGATAAAAATAAAAAAAGTTGTATGGAATAGTGAATGATGACGTGACACTCCATTGAACTCTATAGAGTTCAATGCAGTGTGGATGCCCTAAAGGTGTGTGTGCAAAACGATTTCTTAACATACACATATTTATGGAGACAGAACATGAAACATTGCAATTCTTGATGAACTATTGTACCCGTTCAATATTTGGCAGTTGAGATAACTGCCATAGCTACCAATTAACAAACTTTACCTACCAACTAATTATAACTGCCATATTTTCAAGAATTCTAACATAATTACCATAATAACCTTAGTCTAGATTAACTTTCAACATAATCACGCTTCCAATAAAAAAAGAAAAAAAACCTATGCCTAAAAATCGGGAATATCTCATATTAGTTGAAAAAATATTATCAATTCCATGTATATCTCTAAGTGATAAAGATTCTTTCTTATATACCGGTATATACACAATTTCAACGACTCCCTTCTGCCTAAAACCCGAACGTATTCTTCAAAGCAGATCACACCCAGAACCCAAATCTCTTTCAATTCCAATTCCAAAGCATTCACTATCAGAGCAATTAATTCGCAAAAGCCTTTAGAAACCGAGAAATTTCAGCATTCTTTTACCAAGAAAGACGATGGGTATCTGTACTGTGAGGGTGTTAAGGTTCACGAAGCCATGAAGCGTGTTAAAGGAATGCTTTTTTTAGTTACAGTAAGCCTGAGATGCCATTTTTTCTTTGCAGTAAGCCTCAGATAACTAGAAACGTTGAGGTTTATGAGGCGGCTTTGGAGGGATTGAGTTCATTTATCGGACATGATGTTAAAGTCAATAACAACTTCAAAGATTTTACAGCATTTTAACGCATTTCAAGATTTGGATATTATCATTTGAAAGGTCCACCCAACTATAATAGTGAAAATTCCTTGGTATTTTGATGATATTGCTATAGTTTGGGAGATTTTTGAAAGTACAATACAGTAACTTGAAGATATTTAATTATATTGAAGTATAGAATACCATAATAGACAAATCAATGAAAGTAAATTGCTAACTCATGCATATGAGATATGACACCATTATTATATGTATAAGGAAAAGGATTAAGGTTATTTAAGGTTATATATGTGTAACCAACGGTCTCTCATATTCATGCACAACAGGTAATTATTGTTTTAAGGAGCTAGGGCGAACCAAAAAGAAAGGTAAAAAAGTGTATATTTCAATCAGTAAATTTGACTCTAAGGATATGGTATATTCTAATTCTAAATACGGACATTATGGAGTTAATTAGGGTGTATATACAATCAAAAGAGAGTAACTAATTGTGTATAGTTGATTACCTATATATGAAGTTAATAATCCAGAGGTAAAAAGAACCCCTCTTTACATCTCTTTTTATATTTCGTGCATACCTTGCCATGTATCTTTGTACTACAATAACAAAAACATGAAAATAATCATATCCGAGATTTTTTCAATAGGCCCACTCCAAATCTGGTAGAACATTCGCGGAGTTGAAATGTTTTCTAAATGACATGAAGTCGTGATGGTTGTTGGTTGCACTACAAATATGAACAATAAAGGATTAGTGAACTTTTACTTTGAACCTAGGGTTTTGATCTGATGATGGAACAAGTTATGTGTTCTAGGTATTAGTTTTTATTAAAAAAAATTAACAAGAAGCAGGTTACCCCATGAAGTAATTTTACCTTGACAAGTATCCAATTCATTGGATGTGTTGTGTCAATATCTTCCTTAAGCCTTACAACAGCCCTAAAATGAAGATTAGAAAAAAAAATTAAAAAAGCCATAGAAAGAAATAACGGTCGGAAATAAAAAAAGATTTCTTACTCTTCGACATATTTCACGACTATGTAGTTCTCCACGGGCGTCTCATCCGGATTTTATTGGGACTCCAAGATATACCCTATGCCTTGGTTAGGGCAGATTACTAGCTGCATCCAATGCAATCTAGTAATGTTAATACATTTTAGTATACACAATAAAGAAATAAAGTCAATAAAAATTAGATCAGTAAGATTCAATACCCTTGCCAATAGGGTGCAAAAAAAGTTGTTTGTCTTTATGGAAGCACATTGCATCAACAATGTAACTTACAACACCCTCACCATTTGACTCGTATATCGTTGCCTGAATCTCACTCGGGGAAATGAAAGCATATTTGTTCACTTTATTCCCATCACGTGTTTCAGGCATTGCATGTAACATGCTACAAACCAGAAAATATACATTAAAAATGTAAATACTATAAACGAAAATAATTTAAACATTGTAGTTTTTACTTACATTTAAAACCAAGTTATAACACTAATATCAAGCCATTGTTTATTCAACAGACGTAAAATCTCCTCGGGGTAAAAGTAAGTTTCAATTTTCTAAGCTCCAAGGATCCTGGGTTTGGCTTCAACATAAATCGCATCATCACGAGCTTCACAATTCATCAAACGTCTATACATTCTTTTCATGACTAGGGGAATTTTTTCTAGTTCGACTTTCTTATTAGAAGTATGTGGTATCAAACTTTCCTTTGCTGGCTTGGTCTTCTTCATAACACCCGTCGAGATTATTGGCACACTCTTGGTTATGCGAGGTTGCTTTGTTTATGTATGAACATTAAAAATTTGTTTGATTATGATATATTGGTACAATTTAACATATACATATAATAACTAACTAGAAAGGTTACCCCCTCTACGCGGGGGCCAGAAGCTTTCAATGTTGTTTCCGAATCGATAAATATGATAGACGTAGAAAGTGCAATGATGAAAAGCCCGGGCTTTGCCCTGGGCCGTTTTTTTCATGTTTTTATGAAAAAAATGTAAAAGTTTTGATTTCAAGGACCAGAAGTGTCAAAATGGCTAAAGAATTAAATTGGGTAGGAATTAGCAACTTTTTAGAAAAGGGATCAAAGTTGTCAAACCGTTAAAGTTTTGTGGCCAAAATATAAATATTAAAATCTTCCTAAAAAGTGTAAAAATATTGATTGCAAGGACCAAAAGTGTCAAAATGGGTAAAGAATGAAGATCAAAGTTGCCAAAAAACATTCAAATTTACTATTCCTGACTTTGAAGCCCAACAATAATACAAGGACCAATTCTGCCAAAAAAATGACAAGTTCACTATTCATTTTCTTAAGAGCTTATATATATATATATATAATAATAATAATAATAATAATAATAATAATAATAATAATAATAATAATAATAATAAGGTTAGAGAAATTATCGGGTCAACAACTACCTGTAGAGAGAAACATCTTTTATCTTGTTCAACATTTGGCTTAAACTGTGAGGATTGTTAACAAGTTAGATGTAGATGTATGCACAACTATTTATTACTCTAATACTAAACAAAACTAATGATAATTCTATGTACCTAAATGATCTTAATTGCATTCCTTGACCATTGAACAATACCATGAAGCACCTCATACAACTTACTCGCTTCTTCGATCGAGACAGAAGGAGGGATATAATCATATTGATTATAGATCTTGTCTATTGATACCCTCAAATGATTTGCATTTAAAGGAACTGAATATATTTGTCCATTCCCATATGGAAAGACCATCCCTTTTGCACATTTCTGGTTCTTCACGCCATATGGTATCACTAACTCACAAGTAGTAGGAGTTTGCAAAAATATAATGTATATGTTAATATATGATCAAATATCTTGTATATAAGAAAAAAAACACATGATTACCTTTATCCCATCCAACTCATATGATACTGTCGAGACGAAACTATTTTTCTTGAACACCGGGCTGGTAATGTGTATGCCTTCATTCTTTGAGCGAAACAGTTGCATATATGTTTTCATCTCTTCTACCTGAGTATTCATCTCTTTTATCTTGGCTCCATTTTGGCCTCCATTATAGCCTCAACCTCGATCTTCATCTGATCCTTAATATCTTCCAAGTTATATTTATCATGGCTCTTCCTTTTTTCTTATCAACCCTAGGCATGGATTGTCTCAAGCCAACATTATGCCTAACAACCCTCGTACGACCTAGGTGCTCGGGTCCTAACACCTCTGTAAGCACATCAGCTCACCAATCTCCATGAGATAATTGGGTATCTTTTTCAATCTTTTAGTCCAAATAAAATTACAATGGTAATTAAATCCAAAATAGTTTTAAAATAACATTACATAATGAATATTTAAATTACCAATTCAGATGTCAATGAGTAGAGATCAGAAGGTAACGAGTATATCCCTATAGGATCACGTTTTAACCTAGCAAGGATAAAATTCCTTGCACGTTCACTTCTTATATTATGAAATTCCATTGATTCACCAAACTCCATCTCTTTTTCCCATTGAGGTTTCATACCATGATACCCACGTGGGACTATCTGAGGTGGATATTTGTTCAACTTTGTAGTCTCTGTAGATTTGCTGCTTATTTCCTTGAAAGAAGTAAGTAGCAGAATTAGAAACATTGCAATATACTATTATCATATAAAGAGGGGTAAAGTGAGCTAAACATGGAAGCCCGATGATGTTTTAAGTTGAACAAAAGTGTTTCATGTAGGCTCGTCTAGGTATGTATATTTAGGTACTAGATTTCTACCCTTCTTTAGGTATTCTTTAACAAGCCTTCTCTTGTAAGCCTTCCATGACTGATTGCAAATTTTTAGTACCTGCTTTTTGTGCCTATCATCTTCTATATTCCAATGTTTTTCTTGTTTTTACAATAAAGTACAATAAATATTATATATATATATATATATATATATATATATATATATATGAATGAATGAATGAATTAAATGAAAGTACAATTAATAGGCTCACACAAATACCTTAATGTTTAACCACAATTCATCGATTTTAGCCTTAGGAACTTCATCCCAACGAAATATGAGGATAAAAATCCTCGTCCTTACCATGACTCCACAATAATTGCTAAACTGAGATTGGGGCGCTCCAATATTTTGGCCTAGCTCGTCAAGTTTAATTTCCAAATCCACTTTGTTTTTTGGGTTTCCACATATCAGTGTCACACTTTTTTTTTTCATTGTGGTTATCCATTGTATGCCTACAAAACCAGGTAACATAATTTCAGATATACATATTATGGAAGTTATTGTTAATGTGTATTATGGTGAAGAAGAAGATGGTTCAAAAGTTGAAATAGGTGTTTGATGATGATTGTTAGCTTCTTCAAATTGAGAAGTCAACGTGCTAACTTCAGTTTCATCTCCCCAAAACAAGATATTTGTTGGGAAAGTTTATGAATCCGCATTTTCTGTTGATTCTTCTTGTGTGTGACGAATTTCAAGCAAATGATCGACTGAAATTTCAATCTTATCAGAAACATGGTTTCTGCAAATCGGATAAGTCAAATGTGAAAGAAACCACATATCAGTACATTCAACACGAAATCCATGGCTACATTTTGGTAGAATTCGAGTTTTTTCTCCTTTATCGAGCCCTGATAAAAAATAACACATTCTAATCCTTCTTTGAAGTCTTTCGGGTTGAACCAGAATACCAATTATCAGTTATATTTCCTGTAAAAAAAAAAATACTAAAGCTCTACTTGAAAGTGAGGAGTTACAAATTGTTATGTGTACAGAAACTAGGAAAGAAAAGAACTTGAAAAAGTTTGATACTATTACACTAATTTGTGCTTGTATCTTGGGTTTCGTTCATGAAATAGGGGAAAAAGACAATTAGAAGAATTACCTGTGAAATGTTGTGACAACCCAAAATTTCTATCTAGTACACTTATTCAAATCAATCAAGGCCAGACTCGTTTTTGCTATCTTCTAGCATTGTTTAGAGTCAAATTGAGTGTTCTAAACCTAGTATAACCAAGGTATGAGGCTAGGGATGAGTGTATTTGAGTTCAACACCTTTTAAATGAGCCAAACACCCCTTCATGAGGTGTGTGCGGCCGCACACATGGGTGTACGGCCGTACACCCATCCTAACCGTACACTCTCATGTATAAATGAGAGACTTAGCCTTCATTTACCTCTTTTCACACTTCTAAGCCAAGAAATCGACTTCTCTCTCAAGTATCATCCAATTTCTCGTCTAGATCTTCAAGTTGTAAGTGTTTCTTCCTTTGATTTGATGATTCATTACACTATCTAGTAAGGATCTATCATTTCATCCATGAAATTACTCATTTTGTTTAGATCTTCAAGTGTTCTTCAAGAACACCAAGAACACCTACTAAGTTTTTGGACCTCAAACACCCCTAAAGGCTTCTATATTGTAAGTACCACTCCTCATGCTTGTTACTTACTAGCTTTACTCCTTAGAATTTGTCAAAACCATGATCATTAAGGAGTGTACGGCCGTACACACCCCATGTGGCCATGCACCCCTTTACTTAGTGCATAATGGCCTCAAAACTCATGTTTTATGCTAGCACTTGATCAAGAACACTTAGGGATGCATGATAGAACCTTGGAATACACTTTTGACCATTTTTACATGAATATCAAGGGTGTACGGCCGTACACTCCTTGTGTGGTCGTACACACCCTTTTTAAGGCCTAAAATAGCATCAAACTTCCATTAAGGCTAAGTATTGGTCAAGACACACTTCCAAGATGCTTAAAAGGACTCATGTGCATGTTTCACCATGAGTGTGCAGTCGTACACCCACTCGGGCCGTACACTCTGGCCGTACACACCCATGAAACACACCATTTTGGCCGTACACTCCAAGGTGTGGCCATACACCCATCATATGCAACCCTTGGTACTTCTAGCACTTGAATCTAAGTGTTTTATATGTCCTAGGGTGTCTTTACTTGCATGATTAGTTATTCAAACACTAATCATATACATATATATGTCATTATATGCTTATTAGGATCCGTTGTGCTCAAGTCTTCACTTGACACTTAGCATCCTACAAACCGATCTTTCATTCCTATCACTCACTGCAGGTGAGTTCATACCCCTTAACTTATCTTTTAAATGATTTTAAATGCTTTTATCGGGGGGAATACAAGTAGAAACATTATAGTTATTATATCAATCACAGGTGATTAATAACTATCAAACAGACAGATTTCTTATACTTCAAACTATACTTTCAAACAAATTGCTTCAAATCGTTTTACAAACCCTTTTATATGCAAAACTCCTTATTAAACTCTTTCAAACTTATATTTTTTCAAAATCATGTCTATATAAATATAGTTATATAAGTAGGATTGAAAGGACTCAGGACTGATAGCTCACCTTACTTCCTGTTCCTTGTTTGGTTGTGGACTTAGGGTATAGGTTGTTTGTCCGAAGGTTGTTTGAATCTTGGTTATATATTATGTGTATGTATATAGATATTAAAGTTCTACATTCAATTCAATACCTTTGGGTAACAAAGGTGTTCAAACACGTTCATTCATACAAACAACTTTACTAGTAAACTATAATAGGTATAGTTTAGGAAGTCACTACTTACCATTACTAGAACAATGAAACATACAAGAGTCAGTTCATTCATGAGTCGATACAAACATACTATCTTGAGAAAACAGAAAGAACATACTATGATGAGAAACTAAGAGATCATACAATACACTACACTATACAAGAGAACATACTATGATGAGAAACCAAGAGAACATACACTACACAAGTACACATAGAACATACAAACACTAGAACATACTATATAAACACTAGAACACTATAACATTAATGTGAGCCACTACTTCATGGCATGGAAATCAATTTTTGTGTCACGTTTTGCAACCAGAGTCTCTTGGAGGGAGAGCGTGAGTTGGTGTATAGATCTATACGGGATTGACTATCCTACACCTTGCTGCTAGCTATAGTGGGACCTGCAAGTCTACAGGTGACTAATGTCATACCATTTCGACGTCTTCGAGCGTCGTGTTACACTAGTTGATTAAGTATGGTTACAATCATATCACATTCTAACTTAATTAACAAACTGGTTTAAGGTAGTTAGTACATTGGTAGTTACTTACATACAATACTACAAGTACATCAATATTATTTTCCCATTACATTCAAATTGTGATATTCTCACATAAATGGTAATGTAAACTATATTTCAGGCAAATGATAGTCTATCTTTTGCGAAAATTACACCCTTTTACAAACAAACAACATACAGAACATTCGGGCCTTGGTAGAAGGCTGCTTTTAGTAGAAAATATAGGATTTTCTAGGAGATACAACCATTTACAAACATTTACAAATATGTACTACAAACACTATCATACAAGCAATGACACTAAAATACTGATGAACTCACCAACTTTAATGCTGATCTACGCTTTCAAAATAACTTGTATTCTCAGGTCATCAGTAGACAGGTACCAATGCCAGGTTTTGAGAAGATGGAGCACGTTCAAGACTCGTCTCTTATTTTGATTCATATTTTTGGTGTCTTATAAATTTTACAAAACAATTGTATTAAATTATATTATTAATGCAATAGATGATGTTGTTGCTTGTTTACTATTATGCATTGTTGTGATACTGTACATGACGTCCTCCGCCCCGGAACGTTTCCTCCGTTCAGGTTTTGGGGTGTGATAAATGTTCTCACAATACAATTGGACTGCTCTCTGCTTTCGTCATAGTGGTTTGCTCTTCGATGTTCTAACAAAATTTTGTTTGATATCTATGGTCTCCTCGTCAACTGCATTCTCAAGCCTTAAACCCTAAAATTGAATATAGCGGTGAAAAATACGAGCCTAAAATTGCTCCTACCATGATCTAATGGATCATAGGGTACTAGTTTTTCGAAAATTGGTAGGGTATTCGTCAAAATTTTGATCGTGGAGCAACTGGAAGTCACACTCATTTTTCTGTATGTCTATTGAAAAGAAATTTATGATTTAATAAAATTTATGAGTACCTTTGGCATATAAACCCTCGGTATACTCATAAAGGTGTTATTGATTATAAAACTAACAAATATCCGTATCAACACGGGTGGGAGAGAAAAAAATGGTGCATTCCAGCTATTTTGATCTTCTTAAAAAAATCTTTAATTGTCAAAAAAAAAATGATACAATGGTTATTATAATAGGTCTAGTGGTGTTATATATGTGTATTTTTAAAATAACTCTATTTTTTGTATGTAAATAGAGTCCTATTGGTTATGAAAACAATATTCTATTTGATTTTGTACGACTTGTTTTTTGTGAATAGTACTCTATCTCTAATATGATACGAATTCTTATGCAACTGTATTCTATTAAGAGTAATCTATTTGCCAGTTTGTAGTAGTGTATGATGAAGTTTATAGACGAAATTCAAGCACAAGGGTTTAATATTAATTATTTAGATATTAGATGTGATTTTGGGATCAATAATTACTATACTGGTATCGCTCATCCTACACCACAAAATCTCCTTGACACAGTAAGAATTATATTTATATATGCATAGAATTAATCACTATTGGGTTATTGTTAATCTTCAAAATTCAGCAGAAAAATTGTGTTTATGTTTGATTTGCTTAAGGTTCGGAAGCTGGTTTTGTCTCAAAACCTTAATCTTATTATCACACCTGGTAGGTCGCTGATTGCGAATACTTGTTGTCTTGTTAATCGTGTCAAGCGTGTAATAACATACCGCACAAAGAACTTTATAGTGATCGATGGTAGCGTGGCTGAGCTTTTCAGTCCTAGCCTCTATGATGCATATCACGTAAGATTTTTTTTCATGACTTATATATGTTCACTTACTTCACTAGAGAAAGTTTTGTTGGCAATTTTTAAGAAGTAATTAGGACTTGACGTGGAAAATTTTCTTTACCTGATTTTCTCTATTAAGTGGTTCATTCATCAAGTAAGAATTAATAAAAACAACCACATATAAGTATTACAACTTCCATTAAGTAAAGAAAACAACATCGAGTTTCCATCTTGACAAAATGCTGCTTCAATATTTGTTTTTAAAAAAATATACGAGAGTATGACACACTTTGGAAAACGGATGGAAAAAATAAATGTGAGATATTTGTAAAATGTTAGTAATCGATAAGGTAATTAAGCGTAAATTTCTGTAATTAAGTTATACTTTCTATATTAACTAACAAAAACATATATAACTTACCTAGTTGAGTATAATCTATATGAATGCTGGTTTCGCTTCCACCACATGATTTTGTGGTTTAAACTTTTGATGTCGATATATCAAGAAGTTTTCAAAAATGCCAATTTAATCGGGTCCTTCCTGCTCCAACCATTGTACTCTCTTCCACCATTACTTTTTATTATTATATTTATTTTTCATAATCCGTTTCAGATTATTGATTTAATGATCATGGTTATATAGAAAGTTCATCTTTACAGGGTTCTTGGCTTGTAGTTCATGATACTGGTGCAGACTGTATGAGCATGACTTCAAAAATGTGCCCACCTGAATACTGGGTAGGTTAATTTTGAGTTTCTACATTTTGAAGTTAAACCACTATATTTTAAGTTGTAATCTGTAATTGATTAGCAATTTCTGGTGCCATTCAAAATTCTTCGGTGGTTACTTTTCCAGAATATCTGTATTTATTATTTTTTTCGTTTGCTAGAAGGAAGCCAAAAAGATGAGAAATTTTGGGTTTGAATAATATGATGTTTGACATTCAAAATTCAAAATGAAGTGACTTTTGCAACATTTTATGAATTAAACGTCTTGAATGATAAAGGTTGTTGAAGATAGATCGGTGGCAAAAATAAGGCATAAGGAGACTTTTGAAGATTTTAAGTTCTGTATATAGTGAATTTGTTTTCCTTAGTATGTGAATATCCTCTTTAATAAATAAAGTTTTTTTTAACACATGTCATATTCTCATTCAATTTGTTAAATGTTATTTTATGGTTATTTTGAATTAATTTTATTTTTTATATGTCATTTTATAAGTTTTATTTTATTTTATTTTATTTTTATTTTATTAAGTTCCACATAATATTTTAATGTAATAATTGCAATAAATGTAGTAATAAATGGATATTAATTTCATTAAGAAACATACCTTTTAATTTCAAAATTCATAAAATTAAAATTTATTAGTTTTTTTTGTTTTTTATTTAAATTATTTGTATAAATTTAAAAGATAAAAAATATTTCCATTATAATAAAATCATTATTTTTCTTATTTTCTTATAAATTCAAAGTTCTTAAATATTTTGATATTTATATTAAATTTTTTTTAAAAAAAATTTAATTCATGTAATAAATGAGTTTCACAATTGGTTCTTACTATATTTCACATGTGGGGAACCTTTTGTTTTCCTTTGTAATGATTTTTACTATATTTAGAATATACTTTACTCTTGAGTCTTGATCATGCCAATGGGATATAAATGTACCATCCAAAGAAAATCTGGTATGGAATTTGCAATCTGCAATAATATTTAATGACATGAATACTCTAATAATCATAATCAAAATATAGAATATCAACTAATAACGACATAGACTATATGTAAAAACAATTTCTTTATACTTTTGTAAGTTTTTATTATTTTAAAATATATTTAATATCATTTGTAGAAAGTTACATTAAAGTTTAAAACGTTGATGTTCAAAAATGCTTTGTTCAAAAATGCTTTCTTACTGGTCAATTATGAATTCAATGTTAGTGATTTTAGTATCATCATGTCATTTTATGTAACTAGAATTAATATGTGAGCTAAAAGACTTCATACTTTGTACTCTAATATATGTACGAGTTTGTGCGGAGTACACACATATATAAGATCATTTGAGACCATGTTAATTTTGTGAGATCGTGAGACGCAATCTAAAAATAAATTTAAAATGTAAAATAAAAGGAACAATCCGAAAATTATTTTTTCATTATTATTTTCGTCATTTTATTTACCTAAAAAAATAAAAAATAAATAAAAATTACCTTTTTTTTTTTTTGAAAAATATATGAAATATTCTAACAGAATATTACACTGTCAATATTCTATTATGATTTTTAAAATGTTAGAATATTCTAGTATTCTATTAAATTTGTCAGATATATAAAATATTCGAATATTCTAATACTGTAGTAGAATATTTCATAGATATTTTAAAAATAAGAGTAATTTTTTTTATTTATTTTTGGATAAAAATGATGAAAATAATATTTCAAAAAAATATTTTCAATTATTTTGCATTTTAAAAATGTTTTCTTTTATCTACAAAATGAATGACTAGGATTCATCTTCCCGTTTCACAAAATATAATGGTCTCACATGAACCTAATCTTATATCCTCCTTAATAAATAAAGAACTTTTTTTTTGTCATATCACAATTCTCTTATTCAATTTGACAAATGTCAATTTGGGATATATATATATATATATATATATATATATATATATATATATATATATATATATATATATATATATATATATATATATATATATATATATTTCAAATGTCATTTATGAGTTTTCCTATTTTATTAAATTCCATATAATATTTTTTAGTATAATAATTACAATAAATATAGTAATAAATGAATATCAATTTTATTAATAAGCTTACCTTTTAATTTCAAAAATTTTAATTTAAAGTTTATTAATTTATTTTGTTAATTTATTTAAATTTAAATGTTAAAAAACATTTCAATTTTAACAATTTATTATTTTTCTTATTTTCTTATAAATTCAAAGTTCTCAATTATTTAGACCTTCATATTTAACTTTTTTTTTTTTTTTTTTTTTTTTTTTTTTTTTTTTTTTTGAAAATTAACCTATGTATATATATAAAAAACATTCCAAATGCTTTTTATATATACAAAATTCTTAATCAAATAATCATTTAAGTAAAACAAAAAGTTTGAGAGTTTCAAATTAACATATAATTTATTTTAACTGACTTCCTTTATAAAAAGATTTATAAATAGATAAACATAATATACAATTTCAGTTAACCAGTAAAAGGATAACAAGCAAGATATTCTCTATTTTCTTTTAAACTAAAATTTAGTTTTTCTCTAAAGAAGAAAAAGAACTGTCACTTTATGCACCGATATATGCTAGCTGAGTCAACTCTTCATCACGAAGCGATTGTTGCTGCCTCGCAATAAATGCCTCCACCGTCCGCCGGAACTCTTCGCCACTCAATTCATCCGCTGCGCAACTCTTCTCCTCTACCACAGTCACACAGCCACCACGATCAATCTTCTTCGACATGTTTCTCTCCGTCACCGAGCGTCTTAATTCCCGGTGAGTTTGATTGTCCTTTCTATTCACGATCATAAGTTTCTCCGATTGACTCCTGCAAATCTTCTTCTCTTCACTCGGAACAATTTCAGTAGTAGCTACAGTTAAAATGTTACCGGGGTTTACTACGTTCTTCTCGCATCTCTTAACATACTCATCGTAAACATCGATATTTCCGTTGAGATCTCCATTTTCAGTAACTTTAGATTTGAATAATAGAATTAAGATAATCACGTTTCCAATCACAAAAACAAACCTCGGGCTAAAAAAAGCGAAGGAAACTCCCCTGAAATGCTCAACGGAGACTCTAATGGCGAACGGAAGTTGACAAGATAACTTTGAAGCTAACACAAAGAAAACAAACATCTCCATGAATCGAAATAGATTCGTGAGACTTTGAAACCTTCGGAATCGGAACATGGCGTTGGTCTTTTCAAATTTCAAATCGATAGAATTCATTTTCCAATTGAAACTCGAGATGGAGTGTTCTTTGTTTGTTAGCCTACTACCTCTTTTGACTTGTGATTAGATCGCTGAAGGATTAAGAACTTCGATCATTTGAGAGTGTTTTTGTTTTTGGTATTTGAGTGAAGAAGATTAGGTGGTGGGGGCGTGGTATTTATAGCAAAGAAAGTTGCATTATCCAAAATTCCATCTTTAAGTACAAAAGCTATCAAACCACAAAGTTTTTATATTCTTTTGAAGTCACTATAGAAAAAGATTTCCAATAAAAACCATTTTAGAATAATTAGTGTTTGGTATTACTATTGCTATTATTATCTTCTCATGTACAGTTAAATAGCAAGGTCCGAAGAGGTGAAAACTCCGAAGTAAAAGCCGCACAGCAATGTCATGTCAAGCAACCTAAAATAAACCAGATTTGATAACGGAACATCTGTTAATTAAGTTCAACCTTTGTAATACAATGTAGTTTTTAGGGTCATCATATGTTTTCAACCGTGTGCATATTATGTATGAGTTGAATTCTAAAATGTACTGATACTAATTTACCTTTTAATGTTCTGTTTGTTCTTTCCAAACACACATTATAAAAATATCGGTTGCTTTGGTTGTCTGTAAATTAGTGTAGTTGCTTTTAGGGATAGAACTCGATCCATTCATTTCATCAATACAAGAGATATTTCTCATTATATTCTTATTCATATTCTAGTTCTTATTCATTTACTTGTTTACTATTCCACATTTACTAGTCTTTATTCTATAGACCTTGTCATGTCAATTAGTATTAGAGATTAAGTGGTTTTGTTCTTTTTTAGCTCTCATCTTATCGTTGCAAAACCCCTGCTTTATATATATATATATATATATATATATATATATATATATATATATATATATATATATATATATATATATATATATATATATATGAAAAAAGTGAATATGTGGCTGTCATGTATGTAATGTTAGGTATAGAACCATCACAACTAACTTTATTTTGATTAAAAAACACATTTTTATTTCATTGTTAGCTTATTCCTATTGTCTTTGAACTCATATTATATTTGATTTCATGATTCATTTCAAATATCTATCTATTTCAAATGTGTTTTTTATTAGACCTCTAGTAGGTTTCATAACTCCTTCAACACCTATCTTATGTATATTTGTACGATTTTTCTATGGTGACTTATGGAAAGAGTTTTAGTGAGTTTTTTAATGAACAATTTCAATCTTTCAATATAGTTTTCTTTATTAAATTTCAATTTGGAGACCTATAAGTAGTTGGTATAATATTTTTATACATGGTTTGTGGTGCAATATTAAACTTATATAATTCCATAAAAATATATAAAAAGCTTAGCATAAGCTCTAAGAGATGACACAAGAAATATGGACGAGAGATTTGATTGCATTCTGTTAAAACCGTGTAGTTTTTTTTATGGTTTTATATTTAACATTAGGTACATGACAGCCATATATTCTCTAAACCTATATATATATATATATATATATATATATATATATATATATATATATATATATATATATATATATATATATATATATATATATATATAAGTGAAACTTTGATGACAAATCATTGTTGTAAGATTGAAAAAATGAAAGGTTACTATTTAATTTTATTTATTGTCAAAATCTCGCAAGATAATATGATGTTTTTGTAATAATATGAGAGATTTTGGTATTTTCGGTAAATGTTAATTGTTTGAAAGTTAAATATATAAAAGGAAAAAAAATGTAAATTTCAACCCCAAATGTGTGTTTCATTTAAGCCCCTCCCTCCTTGGGCTTAATTTCTCTGTTATATATCAAACTCTCATTTAGTGAGTATTTTTTTTTTTTTTTTTCATATTTCGTTTTTTGACTATAATTTTTGTATTTCTTTGAAAAATAAAAACTGAAAAAACTAAAGTTCTTAAAATTTAATTCTTTATAAAATTAGCACAATCATGAAAATTTGAAAAAAAAATTATTTGTTAATTTTTTTTATAAAATACCCAGAAAAAGAATTTTAAAAATTATAAAAATTTAAGTGATACTCTTACTAAATATACTAGTTACTTTGTAAAAAAAAAAAATTAAGAAAAAAGTTTTTGAAATGTTTATTTTTAATTTTAAGAAATATTAGTTTTTAAAAAGATATTGAACATAATGTGATCCAAAATGTAATTATTTAAAATACTTATGATTCAAAAAAACTTTTGACTCAACTTGTTTATAATCTTTAGTTTGTTATAATCTAAAAATATCTAGATTAAAATATTTTATAATCCTTAGTTATACATTTTATGTTTCAAAATTAAATGATTCAATATATATAATGATCCATATTTTTTTTAACAAAAACTATATTTAATTGCATATATTATTTGATCCAAAATCAATTGATTCAAAAATGATTTGATTCAAAATAATTTGATTCAAAATTTTATGATTCAAAATAGTATAAATGGCAAATATTATGATTCTTAAAATTTTATAATTGTTAAACAATAAAAACTTGAACCAATATTTATTTTAAAAATAAAAAAACCATAAAAAACAAAAAAAAAGACAAAAAAAGAAAAAAAAAACAAAAACGCTAGTATCTTCAAGTATATGCAAAGAAATTAAAAAAAAATAAAAAACAAAAAAATGGTTTAAAGGTAAGATTGCTCGAGAGAAAAATGGCTCAAAAGTTAAGATTGCTCGACAAAGAAAGTGTGTAGGGGTGTAGAGGTGAAAGCATATACGAAGCGGAATATTTAGGCCCCGTTTAATACGCATCTTTCCAGGTCCAAATAGATCTTTCTGACTGTATGGACCGGAAAAACTGTTTGATTTGCACAAAAGAAGTGGTCTTTCCCTGAAAGACCCAAAATCATATCTTTCTGGCTGAATGGGTTGGAAAAACAATTATACATCAAACCCCGCCTCTTTCTTTCTTTATTGGATTATTAATTTTTTTAAATAACTTTTTTTTAATTTATTTTTTATTGAATTATTACTTTTTTTCATCATTCAACACAGTCAATCAGATGTACAATCAAACAACATGGTTTCTTTCCCAGTCAGAAAACTTTCCCAGACGGAAACTATCAAACGGGAGCTTACAGGTGAAAAAATGATGCGCACCGCGCACCCTAGGCTTGTGTGATGTGCACTAGGCTGAAGGTGGTCCACCGGTTAGCAGACACGTGTCCTGATTGTGGTGGGGCAGCGTGGCTAGCTTCGGACGCAAGTTATACGTGACGTGCGTGTGTGTGCCGTTTCTCATATTTTCAAAATTGCGCAACTTCTTTATACTAAATCCGTTTTGGACATTCTTTATATCTCCAGAAAGCTATCGACGAGATCTACAACTTTCATTTAGATTCAATTAGCTATCTTTGAATGTATTTTTCTCACACATGCTTAAACTATTAAAGCCCATATAAAATGCATAACTTTTTTTTATCCAGAGTCCGTTTTCGATTGTCCTTATATCGTTGGGATCCTATTAATGATATCTCCAATTCTCATTTAGATTGTTTCGATTAAAAATCGATCGATCTAAAATTTGATTTCTGAGCTGAATACTCATCCGCTAAATCTTAGAAAAATCATAACTTCCTCTATTGAAGTCAGATTTTTATGTTCTCTATATGAATGCTCTCGGTTTAACGACTACTACAACTTTTTTTGATCACTTAGGATAAAAAGTAGTGTATCAAAAATTTAGTTTTTATGATACGTAGAGTCGTGTTAGTTTAATCACGAAACTTCGAAAAAGCATAACCTTTTCACATGGAATCAGATTTGAATGTTCATTAGATTCCTGAAATCCTTATTACGTATACTACAACTAAGTTAAGATTATTTATCTTAAATAATCTTTTATTTTCGATGCGCATTTTAATCTTATTTATTTTATTATTAAATACTTATATATAATGTACACATAATATCATATAAAACACATAAGCATATAAATATATGAATAATCATTTCTTATTTGTTCATATAAATATTACAATAATTGACCAAAGTTATTACAGATTAGGACTAATCTAACAGGAAAGGTGGGCGTTAATATTATCTTGTAACATCCTGTTTCGAGAAATTTCTTATTTCGGGAATTATGGTCATTAGAGGGATCACGTTAAGGCCTTAGATTTCAAAGGTATAAGGTTTAGGCCCTATTGGATATGGATAATAATGGTAATATGATCCAAGCTATCGGTTATTGTTTTGGAGTCAAAGGGGTAAAATGTGAAAAGTGATGTTTCAGACTCCTTTCATGAATTAAGGATTTTAGTTTGGTGTGTTTTAATTCAAATGTAATTAGATAGCGTTGTGGGGATCTTCTATACCTTTATATGCATATAAATAATGCCGAAACTGCAGTTGAAACAAAGAAGTTATAACTGTTTGAAGTTGAAGGGGAAATTCTGGATTTTGAATTACATTTGGCGTACACTAGGAGTACGCTGGGCGTAATTCATTAAAAGGATCATGGATACCTTCGAGTATGTTGGGCATAGGTAAGGAGTACATTGGGCGTACGTAAGGAGTACGTTGGGCGTACTTATGCAGACTCAAACCCTAATTTTTTAGGGTTAAGACCCTATTTAAAGACCTTATAACCCTTGAGGCCTCCCTCATCACCAACCTCCATTCCCCCTTTCTGTCATTTCGAAACCCTATCAACCTTGTGAGGTTCATGAACTCTTAGATGGATACTTTATGTGTTTTGCTGCATATTGAAGAAGAAGGAGTCCATCAGAGAGGTGTTGGGAGGTTGGAGCTTGTAGATCTAGACTCCATTTTTCATCTAGCATCTTTTGGAGGTATACAACTCCAAGCTTTATGGCTCCTTAGATTATATCTAGTTGTGGGTTATGTTTGGCATGTTTTTGGCCCTATGGTTTGGTTCTTGTGAGTATAACTACTCCATAACTTTTGATAGTCCTTTCTTAGTAATTCTGAGGTTATTGAGCCATAAAAATGAGAGCTTGGACACTCCCATTCTCCCATGCTTAAAGACATAGGTTTTGGAGTGCATTTTGGATCTAGAATTTGATGTCATGCTTTATTAAGCCATGCAAAAGCTTAAGGTTGTCGACTTTATTAGTTAACACCTTCCGAAGAAGTTATAAATGTTTGAAGTTGAAGGGGGAACTTGTGGATTTTGAATTACATTTGGCGTACACTAGGAGTACGTTGGGTGTAATTCATTAAAAGGATCCTGGATACCTTCGAGTACGTTGGGCATACTTATGCAGACTCAAACCCTAATTTTTTAGGGTTAAGACACTATTTAAAGACCTTATAACCCTTGAGGCCTCCCTCATCACCAACCTCCATTCCCCCTTTCTGTCATTTCGAAACCCTATCAACCTTGTGAGGTTCATGAACTCTTAGATGGATACTTTATGTGTTTTGCTGCATATTGAAGAAGAAGGAGTCCATCAGAGAGGTGTTGGGAGGTTGGAGCTTGTAGATCTAGACTCCATTTTTCATCTAGCATCTTTTGGAGGTATACAACTCCAAGCTTTATGGCTCCTTAGATTATATCTAGTTGTGGGTTATGTTTGGCAATGTTTTTGGCCCTATGGTTTGGTTCTTGTGAGTATAACTACTCCATAACTTTTGATAGTCCTTTCTTAGTAATTCTGAGGTTATTGAGCCATAAAAATGAGAGCATGGACACTCCCATTCTTCCATGCTTAAAGACATAGGTTTTGGAGTGCATTTTGGATCTAGAATTTGATGTCATGCTTTATTAAGCCATGCAAAAGCTTAAGGTTGTCGACTTTATTAGTTAACACCTTCCCAAGATTGAGATTTGTGAGTTGGACGTTTACACCTTCTCAACAATCTAGCTCTTTTCCCTTCTGGGATCACATTTCAACTTAAGGCATCTGTCACACCCCAAAACCGAGAACGACGGAAACGTTTTGGGGCGGAGGATGTCATGTAATGTATCACAACAATGCAAAGTAGTAAACAAGCAACAACATCATCCATTGCATTAATAGTATAATTTTAATTACATTTGAATTCTTTCATAGTATAATTCTACAAAATGAATATTCAAAATAAAAGACGAGTCTTGACCGCTCCGTCTTCACAGAACCTGGTAGTCGTACCTGTCTATCTGTGTCCTGGGAATACAAGTTATTTTGAAAGCGAGTATCAACAATAATGCTGGTGAATTCATAAGTATTTATGTGACTTTGATTTGTAAAGTTGTAAAGAAAAACCTGTAAATGTTTGAAGGAAAGTTTGTACCAATGAACATGTTTGTAAGTAATTGTAAACGTTTGAAACCCTATAAAATCCCATATTTTCTACTAGTATAAAAAGTAGTCTTCTACCAAGACCCGACTGTTTTAAATGTTTGCTATTAGAAATCCAATATTTTCCCATAAGTGGGTGGTAGTTTAAAAGTCCCAAAAATGAACTACAATGGTGTTTTCATGCCTAAAATAGTAGATTTGTGTACATATAAAATCGCTAAGGTATTTGATAACCCTGTAAATCAACGTGCTTTTAATACTCCATGTGAGTTTTATAACCATGCTAATGACCCAGACTGCCTGTAACAACGTTCTTCAGGCGTTGGAATGTTATGACGTTTGTCACGCCAGACCTGCCGGTCTAACTGTAGCTAACAGTTTAGGTGCAGGATTGTCAATCCCGTATAGATCTATAGACAAATATCACGCTCCCCCTACTAGGGATTATGGTATATAATACAAGACTTAATAATGCATACTCGAAAGTACGTGAAATGTCTCACAAAACCTAGTATAAAACAGATTTACGTATGAAAATGTCCATTTGTTCTTGTATATGAAAATATCTCTTTGATACGGTACTTGTAGTATGTAAAATTTCATGAATATCTAGTACACTATCTTATGTAATCGTATCTCTTTGAAATTGTATGCCTTGTAATTGTATGTAATCGTATCTCTTCATATAGTATGTAATGTATTTGTATAGACTCATGAATAAACTGACTCTTGTGTGATTCCTTGTACTTGGAATGGTAAGTAGTATCTCCTAACTATACCTACTATAGTTTCTAGTATTGTATGTGTATAACCAAAATATGCCTTTGCTACTCAAAGGTACTGAACCAACTGACGGAAACTTTTATGTCTATATATGTACATTAGATATATATAACTAATATTTAGATGACATTCGGACGAATAACCGATGCCCTAAGGCCACATCCCAACGAGGAAAAGGAAATAAAGCGAGCTAACCGTCCTAAGTCTTTCAAACATTACTCATATAACTATACATATATAGGCATGAATTTGCCAATATGAAAATATAAAAGAAGTTTTGTAAAACCTTTGAAAAGTTTAATAAATAAGAAATGATGACTTGATGTCAGTTTATAAAATGATTTGAAAGCAGTTTGTTTGATAAGAACAGTTTTAAATATAAGAAGACCTTTGTTAGAAACATGATTCTAACAGCGTGTGAAAGGAATCATAAAGTATGTTAGACAGTTTGATAAAAAGTTTTTAACATGTAAAAATGTTTTTCGTAAACTATTATAGTTTTTCCAAAAGTTTGTTTCGTTTGTATAGTAAACCCTAGTGAAATGCTCACTCATTATGTAAAGTGTAACTTTTGTAGTGACATAAATGAACACATATACTCAAAGTATAGAGAAAGTGTTTGATTCGTATATGTATAACAACATATTTAATTTAAAAAGACAAGATGTTATCGTGATATATTTTGTGTACGAAAGTTTCCATGTAGTAGTTATGAATCACATATGGTTTACTTGATACAAAGAGTATATAATGAAACTGTAGGTTACACACGATAATAACCGTGTGTTTACTTGTATTCCCCCCCTAAAAGTGTATAAAAAGCATTGATAACATATTTGAAAATGTAGTTTATAGGGGTATGAACTCACCGAAGAAAGTACGTGATTTGAAGAAAACGAGATTTTCTCGGGCGGCACCTCGACTGGAAAGTGACGAGATTCTTGGGAATCTCGGGGCTTCGGACCTTCGTCGGGGCTTAGATATGAAACCGGGAAGTCGGGATATTGTCGGCACGAAAAACGAGGTGATAATGTGAGTGAAATGAAGAAAATGAGCATGTACGGCCGGCACCCTCGCATTCTATTTATAGGGGTGGGAGAGGCCTCATACGCTGGGCATACTTCGGACTTACGCGGGGAGTACCTCGTACGCTGGGCGTACTCCGAGGTTATGCTAGGCGTTCGCTTGCATCACTGCTGACCGCATCCTCGGGCGAAGCGTTTGGTCGACGTGGACGATCCGGGGCCCTTCATTCAGTACGTTGGGCGTACTCCTTCGGATAAGGCTTTGAAATGCGTGCCAAGAACTTCTAAAATGCGTAACTTTTGCATACGAGCTCTTTTTTTGACGTTCTTTATATCCACGCGAAGATGAGAAAATACTCTACAACTTTCATTGAGACTCCGTCGGCTAATTTTGACTTTATTTTTAATTATATTTTAATTAATAGGCCGAGAAACAATAACTTCGTTAAAAGTCCATAACTCCTTTATCCGACGTCCGTTTTCGTTTGCCTTTTTACCATTGAACAACTATTGTCGAGACCTTCAACTCTCATTTAAGTTGTGTCAGCTAAAAACCGCTCGATCTTTATTTCAAGTTTTTTTAGCTGTCTACCGCTGTCACGAAACTTAGAAAACTTGTAACTTCTTCATACGATGTCCGTTTTGGGCGTTCATTTTATGCATGATCATAGTTTGACGAAATCTATGACTTTCGTTTAGATACCTAAGGCTAAAAATTATTGTATTGAAACTTCACGTTTTTCGCTTAATCGGTTTTGCCGGGTTTTGTCGCGAATCATAGATTGTTCATAACTTCTTCGTTATAACTTGGATTTTAGTGTTCTTTATATGTACGAAAACCTTGATACAATTCCTACCACTTTATTTAACCCAAATAATATTTTAGGAAAGTTATATTTTGGCCTAAATTTGACTGGTGTTACATTTTATTGTCTCAAAATATCGGGTTGTCACAGCATCAACTACGATATTCACTTAACTTGGGTGGTAAAGTATCTTGCAATTGTAGTCCTTGAGTAGCTCCATCCATCGTCTTTGTCTTATGTACATTTTTTTCTAAGAAAATAGATATTGAAGGCTTTTATGATTCATTTAGAATTTTCATTTGTTTCCGTAAAGATAGTGTCTCCACATATTTAGGGCAAAAACCATTGATGCAAGCTCTAGATCATGTTTCGGATAATTCTGCTCATGGGGATTCAATTGTCTCGAGGCGTAAGCTATTACTTTGTCTCTATGGGTAAGGACACATCCCAATCATATCTTAGAAGTGTCACTGAACACTATAAAGTCATCAATTCCTTCTGGTAGGACGAGGATTTGTGCTTCACAAAACCTCTTGTTCAATTCACCAAAATATTTTTCTTGCTTCTCGCTCCAAGTATAGGAAAATCTCTTTTTTTTCAAGGATGTCAATGGAGTCGCGATAGAAGAAAAGATCTGGATGAATCATCGATAATAACCCACCAATCCTAGAAAACTACGAATTTCAGTGGGACTCCTTGGCATCTCCCATTTTATCAAAACTTTTGTCTTTGTTGGGTCAACCATAATGTCTTCCTGGTTAACTATATAACCCAAGAATTGTATATCCCTTATCCAAAAGTCGCGCTTGAAAAACTTTGCATAAAGCTTCTCCCTCTTTAGGACTTCTAGTATTCTCGGAGATGTTTACCATGATCTTGATTGTTTTGAAGTAAATCAAGATATCATCAATAAATACTAACATTGATTTATTGAGAAAAGGTTTACAAACTCGATGAATCAGATCCATGAATGTTGTTGGAGCATTAGTTAGTACAAATGACATAACAAGGAATTCATAGTGTCCATACCTTGTTCTAAAGGTTGGCTTCTCAATATCTTACTGTCTAATCTTCAACTGGTGATAGCCTGACCTAAGATCAATCTTGGAGAAAATGCTTTCTCCCTACAACTGATTGAACAAGTCATCTATCCTAGGTAAAGGGTACCTATTTCTGATCGTAGCCTTGTTTAACTCTCTATAGTCAATTCACATTCTCATTATACCGCCCTTCTTCTTTACGAACAGTAATGGAGCTCCCCAGGGTGATGAACTAGGACTTATAAAACCTTTGTCCAATAAATAGTGGAGTTATGTCATTAACTCCTTCATTTCCGTAGGCGCTAAACGATCTGGTGCTTTCGCAATCGGCGTCATGCCTGGCAACAAGTCTATCCTAAATTCTACCTTGATCTCTAGTGGTAATTGTCACACCCCAAAACCAAGAACGGCGGAAACGTTATGGGGCGGAGGACGTCATGTACAGTATCACAACACAGTAAATGTAAACAAGCAAACAACATCATCCATTGCATTAAATATATAATTTTAATACAAGCGTGTTCCGTACAGTTTTAGACACCAAAAAAATATAATGTAAATCAAAATAATATGATGAGTCTTGAATGCGCTCCATCTTCTCAAAAGCTGGCATCGGTACTTGTCTACTGATGACCTGAGAATACGAGTTATTTTGAAAGAGTTTATCAGCATTAAGCTGGTGAGTTCATAAGTATTTTAGTGTCGATGTTTGTTAGCAAAACGTTTGAACGTGTCTCAAGTGTAAGTTTGTAAAATGTATGTAAGTGTTTGTAAAAGTTTGAATCTCTCAGAAAAACCTATATTTTCTATTAAAGTAGCCTTCTACCTAGGCTTAACTGGTTTGTATGCTCGTTTGTTTGTAAAAGTGTGTAATTTCCCAAGTGTAACTATCATTTAACAAATATAGTTTGTACATTAATGTTTAAGTGAAATAATCACTAAAAATATGTAATGGGTAAATCATTGTAGTACTGTAGTTTTGTATTATAGGAACTACTACTGTACTAACTACCTTAAACCGGATTTATATTAAGGTATAATGTGATAAATTGCACCATACTATCGACTGGTAACAACGACATACGAATGGTCGTAATAACGGAATGACGTTTGGCACCCGCAGACCTGCAGGTCCGGCTGTAGCTAGGAGCAAGGTGTAGGATAGTCAATCCAGTATAGATCTATACGCAAAATCACGCTCTCCCTCCAAGAGAATTCTGGCTACAACTCGGGCCATGACATTAAGGCATGCTCCGATACAGTGGATCACAATTGTTAACGTATTCTTGTATATGTAGTGTAATGTTTCTCGTTCTAGTATAGTTGTATATATTCTCCTCCTAGTATAGCTGTATATGTTCTCTTTCTAGTATAGTTGTATATGTTCTCGTAGTAATGTAATGTATATGTTCTCATAGTAATGTAATGTATAGACTCATGAATGAACTGACTCATTGATCTAGAAGTTGTAGTAGTATGATCCTGTGTTACCCCGATGGTAACTTACTAATGATGTGTATAGTACGCATGAATATGGAAGTACTTTTATGTCTATATATGTATAATTGATATATAACTAATATTGAAACGACCTTCGGACGGTCACCCGAAATCCCACTAGACCACATCCAAATCGAGAAAAAGGAAATAGGGCGAATGGCCTTCCTAAGCCCTTTAAACATTACTTATATATCTATACATATATGGGCATGCAATTTATAAGAAGTAAAACAAAGTTTAATAAAAGCATTTGATAAGTAAAAGAGTTTGTAAAACGTTTTGAAGTAAAGCAGTTTGATAAACAATTTGAACAGTGATAAAATCATTGGTTTTCTAGTTATTAATCACATATGATTAATGTAATCACATGTGATTGATACAATAACTATAAGCATTTAACTTGTATTCCCCCCATAAAGTATTTAAAACATTTAAAGTATTTCAAAGGTTAATTAAAGGGGTATCAACTCACCTGTGGTGAGTGGTTTGGATTGTAGTGTCGGATACCGCGCTAGGTGGCAAACGGAGACTTGTTCACACGTACGAGCCTAGTTATCATATAATAAGCATATATATAACTAATTAGCCAAATAATAACTTAATGAAATAAGTTGGGACACTTAGGAACATGTAAACACTTTGTATAAGTGTTATAGGTCCTAATGGTTGCATCTAAGTTGTTATGGGACAAGGCTAAAGGGGTTTAAAGCTTCCAAGGACCTTATATAAGAGTTTAAAACTCAATAAACCCCACCCAAGGAGTTTACGGTCGTAAACCCTTGATTTTACGGCCGTGAACTCCAATCTTGGTGGTTTTGGGTGCTTTAAGGTGCTAAATGATTTCTAGAATAAGCCTAGCTTGGTGGTTTAATCCTTTGGGTAGTTTAGGGCATAGATAATACTCCTTTGAGGAGTTTACGGCCTAAAGACCATATCCCTTAGAGTTTACGGCCGTAAACTCTCATGGGATGGATGTTTTAATTCTTTCAAGTCTCTTGCTCAAGTAGGATAATTTCTAGGCTTTTGATTTGGGCTAAGGGGAACCCTAGGCACACTTTGGTGCCCTTACTTGGAGTTTACGGCCGAAGAGCATTTCTTGGCCGTAAACTCCCTTTTAGGGGTGATTTTGATGTGTTAAAGTCCCCATTTTAGCTACAAGTAATTGAGGGTTAAAGTCTAAAGCCTTAGGGGGTGATTAGGGCACATTAAGCCCTTGAAAATGGTGTTTACGGTCCAAGAAACTCTTGGGCCGTAAACTCCTAAAACTATGAGTTCTTGATTGTTTTCTAGCCTCAAATGATCATACATATTATCCTAAGCTAGCTACCTAACAAGGAAATGGGACTAGATAGCCTTAAAGCTTCATTTTGGAGTTTACTCCCCAAGAACGTTCTTGGGCGGTAAACTCCCAGATCTCACATATATGACATACAATCTATGTTAATAAGCATAAAACAAACATTATAACACAACTAGAGAAGTGTACTCACGATTTGGGATGAAAACCCGAAGATCCGTGAGAGAGAATATGGCTTTTCTCTAGTTGGAAATGTGAATAATGAATGAATTTAGTTCAGAAATCTATTTATAGTCCTGAAATATTTTGGCAGAAAATATTTTTATTCTGGAATTGGACTCTAACATTATGAAGTTTTGAAATGCTCAAGTTTCACAAACCCATGAGCATCCACTCTCCTGATATCTCCTTAAACGTAAACCCTAATGTACACAAACTTATTCGGAAAAGCCTGAAATTCATTGAAACTGGACTAGCTTCTATTGAATAGTTAATGTTCGTACAAAATGGAAATTTTGGGTTGTCACATCATCCCCCCGTTAGAAGGAATTTCGTCCCGAAATTAGAATTTAAGCAAATAAGAAGTTACAAACAATTAAGCGAAAAGATGAGGGTATTTCAGTTTCATCTGATCCTCACGTTCCCAAGTGAATTCCGGTCCTCGCTTGGCGTTCCAGCAAACTTTCACTATAGGGATACGGCTTTGCTTCGTCTGCTTGACCTCACGGTCCCTGATCTCTACTGGTTCTTCCATGAAGTTGAGGCTCTCGTTGATCTCGATCTCGTCGAGTGGGATTACAAGAGTCTCGTCGGACAAACACTTTTTCAAGTTAGATACGTGGAATGTAGAGTGTACGTTACGAAGTGCGTCGGGTAGGTCGAGTTTGTAAGCTACGGGGCCGACTCTTGCAAGAATCTCGAAAGGCCCTATGTACCTCGGATTAAGCTTCCCACGCTTGCCGAAGCATATCAAGCCTTTCCAGGGTGAGACTTTGAGAAGGAATCGGTCTCCCACCTGAAATTCCAAAGGTTTTTTTCGTTTATCAGCGTAGCTCTTCTGTCGGTCTCTAGAGGCTTTTAATCGTTCACGGATCTGAACGATCTTCTCTGTCGTTTCCCGAATGATCTCCGGACCGATGAGAGTACTGTCGGAAGCTTGCCCCCTGGCTAATTGGGTATCACCCACCTCAGCCCAGCACAGAGGAGACCTGCAGTTTCGGCCGTAGAGAGCTTCAAATGGAGCAACCTTGATGCTCGTGTGATAACTGTTATTATAGGAAAACTCGACAAGGCGTAAATGAGTATCCCATGCCTTCCCAAATTCAATCACTCAGGCTCGCAACATATCTTCCAGTGTTTGGATGGTCCTCTCACTCTGTCCGTCGGTCTGTGGATGGTAGGCTGTGCTCATGTCCAGCCTTGTTCCTAAGGAATGTTGTAGTGATTTCCAGAATCTTGAGGTGAACCTACTATCTCTATCAGAGATAATGGACATAGGTACACCATGTAGCCATACGATTTCCTTAATGTATGTTCTCGTAAGTTTCTCCATTTTGTCGGTTTCTTTGATAGGCAGGAAGTGTGCAGACTTGGTCAATCTATCGACGATGACCCATATGGTATCAAGTCCACCCGTTGTCTTGGGCAACTTGGTTATGAAATCCATAGTGATCCGCTCCCACTTCCATTCTGGAATCTCTTGTTGTTGCAGTAAACCAGAGGGCTTCTAGTACTCGACCTTAACCTTTGCGCAAGTAAGACATTTACTTACGAAGGTAGCAATCTCTGCTTTCATATTAGGCCACCAGTATAGCTTTTTAAGATCCAGATACATCTTATCTGAACCTGGGTGGACGGAATACCGAGTGTTGTGCGCCTCGGTCATGACCAAGTCTCGGAAACCACCGTGTTTCGGTGTCCAGATCCGGTTCATGAAATATAAGGCTCCGTCACCCTTGGCTTCTAAATTCTTTTCCATTCCTCTAAGGGATTCACTCGTCACATTTTCAGGTTTCATGGCTTCAAGTTGGGCCGCCTGAATTTGCTTAGACAAGTGTGAATGGATGGTTATTGACAATGACTTGACCTTGCGACCAGAATACTCCTTTCGACTTAGGGCGTCTGCTACTACGTTGGCTTTACCCGGATGATAACGAATATCGCATTCGTAGTCACTGAGTAGCTCGACCCACCGTCGTTGTCTCATGTTGAGCTCCTTCTGATCGAAAATGTGTTGTAAACTCTTGTGGTCGGTAAAAATAGTGCTTTTCGTTCCGTACAAGTAATGTCTTCAGATCTTCAGAGCAAACACCACTGCTCCTAGTTCGAGATCGTGGGTCGTGTAGTTAACTTCATGTGTCTTCAACTGTCTGGAGGCGTAGGCGATGACCTTACCTTGTTGCATCAGAACACACCCGAGCCCTTGATTCGACGCATCGCAATAGACTACGAAGTCTTCTATCCCTTCGGGGAGGGATAGTATTGGCGCGGTGCACAAGGCTCGCTTGAGCGTTTGGAACGCTCTCTCTTGTTTCTCTTCCCAGTCAAAGGCCACGCCTTTCTGGGTCAAGGTTGTAAGGGGTTTCGCTATTCGGGAGAAGTTCTGAATGAATCTGCGGTAGTAGCCAGCGAGACCTAGAAATTGACGAATTTCTGTAGGCGTCTTGGGTGCTGACCAGTTCTCAATGGCTTTAATTTTTGGATGGGTCCACGTGGATTCCCTCTTTGCTTACCACGTGTCCTAAGAATTCGACTCTTCGGATCCAAAATTCACATTTCGAGAACTTCGCATAAAGTTTCTCATTTCGTAATGTCCCTAGAACTTGTCGCAGGTGATCGCCATGCTCTTCCTTACTTCGGGAGTAGATCAGGATGTCGTCAATGAAAACGATGACGAACTGATCCAAGTAAGGTCGGCATACTCTATTCATTAGATCCATGAAGACTGCAGGCGCATTGGTCAATCCGAATGGCATCACCACGAACTCGTAATGTCCGTAACGAGTTCGGAAGGCTGTCTTCGGCACATCCTCCTCTAGTACTCGTAACTGGTGATATCCGGATCTCAGATCAATTTTGGAAAAATAGTTCGCCCCTTGCAGTTGATCAAATAGATCGTCTATGCGAGGCAGAGGATAACGATTCTTGATCGTCAGTTTGTTGAGTTCTCTGTAGTCGATACACATACGGAATGATCCGTCTTTCTTCTTAACGAACAAGACCGGTGCTCCCCAAGGTGAGAAACTTGGCCTTATAAAGCCCTTACTGAGCAGTTCGTTAAGTTGACTAGAGAGTTCCTGCATCTCAGCTGGTGCTAAGCGGTAGGGCGACTTGGCTACTGGGGTAGCTCCTGGGACTAAGTCGATTCTGAACTCGACCTGCCGTTGCGGAGGTAATCCAGGTAGCTCCTCGGGGAAAATGTCGGGGAAGTCGCTCACTACTGGGATGTTCTTTAGTTATTTCGTTTCGAGGCTCGTGTCGACGACGTGAGCAAGGAATGCATGGTATTCTTTACGTAGATACTTCTGCGCTTGAATACTTGATATTATATGAAAATTCGCACCTGGTTTGTCGCCATAGACTATAAGAGTTTCGTTAGACGGAAGGTATAGACGGACTGCTTTCTCGTAGCACATGATGTCGGCGTGATGAAGACTTAACCAATCCATGCCAATGATAACGTCGAAGCTTTTTATTGAGACCGACATGAGGTCGATTGGGAATGAATGGTTATCTAGAGTTAGGGTACAACCTAAGTATATGCTATTCGTACTTTTAGTTTTTCCATTAGCCATTTCTACTGTGAATTGTTCTTTGAGTGCGTGTGGTGGTTGTTTAAGCATGCGAGCAAATTTATGGTTTACGAAGCTTCGCTCCGCTCCACTATCGAACAGAATGCATGCATAAGAGTTATCGAGGAGGAACGTACCAGTCACCACTGTCGGGTCAGCAATTGCTTCCCTGTGGCCTATAGCTAGTACCCTTCCTGCTCCACCAACATTCTTTGCTTTGGGGCAGTCCTTCTTATAGTGGCCTGCTTCGCCACATCCATAGCAGGTCGGGCTCGCGCCAGAGCCAGGGACCTGGGTGATCGGTTGTGCCGAGAACTTACAGAAACAGACGGTGTGTCCTTTCCTGTTGCAGTTAGAGCACTGCATTTCACAGCAGGGGCCGTTGTGGTGGAAGTTGCATTTGTTGCACTTAGGAAAACTTCCAGCATACTGCTTCCCCGGAGCAGTAGCAGCATCAGAGGTTACCGCGGCATGCATTGCCACAATTTGCTGCTTTTTGGCAGCTTGCTGCTTCTTCTTTTCATCCCAGAATTTCCGCTTAGTGTCAGCGGGTTTGGAGGGTTCCGGGATGGTTAGGGTGGTTGTTGTTGCAGGGGTTTTGACTCCATGGTCAATGAGTCGCTGTGCCAGTCGCTTGGCACTGTCGAAGGTAGCGGGGTTTGATGCTAGGACATTCCCCTGATACGGAGGCACTAGCCCCCATACATACCTTTCGATTTTTTTCCCTTCAGTGGGAACCATATTGGGGCAGAGGGCCACCAGTTCGCTGAATCGGGCAGTATAAGCGACCACGTTGGTGCCCTTCATAGTCAGGTTCCAAAGTTCCTGCTCCAATTTCTGGACTTCGCCCCTCGGGCAGTATTCCTCAATCATGAGGTCTTTCATCGTTTCCCAGCCCATGTCGTTGGCTACGACGAGGGTTAGAGCTTTAACGTGGCTGTTCCACCACGTCAGGGCTTTTCCTTCAAAGGTGCATGCGACATATTTGACTTTGCTCGCAGCAGGGCATGAATAGATTTCGAAGACTGATTCAGTCTTCTCGAACCATTGCGAGAGAGCAATGACTCCGTCGGTGCCATGGAAAGGCTTCGGCTTGCAATTGGTGAAATCCTTGTAAGAGCACTCTCTTGAGCGCACAAGGGTTTCAACCGGAATTGATTCAACATGGGTTCCACTTTTGCTGGCATCAGATGAGTGATACTGAGCCATGGCAGTTGCCACTGTTGCAGCTACGGCAGCATTCAGGGCTGCAGTATCGATGGCCGGAGGCAGAGGAGGTGGTGGAGGTGCAGGGTTATTCCTGGGAGATTTGCGAGGAGGCATCTTTCAGCTATAAGTTTATAAAGATAAGAAAAATGGTAAGAATCAACTTGTAAGCAACGTGAGAGTGACACATGGACTAACTAACCATAGCCCAACAGTTGAATGAGTGCTTGAGATCACAACAAAGAATATTAGTAGGAAACACAAATGTACAGATTTTTCCCACAGATTCGATAGATGTCAAATAATATTGGTATTACTGATGTAATAAGTTCAGGGAAAATCGACCTATCAGTAGGTCTTACATCATACCATACAGAAAAGTTTGACAGTTCTTAGATTCCTAATTAGAGTACTGAAAGTTAGGAATATTTTACAGACAAGTGTTACTTAGAGCACAGATGTTAAAGGCTATTCCTTAAAGGCTATTCATTGAAACTGGACTAGCTTCTATTGAATAGTTAATGTTCGTACAAAATAGAAATTTCAGGTTGTCACGGTAATCTTGTTAATTCATCAAGAAATATCTCAGGAAAATCTCGCACCACATGTATATCTTGTTGGATTAGTGTCTAAGTCCATAACTCTTTTGGTATGTACTTGACCCGATTATGAGCATGGTCCTTTTGGGTTGCCTTCACCATAGCAATATGTAGGATGAATTAAGGAGAGAAAGGATTAATTATGATTTATTAATATATTATAAGAATAATATATTAAAGGAGAAATCATATTGTTTAATTAATATTAGTCAAGATTTAATTGATAATTAATTTTGTGGCTAAAAGAGATTAATTACATATTGGGCTAAGGAATGCTAAAGGAACTAGGGGTGAACAAAATTATGATGGGAGCCCATCATATTTTCGTCCATGGCCTTATCCCAGAAGGTTCCATGGGCTGCTTAGAGTTTAAGCTATCCATTAGGGTTTTGACTGAAACCCTAGCAGCCCACACAAGTATATAAAGGACCCCTTAGGCCCCAAAAACGTGGGTAACTGATTCCTTAGGGTTTCTAGACGTTTTTGGGTGCCTCCTCTCTTCTCCTTCTTCATCTAGTTGCTTAGTGGTGTTTGTGACTCCATTAGAGGTGCAACACTTGAGGCACTAAGCTTTCTAAAGCCAAGGATTGATTGTTACTGCTATATAACAATCAAAGGTTAGATCTAAACCCTATTTTTTGTTATGTTAATATGATTAATTGTATACTAGATCTAGGGTTTATAGCTTTGGATATTCAATTGCATGTTCATTAGACAAACTAGATCCAAAAGCTATTAGGGTTTGCATGTACACCATAAGAATGATGTATTGCTCAAAACCCATCATATCTATCATTGCCTTCTTCTCCTTCTTCACATCTAGCACATATGCCAAGAATATCGTACATCCCTTGACTAGGCCTTTTCTGGCTTTCATCATTGTGATGAATCTAGAATTCACTCTACCCTTATCTCTATACACTATGAATGGCTCTCTCCTAGGGGGATTAATATGCACCATCTTTCTTCCACATAGGATGTCTGCAAGGTTTTCTCCTAACCAGTCCATGCCGAGAATTATGTCAAACTCACCTAACTCGAAAGGTAAAAGCTCTCGACAAAATTCGTTTCCATCCAAGTTAATGGTTAGAGCCACCAACTTATTGCTAACAGATACAATCCTACTACCTTCTACTTCTACTAAGCTAGGGTTACTTAGCCTAAGTGGTGATAACTTAAGTTTCCTACCAAATTCATGCGATATAAAATAACGATCTGCTTCAAAATCAAATAATATATTTGTTGGAGTTTCATTAACTAAAAATGTACTTGAAGCAACATCAGTCTCTTCATTCCCTTCATTAAGGTTTATCTGATAGCTTTGACCCTCGGGCATTGGTGGCATGATCCATGGGATTGGTTTCTCAACCTTTAGGCACTTTGCCTTCAGGTACCCCTCCTCTCCAAAACTAAAACAAAATTTTCCTGTTACTGGGAAATTTGTAGAAATATGTCGTGGCTTCTTGCACTTGAAGCAGACAACACAGTCGCATAAATGCTTCTTTTTGCACTGGTCACACCACTTCCCTTCCAGGTTGCTTCCAGTCTTGTTGCTTTACTCTGAGAACTTCTTGTTGTTGTTGATTCCCTTTGATTTCTTCTTTTCACCGACTTACGCTCTGTTGGTAGTGATTTTCTTAATCATTTCTTCCATAGATTTTGCAGCCCAAACTGCTACCTGGAATGTAGGTGCCTGCTTAACTTGAACCTTATGCTCTCATGGAAATACTTTTGCATACCTATTAATCTTTGTCAACTCGTCAGGGAAAACTCACAGGGCAAATTCCATCTTATCAGTGAAATAGTTGGCGTACTCATTAACCGACATGCTTCCCTTCTTTAAAGCAGGAACTCATTCTCCAATTCCAGCATGCTCTCAGCCGAATTTACATAAATTCCTAGTTCACTTAACCAAATGCTCTAATACCAACTATAACATCCCTCATTTTTCACAACCAATTAAAACATTTTCTTTACGCTTTATAAAATTGAGATGAAGAAATTCCCAGTTAAACACAACATTTGTGAGATAACAAAAGTTATTTCATTTATTTAAAACTTTGAGGATTCCATCGTTCATATCCAAACATACATTATAGTGTAAATATTAAAAGGTCATGAAACTACTTATTATGGGCACATTTCTTTATTCCACTGAACATCCTAACTAGACTTTGACAACCTTACATCCACTACCTGTGATGCATAAAATGAATGGGTCAGGTTTGGGAAAACCTGGTGAGATGCATAGGGTTTTCAAGCTCATAATAATTTAATGATAATAAATAATATCATTCCTTCAAACAATGACGTCAAATTATATATATAAAATCCGACCTAAGACCAAATACCTAACCCAACCGATCCTCACAGATTGTAAAACAATGATTATCAAGAGGAATCAACCAACCTAATAAATCGTTCGAGCAATTGTTTGACTATACTCCAATACAGTTCCTAATCCAATAGCACTATCATATGTATACAAGCAACACTTAACATAGATAATACATGTAAACATTCAATGTCACTTAAATAATAATTTTAATTTAATATTATGTTCTTGATAGTAACCACACATTCACCTGACAAAGTTTTCGGTGGTAACTGGTGAATCAGGCAGAGCTTCATCTTATACCTTTTCCAAAAGACCTAGATATACATAAAGTTAAGTCTTAGTCTAGTTTCATGATTCCTGATCTATTATCCTAATGGTTTAGATTCCTTGACGATCCCATTGTCTACCCCATGATCTATCAAATAAGGAATAACCAAGTAGGATCATATCAGAGGTAGGGTCCGTTTGGTATACGTAATATACTTTTTGGAAATCCTACTTTAAACACCTCACTAAATCTAGCCTAGACATCAGTTTCATAAGTAGATAAATCAGTATAACGACTTGGAATCACTAATAAATATTAATTATAGACTCACAATAACGGTTATGACTATAATTAAAAGTTACACTTAACATAAAAAAAGCGTTGCTTAACTTACAGAGGTTCTTAATGAAAACCTAGAACTAAGCAGGCAGAATACTGACTCGTGAACTTCTACACTAAGGTTACAACTCGCCAAGCACTCAAGGGGTGTTGCAGAGCTTCGCTGCAAGCCAGAAACGAAGGGAAAATGGATTAAAAGGTAAGATTGCTCGAGAGAGAAAGTGTGTAGGTGCGTGGAGGTGAAATCATGTACGAGGCGGAGTATTTATAGGTGAAAAAACAATGCGCGTTGCACGCTAGTATAATTTTAATCTACTGGTTAGCTGACACGTGTCCTGATTTAGGTGGGGTAGCATGGCTAATTTCGGGCGCAAGCTATGTGCGACGTGCATGTGCATTCCATTTTTCATATTTTCACAATTGCATAGCTTCTTCATACAAACTCCATTTTTGACGTTCTTTGTTTGTCGTTTAGTCCTATTAATGAGATCTTCAATTATCGTGTAGATTATTTCGGCTAAAAATCAACCGATCGAACAATTTCTGAGTTGAATATTCCGACGTTGAATATTAGAAAAATCATAACTTCCTCTAATGAAGTCAGATTTAGAAATTCTCTGTATGCATGCTCTTGGTTTAACGACTACTATGGCTTTCATTTAGATCACTTAAGCTAAAAAGTAATTTATCAAAAATTTACTTTTTACGATATGTAGACCCATGCCAGTTTAATCGCGAAACTTCGAAGAAGCATAATTGCTTCATATGAAGTTGGATTTGAACATTCCTTATATGTCCAGAATCCTTATTACATATACTATAACTAGGTTAGGATTATTTTTCCTAAATAATCTTTATTTTTGACGTGTATTTTAATATTGTTTTTTATTATTAAATACTTATATAATTTACACATAATATCATATAAAACACATAAAAATATAAATATATGACTATATGTGCAACAATGACACAACCAACAAATATATGCCCCATTCTCCAAGAGTATGTGGAGCATGTGAATGCCACGGGGGAAATTCAAAACTACCACAACAAGCCATCTAGTTATCAAAATGCCTATAATTCAAGTTGGATCCCAAATCCCAATATAAGCTACAACCTATGAAAATTTCATCAAAATGCATTGGTAGACCTTCTTACCCACCACAACCCCACTACCAACAGCCACAACACCAACCCCATTAACAATCCAAAACCACATCCTTCACATCATCACCAACAAGCTCATTAATCCCAACTAAGTTGCTCTAGAATGTTTCTAAGAGATAATGTCTCTCAGAGACATTGTGAAGTCTCTTACCACTAGCACCCAACAATTCCAAAAGGAGACAAGGAGTAGTATCTCAAACCTTAAAGCACAAGTGGGGATATAGTCACATCCTTGAGGAAGTTGGAGTCTTGTGGCAAATTACCTTCTCAAATCGAAAAGAACCCAAATGTTAATTCGGTTACTTTGAGAAGTGGTAAGCAAACCGGAGAGAGTAGCTCAAAGAAGAAGTCAAGGGAAGATAAGGAAGAAATTGAGATCACTCCCATTGAAGATTCCATAGTCAATGGTAATACACAACCCAATGCTCCAAAGAAGACTACCCTTATAGTCATTCAATTAGTCACTTAACCGTCATTCCCTTCCCGACTTGCAACTTCAAAGAAGAATGTGGATGAGAAAGAGATATTGGACACCTTCCGAATGGTGGATGTAAACATTCTCCTGCTTGGTACAATCAAGCAAATACCTATATATGAATTTTTTTAAAGAACTTTGCACTAACAAGAGAAAATTGCGAGGGAATGAAAACATTTTTATGAGTGAAAATGTGTCAGTAATTTTACAAAGAAAAGTACCACCTAAATGAAAAGACCTCAGAATGTTTACGATTTCTTACAAGATAATGGATGTTAATTTTATTAGTGTCATGCTTGATCTTGGTGCTTCTATTAATTTAATGCCCTCTTTGGTGTATGAATCACTAAGTGTTGGTCTTTTAAATGAAACGGGGTGTCATAATTCAACTTGCGGATAAATCAAGTTTTTTTCCTAGAGGCCTCTTAGAAGATGTTTTGGTATAAGTAAATCAATTGGTCTTCCTAGCGGATTTCTATGTGATTGATTTAGAGGAACAATTTTCCTCCAAATCGACTCTAATCTGGCTTAGAAGACCGTTTTAGAAAATAGATAGGACAAAAATTGATGTGCATGCAGGTAACTTACCAATGGAATTTGATGGTGAAACAATAAGCTTTAACATTTATGATTCTATGAGATATCCTAGTGATGTCTCCTCTTTGTATCTTGTTGATGTTATTGAACCACTAACCCAAGAGTTATTTGAGTTGAAAAATGGTGACATGTTGGATATGATCTTAAGTAATCAATTCGATTGTGGAAAGCTCACCAAGAAATTAAAGCTCTATTCTTTAGATCCTCAAATTGAAAAGCTGGTCAACAATTTGGAAATGAGAAAGTCTACATAATTTAATGTCCAGAAAGTTGAGTTATCTCAAACTCACAAAAAATTGCCACCTTCCGTTGTCCAACCACCGGAATTGGAGCTAATGGTTTTGCCTCAACACTTGGAGTATGCATATTTAGGAAATAAAGAGACACTTCCAATTATCATCTCTGCCCACTTAACCAAAGTTGAAGAACAGAAAATCCTTAAAGTGTTGAAAGATCACAAAGAATCAATGGGTTGGACGATTACGGATGTAAAAGAATTAAGTCCTTCCACTTGTATGCACAAATGTTTGATGAAGGATGAGTGAAAGCCAAACCAGGATGCACAAAGAAGATTGTATCACCCCATAATGGAAGCTGTGAAGAAAGAGATCCTAAAGCTTCTTAATTCGAGTATGATATATCCAATCTTGGATGGCAAGTGGGTGAGCCCAGTGCAAGTGGTACCAAAGAAGATGATAATCACGGTGGTTGAGAAAAACAAAGGTATAATGGTTCCGAAACGTGTGCAAAACGGGTGGAGAGTATGTAGTAACTACCGCAAGCTTAATGCAAGCACGATAAAATACCTTTTTCCATTGCCTTCCATTGATCAAATGTTAGAAAGGTTGGCTGGGAAGTCTCAATATTATTTTCTAGATGGATATTCCAGTTTTCATCAAATCTTGGTGGCATTGGAAGAATGGAAGAGCCTCCTATATGACCTATTATGCATCAAGATACTAGACAATACTCAAAGCATCTACCCAACCACGACGAATAAGCTATTGGCCATAGTGTTCGCTTTGGAGAAGTTTAGGAAATATCCACTTGGTAGCAAACTCAATGTGTATTCAGATCATGCGGCTCTCAACTACCTAATGACAAAAAAAAGATGCAAAGCCAAGACTCATATGGTGGATCTTACTATTGCAAGAATTTGATTTGATGATTCGGGACAAGAGTGGATGTGAAAACATTATTTCTAGCCATCTAAGCTAGATCATTTCAAATGAAACTCCGTTCCCATTGTGGGACGATTTTCTGAATGAGCATCTCTTTTCCCTTACTTAATCTATTCCTTAGTGTGTCGATACCGTTAACTTTTTGGTCACAAAGAGGTATCCCGACGCATTCACACGTGATCAAAAGATAAATTGAAAAGTGATGAAAAATACTATGTGTGGGATGAACCTTATTTATGGAAACATTGTCCCAATCAAATCATTAGGAGATGTGTACCCCAACAAGATCATCAATCTATTCTACAATTTTGTCATGAACTTGCTTGTGGGGGACACTTCAGACCTTATCGGACTTTGAGAAAATTTCTTGAATGTGGATTGTTTTGGCAAACCATGACATGTAATTGCTACTTTTTTTGTAAAAGTTGTGAATGGTGCCAAAGGACGTGGAATATTTCTCAAAAGAATCAAATGTCACAGAATCTTATCCTTGTTTGTGAAGTTTTTGACGTGTAGGGATAAATTTCATGGGGCATTTCCTGTCTCATTTGGCAACGTTTACATCTTACTCGCGGTGGATTATGTTTCTAAATGGATTGAGGTCAAAGACATAAGATCAGATGATACCAAAACAAATATCGAGTTTTTAAAGTCTAATATTTTTGTGAGATTTGGTGTACCTAGGACATTCATTATTGATTGTGGGACACATTTTTGAAACAAGATGATGGAGGCTTTATTGAAGAATTACAATGTGAACCATCGTGTCTCTACCGCCTATCTTCCCCAAATGAATGGAAAAACGGAGGTTTTGAATTAGGAAGTCAAGTTCATCCTTGAGAAAACAGTGAATCCAACAAGAAAGGATTGGAGCTTAAGGTGTGATGATGCCTTATGGGCCTACCGAGCCGCTTACAAGACCCCGATAGACATGTATCCATTTAGATTGCTTTTTGGAAAGTCGTATCATCTTCCTAGAGAATTCGAGCACCATGCATTTTGGACCGTCGAACAATGCAATGCAACATTAACATTAATGAGGGGGGAAGACGTAGTAAATTTCAACTTGAAGAGTTGGAAGAATTGAGGAATTATTCCTATGAAAAAACAAGGATTTACAAAGTGGAAAAAAAGCCTTTCATGATAAATCCATCACCCGGAAACATTTTGAACCGGGAAAAAATGTCTTGCTTTATGGTTCACGATTGCAGTTATTTCTAAGCAAGCTAAGGTCAAGATTGATTGGTCCATTCATTTTGATAAAGGTTTTTGAATTGAACATTGAACGGTGGAGATTAAAATTGAAGAACTAGGACAAATCTTCATGGTCAATGAACATCGGTTAAAGCCTTTTTATGAAGGTTTCGATGAAAATGTCCTAGACATCATTTATTTGGATGTCCTAGGATAATAAAGAAAAATTTGGAGGCCGTCTCGCCAAAGACGATAAAGAAGGGCATTTTAGCAAAGCATTGTTGTGACAACCCAAAATTTTCGATTACTTTGAAAGCTCAGTCAGTCAACTCAATTTAGTGTCAGACTCATTCCTGCTATCATTTAGCATAATTTGGAGTCTGTTTGAGCGTTCTAAGCCTTGTACACTTAAGGAATAAGTATTAGAAAGTACCTGCTAGAACCTCAGTGTAGCAAATCAGACCATAACCCACTTAAAATGAGTTCATGGCCACAAGACCATCAGTTTACGGCCGTAAACTCATGTGGCCGTAAACTCAAGAGTATATATAAGATCCTTGGCCATTTTTCTAATTCTTTCCTTTCCTTGGCTGATTTTACTTCAAATCCTCTCAACTATCATCCTGATCTTCACCTTAGATCTTCAAAACTAGTAAGTATTCTTCCTAGACTTGTTGATACACTTCTTAATCTAGCATTCTCTCACGATTTCATCCATGAAAATCATGTTTTCATAGATCTTCAAGTTTCACCAAGAACACACACTAGTGTTCTCGGCCAAAACCGACCATTTCAAGCTCCTATATCGTAAGTACTCTTGTTCTAACTTGTTATTTACTAGGTTAAACATGTTTAAGTCTTAGAAACATCAAGATTTGAGGGTTGGATGAGGGTTTACGGCCAAGGATCTCCCAAGGCCGTAAACTCCCTTTTATGGTGCAAAGTTGCCCTAAATTCATTCCTTATGCTTTGAACTTGGATTAGAACCCTCCACCAATGAACTAGGGACATTAAACTTTGAGTTGGTAAACCATACCAAGAGTTTACGGCCGTAAACTCATGAGGGAATGGTCCCTAGACCGTAAACTCATGTTAAGGTCAATTCTTGGACCTTAAACTCATATAGACCCTTTTTTTAGCCTTGGAACACTTAAACACTTGAGACACCATACCTTTAAGCCTCTAAATATGACCCTTTAGAGAGTTTACGGCTAGGAGTAAACTCCCCTGGGCCGTAAACTCCATTAAGTGTGGTCCTTGGGCCATAAACTCAATAGCAATGCCTTACACTCCTTTATTGCAACCCAATGGCCTCGTAGCACTTGAATCAAAGTGTTTTCATGTCCTAGGGTGTCTTAACTTAGTTAATTAGTTGTTAAATGACTAATTGGAATCATGTATGTGTTATTATATGTTATTTAGGATCATTGTGTGTGTTCAAGTCTTCACTTGACACCTAGCACCTTGTCCGACACTTCCATACAATTCACTCACTACAAGTGAGTTCATACCCCTTAATTAACCTTTCAAATGTTTTTAAATGCTTTTATGGGGGGGGGGAATACAAGTTGAATCATACTAGTTATTGTATCAATCACATGTGATTAATAACTAGCATACAAATGGATTTACTACACTTTTAGTTGTTTTACTCAGTATACTACTTCAAAATGACTTCTCAAAACGTTTTTACATGTTAAACTCTTTATCAAACTATCTTACATACTGTATCTTTCCTTTCAAACTGTGTTACAATTGTGTTTCAAACAAAGGATTTCTTATACTCTAGACTGTTCCTATCAAATAAACGGCTTTTAAATCATTTTATAAACTGACATCAAGTCATCAATTCTTATTTATTTACTTTTCAAAGGTTTTACAAAACTTCTTTTATACTTTTATATTTTCAATTGCATGCCTATATATGTATAGTTACATAAGTAATGTTTAAAGGACTTAGGACTCCTAGCTCGCTTTAATTCCTTTTCCTTGTTTGGATGTCGCCTTAGGGTATCGGTTATTTGTCCGAATGTCATCTAAATATTAGTTATATATTATGTATACATACATAGACATAAAAGTTCTATCAGTTAATTCAGTACCTTTGGGTAGCAAAGGCATACTTCAGTTATACACATACATTACTAGTAACTATAATAGGTATAGTTAGGAGATACTACTTACTATTGCTAGTACAAGGAATCACACAAGAGTCAGTTTATTCATGAGTCTATAAAAATATACTACGTACTATATGAAGAGATACTATTACATACTATATGAAGAGATACTATTACATACTATAGGAAGAGATACTACTACATAATGTATAAAGTGAATTACTACATACTATACTATATACTATACAAGGAAAATTACTGCATGCTATACGAGGCTGACCATCCTACACCTGGATGCTAGCTACAATGGGACCTGTTCATCGACGGATGTTCTCGGTTGTACTGTTCGGCGAGTTACTACGCCGTGTTTATCTTAAGACAAAAGGATACGATTTCAATGATTATATAATTTCCTATTACTTTTAGCTTGTGACACATTCACATAAACGATGAGGTAGACTATATTTTAATAATAATAGTTGCACATGGGAAAAACTTTCATTCATACAGAGGTTCAAACCTTCAAAACAGTCGGGTCTTGGTAGAAGACTACTTTTTATACTAGTAGGAAATATGGGATTTTCTAGGGTTTTCATACTTATACAAACTATTCCTCAAACAATTACAAGTCTTTCATTACAATTTTTACAAGTCAATGACACTAAAATACTTAAGAATTCACTAGCTTAAATGCTAATCTACGCTTTCAAAATAACTTGTACCCTCAGGTCACCAGTAGACAGGTACGACGACTAGGTTTTGAGAAGACGGAGCAGTCAAGACTCGTCTTTTATTTTGATTACTTATTTTCATGTCTTATTCTATGAAAGAACAAACTTGTATTAAAATTTTACTATTAATGCAATGGATGATGTTGTTGCTTGTTTACTACTTTACATTGTTGTGATACTTTACATGACGTCCTCCGCCCCAGAACGTTTCCGCCGTTCTTGGTTTTGGGGTGTGACAGATTGGTATCAGGGCATTGTTTATAGTGAATTGAGTATATCAACCCATAAAAGATATACAGACTATGAATACAATGGGATTAAAATTACTCTGACCAAGAGTTGATACTTTTAAATAATAAAATATTTAACTAAGTATACATGCCTGCGTTCATACTAAAATCAGTGTCACAATGAAAAAAACAAAAGTATTACGATTGTTGAATATCACAAGTAAGCTCGGGGATGTATGGTCAGTCCAGGGAGTGGCATAGCCTGATCAACTATGCTGGTCCAAGGAGTAATTAGTATATGCCCAAGAATGGTTGTGATATGTCAACAAGTCTAAAAACTTACCAACACTACCACAAGGAAGACATTAGAAGTATTTTGAGTTACCATGATTATTTAGTTGAGAACTAAAGATCTTCATTAATAGGTCAATAGTTGCTAAGTGGATACACTAAGGTTATATGTAACTAGGATGACATAGACTTAGAATCTGTGAAATTTTGCTTTACCCCCTGTTCCTTGTGAATTTGGAGTTAAGGTCACTTTTTCGAAGGCCTATCTTGTTTGGTTACATATAACTGGTATGCACTTTACAAATATTGAAGTAACGGATGAAGATTATGTTATAATTATGTATTTAGTACGTATAATAAATATTTCGTTTCCCTAATTCTCGCGTAGATAACATGGCTGGACCCCATCCCCACGGCGACCCGAACCTTCCGAATGAAGGCAATGATGGATGGTTTGAAGAAGAGCCAGAAGATGATTAGCAATTCCCTTTGGATGATCACCATGCTGAAGGCTTTTCGGATGGTGCTAACTCCGAACCCGAGGTTGAGAACCTACCCCCGGTGGCTCCCAACCCAATTCCTAACCCTCGTCTGGCTTTTCAAGGCCCGACGCCTCCTTGGGTAGAATGCTTGGAAACATGGAGCGAAGTGCAAGATCAACCTATGCCGTTTAATGGAGACCAAAGCTTCTACAACTTAAGTGAAGGGGATCAGCAGACAAAGTTCTGCCAATCGTGGTCCATAGAGTTGCCCGAAACGAAATTCAGGGCAGGACGACTCTCCATCGTATCGCAGAGGTTGATGCCAACGCAAGAATGCATACCATTCGCACCAATTGCCTTGAAAACACTCGTGAGAGATCTGAGAGAGACCATGAGACTTTTCTACAAGCACTAGTTGAAACTTGAGCTGAAGTCATAGAGCTCCAAGTACGCGAGAGGGTGTACGAAAGGCACATGTTGGATATGGATCGCCAACTGGCTGAACTAAGGGTTCATCAGAGGGATGACCGTCACCAGTAGGAGATGCTTTATCTTTCCTTCCTTATTATAAGGAATCGTTTTCCTGTCTATGCTCTATGTAACACTTTTCTATGTAACTACCCAAGTACCGTAAGTACTTTTAGTTAGGCCTTTATGCTGTCAAAACTTTTCCACTCCGGATATGATGTAAGACCTACTACATGGTCAATTTTTCCCAAACTTGTTACATCATAACGATCAATGATATTGACAGTCGGCTAGTTTCTGTGTCACTCTTTGTTCAAATTCTACCTGAAACTCACTCTAGTTAAGTTTTTGAGCTATGGTAATTTAGCTCAGGGATCACTTCCAATTCTTGTCGAAGTTTGGACGACAAACGTATTGTGACCATTCTATGAAACTACTTTTACTCTTTACTAGGACTGCATCATAGGGATGCAGGTCAAACCCTTGAGAACTTACTTCTACTCTTTACATGAATGATAGGACTACATCTAGGTTCAACCATAATCACTCACAAACTCCTTTTCTTTCGTATATCAGAATCGTGTCGTCGTCCAGAAATAGTCAGCCGAACAAGGAAACCTCTATCCTTCATATTGACGTCACTACATTCCAAGCCGCAGTAACAGCTGCAGTGGCAGCTGTCCTTGCAAACCTCAGCTCTGGCAACGCAAACAAGGCTGACAAGGGGGTTGACAATTCTGATCGTTGTATCGATCTAGGAAGCCTACAAATGATAACAGTCACAGACTTGGAAAGCCGTAAAACCGAGAAGAGGAAATGAAAGCGGCAAGCCCAAAAGGAGCGCAAGCGATCCCAAAGACTTGCCATGCAACATCAACAAGTGACAACCCCTGCCATTTCAACACCGATCAGACCATACGAGGGAAAACTCCCAAAGTGTATCAAGTGTAGCTTTCATCATAATAGGGCTTGCCATGAAATGAAATGCTGCAATTGCCACAAAATAGGGCAGCATGCTTGTAGCTGTGGAGCACCGGCACGACCTATCACTAAAGTCCCTAACATCAGAGTCAACCAAGCTTGCTATGGTTGCGGTGAAATCGGAAACTTTAAAAGGAATTGTTCGAAAAGGAGGAACAATGAAAGCTACCGCATCCTTATAACTCTGACCCGACACATCACTTCTACCACCGATGATGGTGCAAGCCAAATATGTCACCAATGCAGTGAGATAGGACACCTCGAGAAGGATTGTCCAATAACAAAGAACTCTAGCACGGACGGGAAGATGCTAAGGATCACTGGTGCAGGAGAGACTACTCCGAACCCACGTTGAAATACTAGGGCGTTTCGTTTTAATAGACTTATAAACTGTTAAACACTAGTTCAACCAGATTCTTATATTTTGTGAGATTCCGCCAGTCAAGGAGTCCTCGTGCTGCGTATACTTGCTTTTGTAGTATACCTTGTTCGCAGCAGTAGTCTTGTAGTTAATCTAAAGTACTGAAACGCTGTTAGAAGTTGCACTGTTGTGTTTTTTGTAACATCGTTTATGATCTACGTCTAATGCCTCTTATTTTGAATAGTCCGACATTATCGTACAACTTGAGTCAATTCGATCCTCACAATACCAGTTTCGTGCATACATATCTTTCTCTGTAATTGCCTTCCTAACGAAGCCGTCATTCCAGAACTCCGAGGTACTCATGCATAGAGTACCTTATGATTCTTGTCCTTCCCGAAGACATCTCAGCAAATGTGACATCCCCAAATCACGGCCAGAAAAGACCGGTTTCATTTATGCTTTTTAAAATAATTTCAGAGTAAATCCTTTTGATTTTAAAAGAGATGCAGAATTTGTTCCCAAAAACAAAGTATGATAAAATAATATTTACCAAAGCATTTCATAAAGAAATGTATTTTCATTATACAACCAAAACTCGGGATGTCATGTTCCGATACAGACCATAAATCATAAACGATAAACATTACAAGTCATTCAACAAATATATACATATACAGACTTGTAAGCAAAAACAACTTGATGATTATCCATCTTATGCCCTCGTGCCACTTCCTGTAATACAAAGAAACTGAGTGGGTCAGGCTTGGGATCCTGGTGAGCATATAGGGTTTTCAACCCACAATAAAGAATTAAATTAATTTTTCATCAACCAACGATAACCCAATTACCCATTCCCGTTATTCTCACTTTATGTACCTAAAATAACTAACACAAGGGACCTAGTCTAAGAATATTTCATCGGGGCGACAACACATGCATTCGGGGGTTTCCCGACAATATATGTCAAATAAGGCAACCGTGGGGGGGGGATGGAGTACAGCGAATGAACACCCAAGTTCATTAACACCTACAGGTGGTGAGCCTGCTAGTTTCCACATGACTGTCTAGAAGAGTCTGTGGTCGTCATCTAAACTCTGCTAGATGACTAAATCAAAACAACATTGAGGCCTCTCATCTGTTTATTACACACCAACTATCTACACATGTTCTACCCAACATATTAGTAGATAAAAATATACATTTTTATACATAGTTTAAAACCTGTATAGCATGCTTTAATCAATACATATTCCACATAACAGATGAGGCACACACACAAGACGTATTTCATAGAGAATAACTCAGATCTATGAGATAGAAGAGAGTGAATATACATTCGCACATATAACAACAAAATATATACACATAGCACGTATTTTATATAAAATACTTTATAATAATGTGTTGGAAGAAGGTAACTACACACTCACTTGATCAGAAGATGATTCGACAGAACTACAGCTTATAGAAGTAGTATACTTCGATAGATCTGGAAGATCTTCACAAAAATCGAACTCCTCGCGGGCAGAGCTTCGGCTCGGGAATAACGCTCTTCGTGATCCTCGAGGCTTCGGATCTTGCTTCGGGGCTCGGGAATGATACCGGGGCTTCGGGATATGATTGGAACGCAAATCGAGACAAAATTTAGAGAGAAGGAAGAGTTTGAACAAGAGAAAATGGCTGATTTCGAGTTCTATTTATAGGCTGAGGGTCTGGGATTACGCGGGGCGTAATCTCAAATTACGCAGGGCGTACTCAGTACGCGGGGCGTAACTTGGTTACGCGGGGCGTACTTTGACGTCAATGCATGCGTCGATCTGTGGCACTCGAGTATTGGTCAGGCAACTTGCATCCGCCTGAGTACGCGGGGCGTACTCAAATTACGCTGGGCGTAATTTGACTCGTCAAACTTCTAAATTCCGTAACTTTCGCATACGAGCTCCGTTTTTGGACGTTCTTTATATCCACGCGTAGGTGAGACTACGCTCTACAACTTTCGTTTAGACTTCGTCGGCTAACTTTGACTTTATTTTTTTATTATTTATTTTTAGAAGGCCCGGACAGGAAAACTTCGTTATAAAATCATAACTTCTTCGTCCGACGTCTGTTCTCGCCTATCTTTTCATCGTTTCGCTACTAACAACGAGATCTTAGATTCTCATTTAGATTGTTTCGGCTAAAAACCGCTCGATCTCAAATCGAGTATTCGGGCTACATACTGCTAAGTCGAAACTTAGAAAAATCATAACTTCCTCATACGAAGTCAGATTTGGGCGTTACTTTTATGCACGCTCTCGGTTTAACGAAATCTACGACTTTCGTTTAGATTGCTAAGGCTAAATATCGCTCTATCTTAAATTCATATTTTACGTCACTCGGCGTCGTGCCGGTTCTGTCGCGAAACTTCGACAGGTCATAACTTCTTCGTTATAACTCGGATTTTGGCATTCCTTATATCTCCAGAATCCTTGTTTTGACCACTACAACTTTATGCAAAGATATCGGGATTATCTCACACTTTAATTTTGACGCTTATTTTATTCTTAATTCATTAAATTATAAAAATCAAGAAAATAAACACATAAATCACATAATTCACATAATTCACAAATAATACATTTTTATTATTTCAAATTTAGTTACAAAGGTTAACCTAGACTATTACATTGCTAAAAATGGCAAGCCCAGAAACACAGGCGTTACAGCAAACCTCCCCGGAGTACCACTCGTACAGTACGTCAAGTTCAACCCGAAAACCCATACGGTTGATCTATCGCTGAAGACAGTATATGCAAGGGTGGTATATAATCAAGGTTCTACATGCTTAGAATTGATGACTCTACTTTAACTTGTTTTCCTTGTTTGGATGTGAGCTTAAAGAAGAATCATCTATTCGACTGCCTCTTCAATCTTAATTATATACGACTCGAATACACGAAGCTGCGATTGGTGAACCAAATATGACTCCTAAAATGAACTTCAGGATGGAGACTGCTCAAGACTACGAGTGATCGTGCTGTCATGCGAATAAAACTTAGAATCCAATCAAATGCTACCCCTGTAACCAAATCGACCTATAGTCTAGCACCTACAGAGATGCAAGAACTGTCCGGTCAAACTTCACAAACTGCTTAGCAATGGCTTATTAAGACCGAGCTCCTCACCCTCGGGAGTTCCAGTCTAGTTCGTCAAGAAGAAATACGGATTGTTTAGTATGCGCACCGACTACAGAGACCTCGACAAGATTTCCATTAGGAATAATTACCCTCTTCCTCGCATAGATGGATCGTTTGACCAACCGCAAGGAACGAAATACCTTTCGAAGATGGATCTGAGATCCGAGTATCACTAGTTACGAGTGTCAGAGGAGAATGTGCTGAGGAAGGCCTTCCGAACTCGATACGGACGCTACAAGTCTGTAGTGATACCTCTCGGATAAGACCAATGTGCCCGTAGTATTCATGAACTTGATGAATAGGGTATGTTGTCCTTACTTGGATCAGTTCGTCATTTTCCTTATAAATGACCTACTTATCTACTCTCGTAGTAAGAAAGAGCATAGAAGCATCCACGACTCAGCCTAGCTCATGAACTCAGTAATGTACATTCTACCTTCCATGTCTCGAACTTGAAAAAGTGTCTGTCCGACGAGACTCTTATAATCCCACTCGATGAGATCGAGATAAACAAGAGCCTCAACTTCGTGGAAAAACCATGGTGACCATGGACCGAGAGGTCAAGAAGACAAAGCAAAGCCGCTTCCCAGTAGTGAAGGTTCGCTGGAACGCCAAGCGAGGACCTGAATTCACTTGGGAGCGCAAGGACTCAATTGAATAGGAAGCATCCTCATCTCTTTAATTGATTATTCATATCCACTCCTTTACCTAAACTCTAATTTCGGGACGAAATTCCCGCTAACGTGGGGATAATGTGACAACCTGAATTTTCTATTACTTTGAAAGCTCAGTCAGTCAACTCAATTTAGTGTCAGACTCATTCCTGCTATAATTTAGCATAATTTGGAATCTATTTGAGCGTTCTAAGCCTTGTACACTTAAGGAATAAGTATTAGAAAGTACCTGCTAGAACCTTAGTGTAGCAAATCAGACCATAACCCACTTAAAATGAGTTCACGACCACAAGACCATGAGTTTATGGCCGTAAACTCATGTGGCCGTAAACTCAAGAGTATATATAAGATCCTTGGCCATTTTTCTCATTCTTTCCTTTCCTTGGCTGATTTTACTTCAAATCCTCTGAATTATCATCCCGAGCTTCACCTTAGATCTTCAAAACTAGAAAGTATTCTTCCTTGAATTGTTGATACACCTATTAATCTAGCATTCTCTCATGATTTCATCCATGAAAATCATGTTTTCATAGATCTTCAAGTTTCACCAAGAACACACACTGGTGTTCTTGGCCAAAACCGACCATTTCAAGCTCCTATATTGTAAGTACTCTTTTTCTAACTTGTTATTTACTAGGTTAAACATATTTAGGTCTTAGAAACATCAAGATTTGAGGGTTGGATGAGGGTTTACGTCCAAGGATCTCCCAAGGCCGTAAACTCCCTTCTATGGTGCAAAGTTGCCCTAAATTCCTTCCTTATGCTTAGAACTTGGATTAGAACCCTCCACCAATGAACTAGGGACATTAAACTTCGAATTGGTACACAATACCATGAGTTTACGGCCGTAAACTCATGAGGGAATGGTCCCTAGACCGTAAACTCATGTTAAGGTCAATTCTTGTACCTTAAACTCATATAGACCCTTTTTTTAGCCTTGGGACACTTAAACACTTGAGACACCATACCTTTAAGCCTCTAAATATGATCCTTTAGAGAGTTTACGGCCAGGAGTAAACTCCCCTGGGCCGTAAACTCCAATAAGTGTGGTCCTTGGGCCATAACTCAATAGCAATGCCCTACACTCCTTTGTTGCAACCCAATGGCCTCCTAGCACTTGAATCAAAGTGTTTTCATGTCCTAGGGTGTCTTAACTTAGTTAATTAGTTGTTAAATGAATAATTGGATACATATATGTGTTATTATATGTTATTTAGGTTCATTGTGTGTGTTCAAGTCTTTGTTAGAAATTGGGGTATAGTAAGGCTTGGAATTCTGAGAATTGTGTAAAACACTTTCAGATTAAAGCATTTGGGTGGTACTCCCAATATTCTTTAATCAGATAAGACTCAGAGAGACAAGAATTTAGAATGCTTTGATGATGATTTCGTCTGTACCAGAAAAAGTGACCAAAAACCGAATTTATGATCTTTGTCTGAAAACTGTCATATGACAGTTTCAAACTGTCATAAATTGTAAAACTGACATAAAATGGAAGTTTGTATAAGGGTCAAACAATGGTCAATTCTCTAAAAATACGATTTTCTGATGCATTTTTTATATAGCAACATACCCTGTATAAAAAAAATTCCGTGTTGACCTGGCAGGTCGACCCTTAGTATATTACACAATCCAAATAGGGGAGGTATGTTGGTGATTTGTTATCATCAATATTAGTTAAGTGTAATGAGATTACTTTGCTGACGAAAGGTGATCTTGATAAATATTAAACAAGTAAGGAAGGTGTGGAGTACACACTTGTTTAAGTTTGATCAAGTTTTCAAAGTACATTGTCATTTAGGGGCGAAGCCCCTAAACGAACGGGGGTCCGGGGGCAGCGCCCCTAGGAGCGGGGTCCAAGGTACATTGTCATTCAGCTCGAATTTTTTTTATATAGGGTATGTTGCTATATAAAAATGCATCAGAAAATCGTATTTTCAGAGAATTGACCATTGTTTGACCCTTATCCAAACTTTCGTTTTATGTCAGTTTTTACAGTTTATGACAGTTTGAAACTGTCATATGAAAGTTTTCAGACAAAGATCATAAATTCGGTTTTTGGTCTTTTTTTCTGGTACAGACGAAATCATCATCAAAGCATTCTAAATTCTTGTCTCTTTGAGTCATATCCGATTAAAGAATATTGGGAGTACCACCCAAATGCTTTAATCTGAAAGTGTTTTACACAATTCTCAGAATTCCAAGCCTTACTATACCCCAATTTCTAATAGTTTTCACTTGACACCTAGCACCTTGTCCGACACTTCCATACAATTCACTCACTACAAGTGAGTTCATACTTCATACCCCTTAATTAACCTTTCAAATGTTTTTAAATGCTTTTATGGGGGGGGATACAAGTTGAATCATACTAGTTATTATATCAATCATATGTGATTAATAACTAGCATACAAATGGATTTACTACACTTTTAGCTGTTTTACTTAGTATACTACTTCAAAATGACTTCTCAAAATGTTTTTACATGTTAAAATCTTTATCAAACTGTCTTACATACTGCATCTTTCCTTTCAAACTATGTTACAATTGTGTTTCAAACAAAGGATTTCTTATACTCTAAACTGTTCCTATCAAACAAACTGCTTTTAAATCGTTTTATAAACTGACATCAAGTCATCAATTCTTATTTATTAACTTTTCAAAGGTTTTACAAAACTTCTTTTATACTTTTTATATTTTCAATTGCATGCCTATATATGTATAGTTACATAAGTAATGTTTAAAGGACTTAGGACTCCTAGCTCGCTTTAATTCCTTTTCCTTTTTTGGATGTGGCCTTAGGGTATCGGTTATTTGTCCGAATGTCATCTAAATATTAGTTATATATTATGTATACATACATAGACATAAAAGTTCTATCAGACAATTCAGTACCTTTGGGTAGCAAAGGCATACTTCGGTTATACACATACATTACTAGTAACTATAATAGGTATAGTTAGGAGATACTACTTACTATTCCTAGTAGAAGGAATCACACAAGAGTCAGTTTATTCATGAGTCTATACAAATATACTACATACTATATGAAGAGATGCTATTACATACTATATGAAGAGATACTATTACATACTATATGAAGAGATACTATTACATACTATAGGAAGAGATACTACTACATAATGTATAAAGTTAATTACTACATACTATACTATATACTATACAAGGAAAATTACTGCATGCTATACGGGACTGACCATCCTACACCTGGCTGCTAGCTACAACGGGACCTGTTCATCGACGGATGTTCTCGGTTGTACTGTTCGGCGAGTTACCACACCGTGTTTATCTTAAGACAAAAGGATACGATTGCAATGATTATATAATTTCCTATTACTTTTAGCTTGTGACACATTCACATAAACGATGAGGTAGACTATATTTTAATAATAATAGTTGTACATGGGAAAAACTTTCATTCATACAAAGGTTTAAACCTTCAAAACAGTCGGGTCTTGGTAGAAGAGTACTTTTTATACTAGTAGGAAATATGGGATTTTCTAGGGTTTTCATACTTATACAAACTTTTCCTCAAACAATTACTAGTCTTTCATTACAATATTTACAAATCAATGACACTAAAATACTTAAGAATTCACTAGCTTAAATGCTGATCTACGCTTTCGAAATAACTTGTACCCTCAGGTCACCAGTAGACAGGTACGACGACCAGGTTTTGAGAAGACGGAGCAGTCAAGACTCGTCTTTTATTTTGATTACTTATTTTCATGTCTTATTCTATGAAAGAACACACTTGTATTAAAATTTTACTATTAATGCAATGGATGATGTTGTTGCTTGTTTACTACTTTACATTGTTGTGATACTTTACATGACGTTCTCCGCCCCAGAATGTTTCCGCCGTTCTTGGTTTTGGGGTGTGACAATTGTGCTTTCGTGTTTTAGCATCAAATAGAATGTTTTTTGAAAATTTTGAAAGTGCTTGTTTTTGAAAAATCAACTTTTTTCCTGTTCAGAGTCTCCGTTTTTTTAAAAATTTTATAACCTGGGTTTGTCGGGAATCATCCCCGGCTTAAAATAATTTTTGGAAAATCCAGTTTTTAAGTTTATGTTTTCAGCTGATGAGGTCGCGCCTCAATTTTTTCTTCATGTCGCATGAAACAAGCAAGTGTTTTGCAAAGAAGAAATAAATCGATTAACGAGGTTGCGTGAAAATCAACGAGGCCGCCTAGGGTCTCCATCAAGACCATGCCTCGTTTTTGCATTGAGCCTGCATAAAGCAAGTATGTCCACCGACAATTAAGCAATCCCTGTGCATGCGGTCCCGTAAAAAATCCAACAACCTCGTCATGCCCGCGTAACATCTCAGGAGACCAGACAATTCCTCACATGCCCATGTTAATCGATGTTTGATGCCTGCTTGATTCTTCTTTGAGCGCTTTGACCTTTGTTGACTGCGTTTGAATGTATAGAATTATTAAAGAGATTGAAAAAGTTTTCCCTTAGAAGCAACAACCGACCCTAATCCCTCATCCTCCATTCTCTTTCTACGTAAACACCCACCACCACCCATTTCACTGGAAAAACACGATTTGTCGGAGTTCTACCAGCCAGAATTCCATGAAACCATCCCCATTGTTCCCCTTTTCTCCTCCTCTACAAACCCCACTAAAAATCCCCTGATCCATGGCCGAGACAATCATCACCGACCACCTCCCTTCGCTGCCTTCCCAGCCACTTTCTGACCACCTCCGACCACCATGGCGACTCCCGAAACCAGCGTTTTGCTCCACCTACCTTACTTTACGATCCTCATTGAAAAGATTTTTTGAAGAGTCATCAGATTTTTTTTATCAGAAATCTCTGTTTTTATTGAAGAACTCATGATGCTACACCTTTAAGCAAGAATCAAGCTTGAGGTTGTAGATTTCAGGGTGTTTTCAGATTCCAAGCTACCGGACAGATCACGATTTAAGAATTCCAAATTCGAGCTAAAAATGGAGTATGTGTTGGGTTTTGAGCATTCTAACACTCCTAAGGTGTTCATGCAACCCTAAATACCTTGGATCTATGTTTTCACTATTATACATGCAAATATGAACTTTCCAAGGTATTAAGCCTATAACTAGCATACAAAGATGTAAACTACACAAGATACTAGTTAGTGTAACATAACTTTTCATATGGCTGGAAGTCTTGATGCATTTTTCCTTAAGAGCTTAGCCCCAATAGTGCTGAAGCCTCAAGTGGAATCACAACACATCATGAACAAAGGATGAACTTAAGAGAGAATCTCCATGCACTCTAAAACCTTCATGAACTCCAAGAACATACACCCACAAACTAGGGTTGGCGGTTTTTAGGTCATCATATATATATATATATATATATATATATATATATATATATGTGTGTGTGTGTGTGTGTGTGTGTTGAATTCTAAGAGTCATGGGTAAAACCCAAACCCATGCCCATGGGTTTTATGATCGATGGTTCATGTGGCCCAATTCTTTATGTATCGATACCTAAACTGGGTCCAACATGGATCATAAGCCCAACATATATAAATATAACTAATTAACATAATTAGTCCCCATATATTTAATTAGTCTCCTTTTGATCATTAAATCAATTCCAAATTAATTCTTGATCAATACTAATTAAAACCATATGATTTCATATTAATATATTAGTACTTATAATATATTAATAAATCATATATAACCTTCTGTCAAGAGTGTATCCTAACAAATTGTCCTGATGATATGCAACCCAAATGGACCATGCTACTCTCGGGTCAAGTATATACCAATAATAGTTATGGGCTTAGACATATAATCCAACAGTCTCCCACTTGGATAAGTCTAAAACTATTATTTCAAGTACGATTTCATAAACCGAATAGCAATCGTAGCTCTTAAAGCCATTGTCAAACTTTGAACAAATCATATGACGTGTCCATTAGATAAGTGATCATATATTCCTCCACTCTAGATATCATATGGACTGAGACATGGATTCTAATCATTCTCTCTGCCCATTTGTTGTTTCCCGATTTTCGATTTATGACAACTGACTAATTAAACAAATCAAATTAGTCCAGGCTTGGCCAAGGACATAGGGGTGTCATTACTAAGTCATCGAGGGGCCCACATATATCACTTTTATCCTTATGAGGTAAAAGGAATGGATAAACTTCGACTCACATGCTTGTACCAACTATTTGTTGAATCATACACAAAGGCACGTTTTATAACATCAAGTTACTGATGCGTTTTCGTACAATCAATGTATAACCAACTCATAGTCAACAACTCATATCTCTAGGTTTAAAGAAAATAAGATATTATCGTCTCATGATTCACTCGTGATAAAATCCATGAAGTGATTCAAATGAGCGTGGGTTTAATCCAATACTCAGAACTTATGAGCACTCATGAATGTTGTAGCAACCATTGTTATGTCTAATGCACCTTAGACAAATCTTACAAGCCATATTCATGACAATCTTAATTCAATACCTACTTCCTACGTATGACTGACTGTGAAGAGTTTAAATAAAATAATTATTCTGGAAGTCAAAACATGCAAAGTGAAACATAATAATAATACTAATCCTATATGGCCCCAACATTGTGAGAGTAAATAAAAATACCTTTTATCTAAGAAACATATTGATTACTCATTATTCAATGTTTTGATTTTATCAACTTAATACTTGAATAAAAACAATATTCATGTCATGCTCCATGCATGCACACTATGTTTACCTATGTCCCTTTCTTTTGTGAAATAGATCAATTGAACACGACTCCAATGATGCTCATTTCACAATCACTAGCACTTTTGTAAATGTAAGAATACCAAACTCTTGCCATTTACTGTAATCTGTTAGATTGTAAACTTATATGAAATGATTCTCTTGTAATGACTATGCACAAAAGTCACAAATACTTGGCAACAGAAATCACAAAGTATTCTAATGGAGATCAATTCCATGGAAACGAAGTCTCAAATTGAAAGTACATTCCTTTGAACATCCTTCTTGCATTAAGTTATCTAATCTTACACAAATTCAAAGAATAATTTCCATCTATGGAAACATTTCCATATTACCATTTTGACTATCACTTCTGAACAAGAGTTGCCTCTTTTCAGAATATGTCAATATGGTCCTAACTATATACTTCCAATCCATGAGCAACCAATCTTTGGTAAACCTCAAATTTTCCTCGATAATTGCTTAATCATTTTAGTCATATCCAGTTCTATTCCTTTTCCCTCTTAATGCCTTAGGCATTTGGAAAATTTAGAATGGATGAATATTATAACACATGTAATCGATCATATACCTGAAGCATATAGAACACGACATACATAAAGACATGATACTTTACTAGTCTTTTGCTAAAACATTTTTATTTGCCATGTTCTCACACTTCAAACTAGGAAGAGGGATGTTGTAATCATAATCGAATTTTGAGAATGCAACATATATCGAATTTCCTTATGTCGAACCATTCCAACACAACATTCATATATATCCTTGACTAAGGTTGATTAAAATCTCAATTTAAGCTTGTAGAATTGGAATGAAGTATAAAATCCTCTCCCTTAATTATAGCAAAACAACTTTTTCAAGGCTAATTGAAACTTTGTTTTCTATAATTAACATTGCTAACTTGCAACACTTAACATAATAATCATGCTCCCACTAGCATAATGATTATTATCTTACTAGCATAAACTTGTGCTCCCACTAGCTTTGACATGTACCCAGAAATCAACTAGACTTCTAGAAATCAAAAATTTATTGACTTTCTTACCAAAGTTCAGATTTCAGATACGAGATTGCTTTGATAAAACTTTATCAAAAATCATACACCAATCCTTAGATAGCTCACATGTGTGTCTAAACAATTTTAGAACTATGAAAAGGGATGCCGTAATCATAGTCTCACTTGTTTAGACCTTTTCCATTTCTCACAAGTCTATGTTAGTGTGCCGGTTAACCACACGCGCTCCGCTAATGACTTTGAGAATGCAAATATCATAATTGCTATCTACTGAAAATCTACTTAGTGAAAGAGTTTCCTCACCATCATTTTCATGAATCAGAGAGAAACGTGATGACACTTAGATTTTCTATGGCGTAAGTGTTCCTATCCATGCGAATTTTTCACTAACCTTAATCATAATACAAGGTTAGTGACAAAACCAAACTCATATGGACTGAACTTGTTTTAATCTTAATTTCTTGCCACCTGGCAGCACAGGGCCTACCGTTGTTTCCAAGTTGTTATGCAAACAATTGAGAACTCATAAAACTCACAAGGATAGTCAACTTTTAACACAGAAATAAGAATATGTCAACACGACAGGTTACAAACCTCAAATCGTGGGCTAGTGATTAACAATACTCTTGATCAGTTCTTGAAACTATCTCAAGATCTTTTAAGACTCCCACTGACCCCTTGACATATAAGATTCTCTTTGTCAAGAACCATTCCTTGACAAACAAATATTCAAGAGTTGGTGAGAATTCTTATAAAGACGAACACTTCACACAATTGGTCTTAGTTGGTCTTTGTCTTATCCAAAACATCACAACCTACCAATCCCAAATGTACAAGAGTAAGAACCATGTTACTCTACATTTGATAAGTGTTATAAACCTTTCTTAAAATTATGTCACTCAAGTTACAATCATAGAGTATGACTCTAAGACTTGTTTTGGGAACGAAGTGTGACTTATCTTTTTGATTTAACCATTTCAACAATTCATGATTCCTCTCCTTAGCTAAACAAATGCACTAACGTGTCCTTAGAGGATCAATTGTGATATGGTTTCATAATCACTAAGATAATCATGAAACAAGATACTTAAAGTACTCTCCCATCTTTTCAGATTTTGAGAAACTTTTATCCTTCTGCCTAATTTGATTCTTCTTACTCGCTCTGCCAATCATTGAAACTTTTCCAATATTTCAGAATTACACTTAAAACTTGTAAGCATAACCATATTTACTAAACTTTAGTAAATCATGACGAATAGTCTTATTGATCCTTTGTGGTGGACTTTGACTAGTGCACAAGAATGTCTACTTGATCCCTTAGTCCTTTAATTGAGTCACATATACATGTGAACAAGGACTTAGTCTTAACTTCCCAAAGATGAAAAATTCTTATTCATCATACAATACAAGTTGCATGATTCCAAGTTTCTATCCAACTGAAACTTGGGTGATGAGAACCTTTCCTTATTTGGTAAATTATGACACTACCACAAATGGAAAAATCAAATTCATTTTCCAATATTGCTATCAAATGGAATCATATAAACAACATTTTTTTCACACATGCCATTGTAAGGATACTTAAAATAAATAAAATCAAAAATTTTCTTTTATTTTAAAACATTGCGGAAAACTTATCCTTACAATGCAAATACATATGAAAAACATGTTGTTATCTATTCCTAAGCAATATATCATAACTCTTAAGTAGCAGCTCAAAATTCTGATCCCCGAACCATGCGATCAAAATCCATCTTCGCGATCAGAATCAACATACTCTTTCTTTAAGCTACCTTTGATTCTTCCAAAACATCAACATATAAGTAGATTACATTATGTATTAAGAATCTCCAAAAGAGACTTAATAGAGTTAGATAATGGGCTTTACCTGAAGCAAAGTCAAACTTTTGACTTTTACCATCCTTATGAACTTTCATGTATATTTCGCAGCTTCGCAACCAATACCCCTTCTTTTGGCAAAAGAAACATATGGACTCTTTGGAAATGGTACACGAGACTATCTCAGAATTAGCCATTCTCTTTACCATTAGGTCAAGTGACTTGACCAAGTCCGATCCCTTTCCATTGGGCAGAAAAAGCTTTTTTGGACTTCCAATGTCACCATTGTGAATGTCCAACTGGGTTTGGGAAGTAAATCTTCCAATCTAATTCACTTTATTAATGCCCCAAATCATTGCTGATTTAGCATTATCAAGCAAATATGTAAGATCATTAAGGGTCATGTCATGATCTGTCATCAAGGAGTGACTGAAGAACCAAGTCAACAGTCAGCTGCCTCGAGACTTCGACACCCGACTCTCCCAGCTTGCCAATAGGGATTGAGTGACTTAGAATTTTCAAGTATTTGAACTTGTGGGATAGGGAGAATAATAGGAGGAGGCGGAGGAAGTGAAGCATGATTTTCTAGTCCCATTAATGCACAACAAAGGGATTGATCTTTCACCTTGATTTCCATTTGGGATATCATCTTCATTAGGAAAGCTTGTTCCTAACGATTTGGGAAGACCATAGATGTCTTAACAAGACATCTTTAATGGGAGAAATTCAAGTTTGGTTGATTTAAAGTCTGTAACATAACACTCAATATGAAATATTAAGGCTAGGACCCAACAAACTGTTTTATAACTTGGAAGAGGGATGTCGTAATCCAAGCAATAGAATATTTGAAGGTAGGTAAATGACGATTTACCTATTTCCACCATGAAAAATGAAATTATTGATTAAGTTTTAATTCGATTTGAAACTCCTAGATCTTTTGAGATACATTGAACTTTCAATGGCATGTTTGAATCTCGATTGTGCCCTCTCAAGTTTGTGACTGGGATGCCGAGGATCACAAAAAAGGTGTGAATAACCATGCAAATTGAATTGGTGCCCTTAATTTTATCACCTAATTGATGTGACGGTTAACCACACACGCTCCACCGATCTATGATAAAACTTAAGTCACCCTTTGCCACACATTTTCAGTCCCATGTTAGTGTGCCAGTTAACCACACACGCTCCACTAACGACTTAGCAAAGGTGCAAAGTGTAATTTCATGGGTTAGCACCATTTCATATTTTCCTAAGTAACTAAGATTGAGAATTTATAAGTGTTTAGTTACTTAGTATTTATCATTATACTTTTAATGAAGGGAGAATTATAGTCTTTATCTTACCCGTTAGGCTAACGACCCTCCACCAGTCAAGGAAGCGGTGGGTAAGAGTGGATACCCATTAAACTGCCATTTTATAGGCTGTAACCTTATACCCCCGTTAGAGACTGGCTTCGTGAATGAGGCGTACTAATGATAAGATTGACTTTAACTCTCATACATATATACAAATATTAAAATTTTAATATTATAATAGTATAAGGGTTGAATTTTACTTTTAAAATTCTAAGGTCTAAATTTGGAATTAAAGTATACGTGGGGAGGTAACTTTGCAAATTCCTAAACTTGAGAGAAAGTTTTGAAACTTTTCAAAACTCTTCAATTTCAAAATATATGAGTTTAATATAAGTTTTAAAACTTTTAATGAAGAGACTCTTAGAAATCCATAACTTGAGGACAAGTTATGGAGGTCATAAAACAATTTATTGAGAAAAGACTTTTCAAGTTCATAACATATGTTTTTAATAAAATTCATTAATGAGACTTTTCATGTAACTTGAGGACAAGTTACAAAAACACATTTTATGAATAAATTTTAGATAAATTTGGATAAAAACAACTATCGCAAACATACCTAGCAATATTCATAATCTTGATTAAACTCATATGAACAAGAAAATTCAAATCAAACAATTTTCATGTAATTAGCCTAAACATTAAACTAATACAAAACATGAAACTTTTGACAATTTTCTCTTGAATTGGATTAGCATGATCATTACCACATCAAAAACAGGTTTATCGGTCCAAAAACAGCTTATGGTAATGTTCCTAGTCCAATTCCAGCCAAAAAACACGAAGATATGCATTCTGGAAGACAAACTCGTCGAGTTCTTCATGGAACTCGTTGATTTCATGCTCTAATACATGAACTCATCGAGTTTTCCTCCAGAACTCGTTGAGTTTCAGGTCCTGACATATTTTTGGCTTTGAAAAATTAGTTTGCATCAAGTATAATTGAAAACAAGCCTAGGCTCTGATACCACTGTTGGGTTTTGAGCATTCTAACACTCCTAAGGTGTTCATGCAACCCTAAATACATTGGATCTATGTTTTCTCTGTTATACATGCAAATATGAACTTTCCAATGTATTAAGCCTATAACTAGCATACAAAGATGTAAACTACACAAGATACTAGTTAGTGTAACATAATTTTTCATATGGCTGGAAGTCTTGATGCATTTTGCCTTAAGAGCTTAGCCCTAATAGTGTGGAAGCCTCAAGTGGAATCACAACACATCATAAACAAAGGATGAACTTAAGAGAGAATCTCCATACACTCTAAAACCTTCATGAACTCCATGAACATACACCCACACACTAGGGTTGGCGGTTTTTAGGTCATCATATATGTATTTATATGTGTTGAATTCTAAGAGTCATGGGTAAAACCCAAACCCATACCCATGAGTTTTATGATACATGGTTCGTGTGGCCCAACTCTTTATGTATCCATACATAAACTTGGTCCAACATGGATCATAAGCCCAACACAAATAAATTTAACTAATTAACATAATTAGTCCTCATATATTTAATTATTCTCCTTTTGATCACTAAATCAATTCCAAATTAATTCTTGATCAATACTAATTAAAACCATATGATTTCATATTAATATATTAGTACTTATAATATATTAATAAATCATATATAACATTCTCTCAAGAGTCCATCCTAACAAATTGTCATGATGATATGCAAACCAAATGAACCATGCAACTCTCGGGTGAAGTACATACCAATAATAGTTATGGGCTTATACATCTAATCCAACATTCTGCATGTTCCTTCTTTTTTATTTCTCTTATTTTGAATATGTGTTGATCATTAAAACTTAAGAATTTGACATTTCTTGTCTATTGCTTTGGTGGATTATGATTTTTTGTCTTGGATTATACCTCGGCTTGTTTTGGTTGGCTTAAATCTTTTGTAGGAACTATTTTCAAATGTTGAGATTGCTCAAGTGCGCCGTACCTGCTACAAAAAAGGGTCACACAAGGAACCTAGTGGCCTAAAATTCATTAACAAGCAACATTGTGAAGCGTATCAAGCGCTTTCAAAAATAAAGATCAAACCATTAAGATTCATTTGTCAAGGCACATTTTTGTCTTTAGGGGTGATGAATGGTGTCACTACTTTATTCAAAAACATTAGTTGGCAAAACTTCCCATTTCTCTACACCAAGATCTTTGAGCGCCCTACTTGTAAGTTCCTTACTTCCTTGAGTCGTGACAACGAAGAGAAAGTAACCCACTTTCAGATTCTTGGCCAATAATTCAATGTCTCTTTTGAAAATGTGAACAAAATTATGAGAACTCCAAGGCATGGTACTCACTATTGCACCATGACATACCCATGTGAGTTTCAAGAGGATGCTTTTTGGGATCAAATCATGGAAGAGATATCTTTCACATTGGGTTGGGATCGAGGAAACCATATTATTCGTTCTTTTCTCCAGCTCGCTCATCATTATTTTTTGCTTGATATTTACCTGTTAAGAGGTCATCCAAATTACAAAAACTTGCTCTTTATCCTCTGGTTCATGACCAGGGAGGATGGACCCCACCACATATTCTTATCCTATTTCTTCCAAAAATGTTTCGAGACAAGGGTGCGCCCTATATGTGACATCTACATCAACAGTATGATCACCATATTTGCAAACGATCTCAGTTGTGGAATTACTTCTCCACCCTACTTTCCACTCAGAGGCTTTGGTTTGTTGGATATATCTTTTTTAACCAAGATGTGTCAAATCAGTCTAGATTCCTTAAACCGCTACTATTTAGCCACCACCGTATCCAAAAAACACCATGTGCTTCGAGAGCCTATAATGGATTCTTTCAATATTCACGACAGTAAAACATGGATACTTGCTAGAGACGAGTCTTACAATCATCACATCTCCGATTTCGAATCCAATGATGAAAACATATCGATGGATGGGAATCTTCGTCCTCACAGCTTCCCCAAACATTTCCCCCTAGTTTTCTTGAAAACTTTAATAAGCTTTGCCTTCAAAACCAACAGATGTGGGCCTAGCACACTAGGGATGGGCATTTTAATCAACACCCCTTCTCCTCCTAGCTCTTCGATATATGTTATTTCTACCCTTCCCTCGAGCATTGATGACAATGCTTATTCTTAAGCTTGGGGTGGGGCATTTTCTTTTACTTTTTACTTTTTTCATTCTTTATAAGTAGGTTGTATTTTAGTTAACTTGAATTCATTTTTATTTTAAGTTGTTTATATTTAAAACTCCAAAAAGATTTTATTTTATTTTTTTTCATTTTTATTTTAGCATAACATTTAATTAGGGCATTAGCATACGTGCATTCTTGTTTTCTGTTTATTCTCACACATTGGATGCCATGGAACATAGTCATAGTTATTGTATCATTATTGGTTCAGGATCTAGTTTGTTATCTCACACATCATACGTGGGACCATTAGACCACAGTTTGGACTTCATACTTAGGATCTTGTTTGTTATCTCACACATCATACGTGGGACCACTAGACCACAGTTATGAGTACTTTCCAAGTATGTTAAGCAACTTAGGAAACGATACAATTTTTTGGACGCTAATGTTTTAGCCTAATAGTTGTGTTAACAAATAAATGTAACGACACATTTGATTTTTATTAACTCAAAAATAAAATATTACAATACTAAGTTATTGCATCTATTTTCCTACTATTTCTTAATGGTGATTAGTGATGTAAACCTCTCAGTTGTCACACCATCCATCTGCTTTGTCCCTACTATAGAGGTTTTTCATTGTATGCACTTTCCATTGGGTTTGTGATTGACCTTCCCTCCTTAATCACCTGAAGGAGTTGTTATGGGTTGTGGTTTATGGTCCCAGTAACAACCGAATGAAAAATTCTTAGCATAACAAGAAGATCAACTCAGACCATGTTGACTGGCCTTGACCAGGTTCTGTGGCCCCAACCCTTCTCTTAATTTTTTTGTTTAGTTCATCTTGGGTTCATTTTATCCTTTTCTTACTTGAGGACAAGTAAGGTTCAAGCTTGGAGTGATTTGATATTTTCATTTTATTTACTTATTATTATAGTTTATTTTAGCATATTTTATTTTATTCTTAGGTAATCTTAATGCATATTTTCCTTTTCGTTATTTTATATCTATATTGGTTACTTTTTAGATTTTGCGTTTTATTGCAGATATTTAGAGAAATAGAGCAGAGCATGGAGGTAGAATCGGAAGACAAACAAAGTTTGAGCGGATGATTGAGATTGTTGGGGTTTATCAAAGAGAGTTGGATTGAAGATTAATGTCATTGGACCTTACTTTGAATATTATATGGAGGAAACTTTTGACTTGGTGGATTATAAGATGGAATCAAATGGGTTTGATCAAGAATTGATGGAAGAAGTTTGGGCTTGATTAATTATGGAATATGATGAAAGCATGGATAATATTTCGGCTATGGAGTCTTTGGACTTATATTCATTTATTATTGGCTAAAAGATGTGGTATATGGGCTTTTATAATCAGTCAATAAAGTCAAAGCTAGAAATAAAAGAAGACCAAAGAGGAAATGGAGACAAGCAAAACCATTCTCAATCAACACACCTCACGAGGCTGTGTGAGAATATGCACTGCAACTCACGCGGCCGTGTGGCTCATGCAGGGGAATTTTCGAATATTCGTGGTTAGTGGCTATTTGATGGTAGTTTGGTGGGAACTTTTGGGGCATTCTTAAATCATATTTTTGGGACTTTTCTTTGGAGTTTTTGAGTTTTTGAACACACATGAACACTTGAAAATTAGCATTTTTCATCTTGTTTTCTTCGAGTAAAGTGTGGTATTTCTAAACTATTTTACTTTTCCTTAATCTTAACCATGTTAAGCTAAGTTTATCTTTGGTTGAGTTGGATTGAGTTACTTGAACGTTTGGTTATGTTGAAGAACTTCAAGAAATTATGTTTAAATCTCTATTGAAGTATTTTCTAGAGAAACCTCTCTTTATGTATATGTATGTATATATATATATATATATATATGTATATATATATATATATATATATATATATATATATATATATATATAATCATGAGTTTAGATGTATGAATATTATGTTTGTTGGTTAATCTCTTTGTTAAGAAATAGATCTTCAAATTAACAAGCAACAATTGATTTAAGTGTTTGCGTTCATTTCATTTGAGTAAAAAAAGTATTTCCTCCATAATGTTAATGAAAGCATGTTGATTGTCTTTTGGATTTGGTGACTCTTAAACCTTAATGCTAGTTGATTTTCTCAAATTATTTGCTTCATTGATTTGTGACTTTAACTAAAAAAATATGTTATTAACTTCTCTAGCCATTGTGTTAACTAACAAGAGTCTAGGTGATTGCAAGCCTTTTGGATTACTATAGCCAAATTAGGAATTCATTACAAGTATTGCACCTTGAGTTCTAATGATTTATTAACCAAATGTTCAAGTGATGAAATTCCAATATCAACTATCTTTCTCTCATTGATTTGAATCAAACTCTTTACTTGTTTTCTTGTAATTTTCCAAATCTTAATGTAATATTATTTTCTTTAAAACACCAATAGACTAGAACCCCCATTTTATTTTTATTGTAACTTTACAAATATTTTACAAAAAGATTTTCATAGAATTATAAATTGAACCAATTTATGTGAATACGATCCGTTTACCACTATATATTATTTTAGTGTGCAAGACTTAGGGTATTTATTTTGTTGGCATCGACAACCACCAACATGATATAATAACAAGTAACAATACAAAAATATGAATCGGTTATCCTTTCAAAGCATAAAATCGACAAGTTTGCAATTTTAATACATCCCTAAAAATCAATTTCCAAAAAACAGGGATACGCCTTTAATAGATTCTATCATCTTTGTATAAACAATAGGTGTGAAACATGTGTATTACAGGAGTTGATTTAGGAAAAGATTAAAGACTAAAGTGTAACATAAAATATTTTTTAAAATACAACTTTAAAATAAGAAAGGAAAAAATATATTTATTGCAATTTAATATCATACATATAATATTTAATATTTTACATATATAAGTACGACTTTAATTTTAAAAATTAAAATAAACCAAAAATTGACAAGTGGATAATATTTATTTTAAAAATACCACAAAATGACAAGTGTCAAAACTTATGAAAGATTGACATGTAACAAAAAAAACCCTTAATTTATTAAGGAGGATATGGAAATAAGTAAATTAAGATATTTCTAACATACAAAATCCATTTTATGCCAAAGATATGACCAATATGAAAAAATGAACTAAACAACCTCCTGCAATTGATTTTTAATTTTTGGACTCGGTACATTCATTATTTTAAAATTTTCAAACTAAATTCTAACATCTTTTCTTTCATTTCCAATTAAATTTTACTTAACTTCTTTTGTCAAAAGATGTAAATAACTTAAATCAAAATAACATATTGAACACCAATTAACAATAATATTTCAAAGTCAAACATCGACAACCAAATTAGGTCTCGTTTGATAGTTTCTGTTTGGGAAAGTGCTATCTGGTAAAGTGTTGTCTGGGAAAGTTTTCTGACTGGGAAATAAACCATGTTGTTTAATTGTACATCTGATTGACTGTGCTGAATGATGAAAAAAAATAATTCAATAAAAAATAAATTAAAAAAAAGTTATTTAAAAAAATTAATAATCCAATAAAGAAAGAAAGAGGCGTAGTTTGATGTATAATTGTCTTTCCAGCCCATTCAGCTAGAAATATATGATTTTGGGGCTTTGTGGGAAAGACATATCTTACCGGGAAAGACCCCTTCTTTTGTGCAAATAAAACGGTTTTTCCGGTCCATTCTGCCAGAAAGATCTGTTTGGACTTGGAAAGATGTGTATCAAACGGGGGCTTAGTAGAAGTTTAAAAAAATGTATAGTAACGGGGTTTCAAATCTTATGAGTTAGCGTAGAAGTTTAAACAATATTTTCTGTGATATAATATCTTCTTTTGAAGTTTAAGTACACATTGTTTGTTAGGTATTTATTTTTATAATGTTGGTGGAAACTACATAAGGGATGTATTTTGGTTATGTTATTTTTGTTGAAGGGTCAACAAAAAGATACAACACTTACAACATGAAAAAGGTTATTGTCACTCTGGCCTAACTATCTTTCGTATATTAGTTTAAATGGTCCCTCGTGACTATTTTTTGCTTTTAAAGGGCTTAAACTTGTCATTTTATCGTTTAAAAGGTCACATTTCTAGATATGAAGGGTGCAACCGGTCACACCCGTCTGACCAGGACGTTTTCTTATTCCACCTCAATGCCAAGTAGATTAAATATGCCAGGTCATTGCTACGTGTTATGTCACTAAATGAAACTTATATCCGTTTAAACCCTCTCAACTGTCCCTTTCATTTATTCTACCACAATTTGCATTCGTATACTTTTTTCAAACCGTGATTGACACGAATCCGTTTCTTAAACTCTTCCTCCTTGAAATCGGCCAACATAATCAATCCTATGGCTGTCTACATGAAGATAGATCTCCATTTTGCCGGAATTTTTTCGAGGTACCCCGCTATTTGTTACTCAGATGGTGCAGAACAAAGGTTCGATGATGTCGATTTTGTTGGAATGTACAAGAACGAGTTTGTGGGGTTCATTCAAAGATTCGCTAATGAGGTATGCATCAATGTTTACTTTTGCATGCCCGATGTGGTCTTCCCTGATGGATTGAGGTTAATAGCTACTAATATAGACTATATGGACTTCATAGAAGTAGGATATGCTTCTGGTAGTGTTATTAATGTATACATGGACCATGTTGGTGTTAGTGTACATCAATGGATCCTTGAGGAGCAAGGCGAAATATGCAGTTCACTAGATGAATTGTCTGATAGAATTGAAGTTGGTGAAGAAGTGCAAGGTGGTATGGATATGGATGATGGAATTGAAATTAAGGATCTGTTGGGTCATAGGCAAGGTGTTACGGAGGATTTGCAAGGCACTAGGGAAGAGTTGCAAGATGGGGAAGGTGATGACATTAACATTGATGTTGAGAATGATCAAGGTGATATGGAGGATCTGCAAGGTAGTACAGAGGATTGGCAAGGTAAGGAAGATGATGGCATTGACTTGGAAGTTGAAAATGAACCCGATGAATTTATTCATATGAATAGGACAAAAAATGATGAGTTTTTGAGCAAACGGTGCCCAAATGACCAAGTTACCCCTAACAGTCTTCCTCATGAAGAGCTATATGAGCATGTAGTCGATGATGAAGTAATATCTAATGAGCAAGCTATTTATAATGACCATGTTCATTGGAAAAAACAGAAGCTTGTATTAGGTATGAGATTTGTGAATTCTAAACAACTGAAACACATGTTGTGTTACTATGCTGTTGCAAATGGTTATCAGTGATGCTACAAGAAAAATGATAACAGGAGACTTTTAGTGAAATGTTGTTCCGGTGCTTGCAAGTTTAGATTGTGGGCATCTTGGATGAGTGAGGAAAAATCTTTCTAAATTAAGAGTCTCATAAATGAGCATAACTGTGCAAGAAACTTCAAATTAGGTTCAGTTGTCAACTATGCTTGGATAGGTACCCATTATACCACCCAATTCTTACAGAAACAAAAAGTTAGTGTTAGGCTCCTTAGGGATAAGGTTAAAGAGAAATTTTGGATAGATGTAAGTATGGGCCAGTGTAGAAGAGCTAAGAAGTATGTAATTGAGTTGATTGAGGAAACATTAGTGGATCACTTTGCAAAGCTATGGTCATATGGTGAGGAGATAAGAAGATCAAATCCTGGATCAACAGTCAAAATGGATGTCAATGCTATGCCAGATGGTAAGACTTATTTTAGCAAGTTTTACATTTGTTTTGATGCCCTAAAGAAAGGGTGAAGAGGGAGCTGCAGAAGAATTATAAATTTGGATGGGTGTTTCTTAAAGGGTTTATGTTCAGGAAAGCTAATTGTTGCTGTAGGAAGGGATGCTAATAATCACATATTCCCAATTGCATGGGCAATTATATGTGTAGAAAACAAAGCAAATTGGAAATGGTTCTTGGAAAATTTAAAAGATGACCTTCATCTAGAGGATGGTTTTGGTGTATCATTGATGTCAGAGCAACACAAGGTATGTCATATACTTACAACTTTTATATATTTAACAATTAAGTTACATGATGTTTAAAATATGACTATTATTATGTAGGGGTTGTTAGAGGCTGTTAAGGAAGTGCTTCCTATTGCTGAACATAGGCAATGTGCAAGGCATATTGTAGCCAACTTTAGGAAAAGATTTAGTGGTGTAGACTATGAGAACATGTTTTGGAAGGCAAGCAAAGCATCCACTGAGCCTTTATTCAATGCTGCCATGAAGGAGATTCAAGTACTTAATCCTGCAGCCTATGATTACCTTATGGAAACAAACCCAAAATCTTGGAATAGAACATTCTTTCAAGAAGGAAAAATGTGTGATTCAGTGGAAAATGGATTGTCTGAGAGCTTTAATAGTGTCATCAGGGATGCAAGGAAAAAGCCAATCATCACCATGTTAAAGGAGATTAGACTATATGTTATGGAGAGGTTGTACAATTTGAAGATGAAAGGTTGTTCATGGCCTGATTTCATACCCTGCCCATCAATAACACTCCTACTAAATAAATTGAAAAGAGATCAAAGGTACTCTCTAGTCTTTACACTTTTAATATAGGTGACATACTAACTAATAAGGTGGGTTTAATAGGTATTGGCATGTTTTACCAAGTGGTCTTAACCAATTTGAAACCAGAAACCTGGCAGAATCATATGTTGTTGACCTTGACAAGAAGACTTGTACTTGTAGAGTATGGCAACTTAATGGGTATGGTTGTGTGCACTCAGTAGCTACTATATCATATTTGAATAGAGATGTAGCCACTTATGTTGATCCAATGTTGTATGATGTCTTCTACAAGAACACTTACAAATACCATATACATGGGATGAATGGCAGCAACATGTGGCTAGTTACTGAGTTCATACCACCCTTACCACCATTGAAAAGAAGCATGCCAGGTAGACCAAAGGTAAATAGAGGAAGAGATGTATCAGAAAAGCTTCCAAGGCACACAGTGTCTAAGGCAGGGAAAATAATCTTGTGTAGTTTGTGTAGACAATCAGGGCATAACAAGGTTACTTGTCCCAAAGTTGAAAGGCCACATGCAGAAAGGTCAAGGGTGCAAAGGAGCATGAAATTAAGGGTCAAGAAAATGAAAACAGTTGACAAGGGTAAAGATGGTGAAGGAAGTAGTGGACCAACTAGAGGTGGTGAAGGAAGGAGTGGACCAACTACAGGTTATGAAGGAAGGAGTGGACCAAAAATTGGTGGTAAAAGGAAAAAATATGAGAGGATCATAAAAAAGAAACTTGCAAAGAAGGTTAAGACCAAGGATGGGAAAGGTGAAACTAGTGCAAACCCGGTAGACCTTAATGAGTAGGTATAATTTGATGGTTTCCTATGGGTATGTTTGACAATGGTTTTATGTTGTACTTGTTTGTTTGGGTTGACATTTACTTGTTTGTGTGAAGTTAGTATGTTTATATTGACAATGGTTTGTAATATTATCATGCTTTGGTTCTTTAACACTTTCGGATTCCTATTACTTTTCAGCTAGCATGCAGTCAATTCCCATTATTTTCATGTGCTATTTATGTGCTTAATGGACAAAAATGTGGTCCTTGTAAGTAAGGGTATTGGCAGAAGACATTATACGCAATGACATTAAGCAACCCAAGAACATTAACAATTGCTTTTATTTGACTAGATTAAGGGTAATGACACAACAACACATCAATGAACCATCACATAACTACATAGTGTTCTTAATTCATCAATCCAAGTACATAACATATAAATGATTAAAGTACATTTGATTACAACTTATAAATGATTAAACCCAAAAAAAACACCCAACTACAAAGTAAAAGCAGCTTCAACTTCAACACCTCTACTTGCAGGTTTTTCTTCGACCTCAGGAGTACACTTAAAATTATGTCTTCATTGTTGCATTTTATTTCATCCACCCAAGAAATGAAACCTGATCGTGGTCCCTAAAACAGAAATTAAGGTAACATTAAAAAACCGATCATCAAACTAGGGTTCTAAACATATGAATACAATTACCTGGTTTGGACATGCATAAAATGGTCTTCCAGGGTTATTGACAGTCTTCGATGTGCGAATTATTGCTAGACTTCCACACCCACACACAATCTTCATGTGCGAATTTTTGAATCTCACTCCACAGTTCCTTTGAAAAAGAGAAAACAAAATGAAGGATCACAATTGCTTTGAAAAAGAGAAAACAAAATGGTATTCCAGGGTTATTTACAGCCGTTAGAAGCATCAAATGACAAAAATACCCTCATTGTGCAACGCACGTGGGATACAACAACCCAACATATGTTATCATTCTTGTTCTTGCATGATCTTACAACCAAACTAAAAATGGTCAAATGTACTATGATACAAAAAGCCTGAGAGCTACTCAGGTCCTTTTCCATTAAAAAACTTAACATACGCACAAAATGTCTGTCATTAACACAGGTCTTTTAACATGATCGTTATATATGAAACCCAAAAGAACAAAAAAAAAAAACTAAGAACAGAAAATCCATAACTATCCTAGCTTCATATTGTACCCAAAGCATCTTATCCAAGTTTCATAAGGACTTTGACCCCAACCATCATCATCCCAAGCATTACCACCATGACGCCGCCCATCACCAGAGTAATCGCTTTTAACTTCCTCTATGATCTTCCAACTTGTGATGCAGACTTATGTGATCAACACGACACACAATGAAATCTTTACCCACTTGATCTTTGAGCGTCTGCATCTCGATCTGGTTGGCAGCAATCTTGTCTCCACAGTCGCAAAAAATCGAATGCAGGTCGCTGAGGTTAACAAACTCTCCAGAATTTATCGAGTCAGGTGAGGGAGGTGGTGGAGCCGACATTGATAGATTTTAGGGTGTTGGTCGGAATCGTGTTTGGCTTATTAGGGTAAAAAGGTATCGATTTCTGCTACCTTAAGCACCAAAGATTTGTGAAGAAGACTTTATGCCCCCACCACCGATTCTTCCTTGTCCTCTACGGGTTGTTCGATAGTTGGTAGACATAATGGCTAATTAATGAAGGTTAGTTGGATGCTTAGGTGGAGGATGAGTACACGAGTCCAGTTCAATGTTGAGTAAGCTGCTTAGTTGGCAAGTCAAAAAGTTCTTTTACCTTCGATTGTGGATTAAAGTCTCATATTAACTGGTCATTTACAAGTATAAGCCCTTTAAAAGCAAAAAATAGTCACGAGGGACTATTTAAACCAATATACGAAAGATAGTTGGGCCAGAGTGACAATAACCCACATGAAAACATTGCTTCTTTAATTTTTCATTACATGGACCATTTTGTTATTTTATTATTGTACAGTGACCATCTATGTAACTTAGTTTTAAATTATTATATAGGCCATTTCTATAATTTTATTATTACTATGAAATATTTCTGTAAATTTTATATTTCCTACAGTTATACATACATAATCATTTTTATAACTCCGTGTATTTCAAGCAAAATGTTAGGACATATGTGTCATTTTTAGAACTTTAGTAATACCGTATGGATCATTTTATATAATTCTACAATTTAATAATGCACGAACCTTCCATTTATTCTTATTAAGATTATATGCTTTCAAAAAAATTATCATTGTTAACACTATACTTCTAACGAGTTGTGTTATGTTCTAACGCGCTCAATAAAAAGATCAAAAGTAACGGTGCAAGCAAAAATAAGACCATTCACGCAAGTTTTGGTAACCACAAGAACCATGTTCGTATAAAAGAAGTAACGGTTAAGTATGTGATCTATGATAAACCACATTTACCATTTATGTAATTTGGTCTTATTTAATCTATACTAATAAAATTAATTAATATGAATTCATAAATAGAATGAACTATCTACATTAATATGCATATACATTAATTAATATATTAATAGAAAAAAGAATTTACAAATAGAAAGTTATTATGTACATTAATTAATATATTAATAAAATTAATTAATACGAGATGACATTTAATATGTGAAATTTGAATAAAAAATAAAAAAGAAACAATAAAAGTGTCAATTGGATATTGAATAATTCGAAAAATTCTATAAAATCACCGGTGTTAAAATAAAGGAGAAAATGACATATGACAAAATAATTATTATTTATTAGGATAACTAGTTTATAACCCGTGAAAACCAAATTTATAAAATCAATTGAACTTTTATAATAAAAACTTAAAATTATTAATCAATTACTTTAAACAAATTATTACTTAAGAGATTTCTTTAGTTATATAATATTATAATAATTGATTTAAATAAATATGTGAAATTATATCACTTTATAATTTGTATTAGTTTTATTTTAATTTTTATTCTAATGTTATTAATTTATTGTAATTAGAGTGATAAATTTAAATTTTGAAATTTGAAATGGAAAATCGATAAATTGACAAGTGGCATGCATTAATAAGAAGACATAATAGGGTGACACATGACAAAACGAGAATAACATATGCATTAATTAGGAGGCCTAATAGAATAACACATGTCAAAAAGAAAATAAAACTATTCTTTTATTAGAATATATAGAATATAGAATATAGAATATACATATATTATATATCTACTATACGGAGACTTTGCACTTTAACAATTTAACCACATAAGATATTGTATTTTAAAAATCTATATTCATTTAAATTTTGTTATTAATCATAATATTACACTTTCGGTTATTTTTTTCCTCATTGAGACATTTGAAAATCTAACATTTTGTTGTATTATACTTTCAGTATACTATTATACACTCAAAATATTAAGACAATATACTTTTTTTTCTCATTGAGACATTTGAAAATCTAACAATTTGTTGTATTATACTACCGGTATACCATTATAAATTCAAAATATAAAGACTATACTTTTTTTTATATATAAATTAGGACTTTAAAGCTACCATATATTGATGGGTTTTAGCCATAAGAACTTTCCTATGTGCGCATGCAAAACCCTAATGCTTGGATCTAGGCGTTCTAATTAAACATGCTTTGAATCCAAGACTTCTAATGACTATTTAGGTGTAATAACAATATTGAAACAAATCTAGAATCATACCTTTGAATTCCTTGTTGATCTTGTTGTCTTGGAGCTTCTAGAGTCACAATTGTCACTCCTCTAATGGCTTACAAACACCAAATAGCAAGGAGGATGATTTGGGAGAGAGGAGAGGGGAGGAAATCGGCCAGGGTTCTCTTACTTTAGATGAAGTTCCGATTTCCTTTTCCCATAGGGTCTATTTATACTTGTAGACTCCTTAAGGGTTACAAACTAAACCCTAATTGGATAATCTTCTCTTAAGGCTATCCAAATCCATTCCTTAGATAAGTAATGGACAATTCAAGCTATCCTTTAGCTTCTAGAATCCGTCCAATCCATATCTATATGGATTTACAGTCTAAAGTTTAACTATCAAACAATTGACAGTTTATACCCTCTTATCTAATTAATCTCTTTAAGTCACCAAATTAATTCCAATTAATTCTATGACTTATATTAATCAAATAACAATATATTATTCTTTATATTATTCTCATAATATACTAATAATATTTACTCTCTCTTAATAAATCATCCTATCAAGTTGCTATAGTGAAGGCAACCCAAAAGGACCATGCACAACCGGGTCAATTACTTGCCTAATATAGTTGCAACCTTAGACACTATTCCAACAGTCTCCGAATTGGATAAGTCTAGTAACTATATGCACAAGTACAATTCGATTTGCAATCGTAGCTCTCAAAGACGTTGTCAAACTCTGATCTAATTAATCTTGTCCTTTAGATAAGGAATCGTACAGTCCTTTGTTAGATATCATGCTGACAATCCTATGGAATGGTTAGTCAAGCATTTAGGTTTCTCGATCTCTGATTTATTCGACATAGAACTTAATCGAACACCTCAATTCAGTTCTGACCGGGCCCGACACATAAGTCAAATCAAATCATCGAGCAGCCGAGATATCGCTTTTACCTTCTTAGATAAAAGTTACAGATAAACTTCGACTTATATGCATTTACTTATTTAATAATCAACTATACACAACAATGCGTTTTATAACATTGAGTTACATTATCAATGTACAATCAATTAGCAAATAACAAACCATATATCTAGGTTTTAAGACTATATGATATTATCGTCTCGCGATCACCCTTTATATCATATTCCATAAGGTGATTCCAGCAAGCGCGGGTTTGTTCCAATGCTCAAAACCAGTTCATAAGCACTCATGAATGTCGCAGCAACCCTTTGCTATGTCTAATACCATGTAGACAATCTACGCACCGATTCATGACAATCTTCATTCCTATCTACTTCCAACATATGAACGATTGTGGACAATTTGAACAATTCGATTATTCCTAATAAATTCAATTATTCTGGAAGTCAAAACATGCAAAGTGAAACAATAGCTAAACAATTAACATAAGATAGTAACATTACTCATAAATAAAACTCATTTATTTAATCATCAAATGTTAATTACATTTATCTATTACATGTTTCTAATACTATCTAATCTATGCTAATATCACCCTTCAGCCCAATACTCCTAGCATGTTGCAAGTGCTTAACCCTACTCAGTCCCTTCGTAAGTGGATCTGTTGGGTTATCTTCTGATGATATCCTCTTCACTACGAGTTGTCCTTCTTCTACACGATGTCTAATGAAGTGATATTTTTTGTCGATATGTCGTGATCTACCATGATCCCTCGGTTCCTTGGTCAAGGCAACCGCTCCTTCGCTCGCTGCAATGTACTCTGATTCGCACGTTGAATCAGCTACAGTTTCCTGCTTGGAACTTTTCCATGTCACTGCTCCTCCATTCAGGGTAAAGACCCAGCCCGACCGCGTACGGTAGTTGTCCCTGTCGGTTTGAAAGCTGGCGTCACTATACCCTCGCACCTTCAAGTCATCACTCCCTCCGAGGACTAAGAACCATTCCTTTGTCCTCCGAAGGTACTTAAGGATATTCTTCACCGCAATCCAATGTGCTTTGCCAGGATTCCCTTGATATCTGCTAACCATGCTCAAAGCAAAGGGTACATCAGGGCGAGTACAAGTCATAGCGTACATGATTGAGCCAACTACGGAAGCGTATGGAACTCGGCTCATTTCTGCTATCTCAGCTTCGGTACTCGGACTTTGAGTCTTACTCAACTTGGCATTACTTTGTATCGGTAATTCTCCCTTCTTTGAGTTTTCCATACTAAAACGTTTTAGTACCTTCTCCAAGTAAGTGTTCTGACTAAGTCCAATTAGTCTCTTACTTCTTTCTCTTACTATCCTTATTCCCAAAATGTAAGAAGCCTCTCCGAGGTCCTTCATAGCGAAGCACTTCCCGAGCCAAGACTTAACCTCCTGCAGAGTCGGGATGTCGTTTCCTATGAGTAATATGTCATCGACATATAGAACGAGGAAGCTTACTATACTCCCACTGGCTTTGACATATACACAAGACTCATCTTTGCTTCGTACAAATCCAAACTCTTTGACTTTCTCATCGAAGCAAAGATTCCATCTGCGAGACGCTTGCTTAAGTCCATAAATGGACTTCTCAAGTTTACACACTCTATTCGGATGCTTCAGATCCATAAACCCCTCTGGCTGAGCCATGTAAACATCCTCAGCCAACTTTCCATTAAGGAAAGCGGTCTTGACATCCATTTGCCAAATCTCATAATCATGAAATGCGGCAATCGCTAGCATCACTCTAATAGATTTTATCTTCGCAACTGGTGAGAAGGTCTCATCATAGTCAACTCTGGGAGTTTGAGTAAAGCCCTTCGCAACCAATCGCGCCTTATATGTGTGTACATTTCCATCCATATCGGTCTTCTTCTTGAAGATCCATTTGCACCCAACGGTCTTACGTCCGGGCACATAATCAACCAAATTCCAAACTTGGTTATCATACATGGATTGGATCTCGCTATCCATTGCCTCTTTCCATTTCGCAGACTCCGGGCCTGCCATGGCTTCCTTATAGCTATTAGGTTCATCAAGATTTATTAGTGTACCATCACTAATATACGTGTCCCCTTCGGTAGTAATATGAAAACCATAAAACTGGGGTAGAACTCTAACTCTATCGGAACGTCTAAGAGGTAAAGCTTCGTCAATCGGTTCAACCTGAGTTTCCTCCTCGGGTTGAGTGCCAGCGGTAGAGGTTCCTTCATCTATCGACTCTTGAATCTCTTCAAGCTCGATTTGCCTCCCACTGTCTCCTTGGCCTATGAGTTCTCGCTCTCGGAAAACTCCTCTCCTCGCAACAAAGACAACATTGTCCTTCGGTCTATAGAAGAGATATCCAAAGGATGTCTGCGGGTAGCCGATGAAAATACATCGGTCACTTCGGGGTTCGAGCTTGTCGTGAGTATCTCGTCTTACGAAAGCCTCGCAACCCCAAACCTTGATATGTGCCAACGAGGGAGCTTTCCCTGTCCACATCTCGTGAGGTGTTTTGGCAACCTTCTTAGTAGAGACTCGGTTAAGGATATGGGCGACAGTCTCTAAGGGATACCCCCAAAAAGAGATAGGTAGTGAAGCACGACTCATCATAGAGCGAACCATATCCAATAAGGTTCGATTATGCCTTTCTGCCACACCATTCATCTGCGGTGTCCTAGGAGGCGTCAATTGCGAAACTATTCCACACTCCTTGAGATAATCGTGGAATTCAAGACTTAGGTACTCTCCTCCTCGATCGGATCGAAGCATCTTGATTTTCCTGCCCAATTGATTCTCCACTTCATTCTTGAACTCTTTGAACTTTTCAAAAGTTTCTGACTGTTGCTTGATTAAATAGATATACCCATGTCTACTATAATCATCGGTAAAAGTCACGTAGAAGCGGTTCCCATCCTTCATGGTTGATCTAAACAGTCCACATACATCGGTATGTATTAAGTCCAATAGACCCTCACCCCTTTCACACGTACTCGTGAAGGGTGACTTAGTTATCTTTCCAAGTAAACAAGACTCGCATGTGTCATCTTCCCTAAGGTCGAATGACTTCAACACTCCATCCTTTTGGAGTTGGACTATGCGTTTCTTGTTGACATGTCCAAGACGACAATGCCACAAGGATGCTTTATCCATACTAGTGGAAGAATCTATGTTCAAAACATCATTTCCTAAGTTATCAACAATCATAACAGTTTCATAAATTCCATTACATGGTATAGCTTCAAAGTAAAAGACACCATTTAGATAAGCCAAAATAGAACCATTCTCATTATTAAAAGAAAATCTAAAACCTTGTCTATATAAACCATGAAATGAAATGATGTTTCTAGCCATTTCTGGCGAATAGCAACAATTGTTCAAATCTAAACATAAATTATTCCTAAGCACTAAAGAATACACTCCAATCTTGGTCACAAGCGATGATCTTCTGTTCCCCATGATTAGATTGATTCTTCCTTGCTCCACATCCCTACTTCTTCTTAGTCCCTGCACATTAGAACAAATGTGATAACCACAACCGATATCAAGAACCCAAGAACTAGCATGATTAGAATCGTTAGATTTGATTGTATATATACCTGCGAAAGATGGCTTGATCTTTCCTTCCTTGATGGCTTGCAGGTATTCCGGGCAGCTTCTCTTCCAATGTCCTATCTTGTGGCAATGGCGGCACTCTGCCTCCTTCGGGTTAGGGCAGGGCTTAGCGGGATTAACTTTGGTCCCACTAGAAGAGGCACCATCTCGGGCTTTAAGCTTGCGATAGTTCTTAGACGAAGCCTTCCTCTTCTTTCCCTTTCCTTGACCAATAGCCAAGACAGGAGCAGCGGGTGGATTGGGAGTTGGTGCAACATACTTGTCTTTGAAGTTGCTCTCAACGACCCTCAAGAGACCTTGGAGTTTGCTTAGGGTGACCTCCTCTTTGTTCATGTGGTAGGTCATCCTAAATTGATTGTACATCGGAGGCAAAGAGTGAAGCACCATGTCGATCGCCAAGTCTTCCCCAAAGTCAACATTTAACTTGCGAAGGCGGTGGACATACCTTTGCATCTTTTGCAGGTGCACAATAAGAGATTCTCCATGACCCATCTTAGCGGAAATCATGTTGGTGAAAATCTCATAACGCTCTTGTCTCGCGTTCTGGTGGTATCTCTCCAATAAGTCTTGATGCATCTCGTACGGGTACATGTCCTCGTAGGACTTTTGGAATTCGGAGTTCATGGTGGCTATCATGATTCAATGTACCTTCGTTGCATCTTGCTCATGAGTTTCAAAAACGGTAATTTCAGCCGGAGTAGCGATTTCGGGGTTGATTTTCTCGAGCTTCTCATCGAGGACATACTCCTTATCCTCATAGCGAGCAATGGTGCGAATGTATCTTATCCATTCGCTAAAGTTCGTTCCATCGAAGGTGACCTTTTTGGCAAAGGCTCATCAACGTGAAAGAACTAGCAGCAGCGTTGTTTGCGTTCGACATCTACAAATAGAAAGGACAAAGATAGATTAGAATATGAATCCCTAATTATCACCCAATAAGAAAAATTAGGGCTAGGATCCAACAATAACATTTACATATGAGAAAAGGGATGCCGTAATCTAACATGCAAATAAATTGAAGGTAAGTGAATGACGATTCACTAATTCTCCACCATAAAAGCTAACTATTAGTTCTAAATGTATTGATAATTCCTAGGTTCGGATGAGATTCATTGAAACTATTCAATGGAATGTTTAAATCTCGATATGCCCCTCTAGTTTGTGACTGGGATACCGAGGATCACAAAGCGGGTGTGAATTACCATGCAAATTCACATGGTGCCTTTATTGTAACGATCACCTATTCGATGTGCCGGTAAACCACACACGCTCCATCGAACTATGATAAACAATGAATCACCCTTTGCCACCTTTGCTTAGAACCAATTAGTGTGCCGGTAAACCACACACGCTCCACTAACTTCTTAGCAAGGGTGCAAAGTGTAATTTCATGGGATTGCATCAATTCACTTTTCCTAAAGTAACTAAGATTGGGAAATTTTAAAATATGTGTAGTTACTTTGTATTTCCTATTATAATTTTAATGAGAGGATGAGGTTGCCCTATCCTACCCGTTTGGCTAACGACCTTCCACCGATCAAGCAAGCGGTGGGTGTGAGTGTACACCCATTAAGCGCCATTTTATAGGCCACAACCTTATACCCACCTTATAGATCGGCTTCGTGAATGAGGCCTACTAACGGTAAGACTAGCATTTTAGTTATATATATATATATATATATATATATATATATATATATATATATATATATATATTAATCTTGTAATATTATATTAGTATAGGGTTGTATTTTAAACATTTTAAAATCTAGGGTTTGAAATTTAAATTGTCTAAATTAAAACTTTTAATTACAAAATATAAATTTCAAAACTTGAGGAAAAGTTTTAAACATTTAAAACATGGAGGATCAAATAACAAATAATTTCAATTAACAATTAATTTCCTAATTATCTATAATTGATTTATTCAAGATTTCTTGCAAGATAATTACCAAAATAATCAAAATAATTAATTAATTATTATATAAGGAAATTAAATATTTTATTAGTTGATAAATATCTTTAATTAGATCAAGAAAATAGTCATATATATCAAAAAATCGGATTAGGGTTCATCTAATATGATTAAGGTAAGTTTCCATAAGATAATCATGAAGAAATCCCGAATCTGGCCATTCCTGACGCTTAGACTCGCCGAGTGCACCAAGGGACTCGCCGAGTGACGCCAACTCGTCGAGTCCACTATGGAACTCGCCGAGTCCATGACTCAGAAATACAAAAATCGAATTTTGCAGTTTAGTTTCAGACAATTAAGCAACAATTTAATGAAAACCAAGCTAGGCTCTGATACAACTGATGGGTTTTAGCCATAAAAACTTTCCTATGTGCGCATGCAAAACCCTAATGCTTAGATCTAGGCTTTCTAATTAAACATGCTTTGAATCCAAGACTTCTAATGACTATTTAGGTGTAATAACAATATTGAAACAGATCTAGAATCATACCTTTGAATTCCTTGTTGATCTTGTTGTCTTGGAGCTTCTAGAGTCACAATTGTCACTCCTCTAATGGCTTACAAACACCAAATAGCAAGGAGGATGATTTGGGAGAGAGGAGAGGGGAGGAAATCGGCCAGGGTTCTCTTACTTTAGATGAAGTTCCGATTTCCCTTTCCCATAGGGTCTATTTATACTTGTAGACTCCTTAAGGGTTACAACCTAAACCCTAATTGGATAATCTTCTCTTAAGGCTATCCAAATCCATTCCTTAGATAAGCAATGGACGATCCAAGCTATCCTTTAGCTTCTAGAATCCGTCCAATCCATATCTATATGGATTTATAGTCTAAAGTTTAACTATCAAATAATTGACAGTTTATACCCTCTTATCTAATTAATCTCTTTAAGTCACCAAATTAATTCCAATTAATTGTATGACTTATATTAATCAAATAACAATATATTATTCTTTATATTATTCTCATAATATACTAATAATATTTACTCTCTCTTAATAAATCATCCTATCAAGTTGCTATGGTGAAGGCAACCCAAAAGGACCATGCACAACCGGGTCAATTACTTGCCTAATATTGATAAGATTAAAACTTAATCTTGAAGATCGATTAGATCTTAAACAGGTAAAATAAAGATTAAACAGCAAGAACACGAAAACAATAAGCAACTCAAGAATGAATCAAACGTGTCGAATGATTATAAAACAACCCTCAGAAGAGCTCGATCAAGAACATCAACTGTAGAGGGTTAAAAGGTTTACAGGAACGATGAAGAAAATCAAAGCTATCGTAATTCTATCTCTTGTATTCTAGATCGTTAACCTAATATGCATGCAAGCATATTGTTTATATAGGAAACATAAAAGGCTCTCGGTTGGACAGGCCCAAACCGGAGTACAAAATAATTGGCCTATTAACCGAGCCCAATGACGCAATACTAAACTGCAACCCAACAATCTCCCCCTTTGCGTCAATTGGAGCGAGATCTTCACTTCTTACTTGGGCCAACAGCAGCGGCATGTACCTTTTTCTTTACAGTCTGAAACAGACGAGAGATAAGAGCAAGTATCGTTTGTCTGAATCTGATGTACCATTGAATCATATCGTTGAAGTATTTGATATCATCCGCTGCATTCTCTTTACACCGATGGATGATCGACAGCACATGCTCTAGACAAGCGGTGGTATAAAGATGTTTATCCGCTAAGGCAAAGAGACATTTCTGTCCTTCTGCTCTAGTGAACATGACCAAATTACGCCTCGGGTCAATCTTGCCCATCTTCATCTGATTGAGATCACTGGCTGAGCCAACAGGAGATATCTTCGGTTTCTTCTTGAAGATAGTGGCTACCTCCTGATCCATCAAGGCTACCTCCATGATATAGCATACTAACATCCTTTTGAGATGGGCTATAATCGGACCATATTCAGCTTCATTCGTCAAGAGGATGTTATGCAGAACAATCCAGTCATGGGGGTTGAGGTTCGGTAAATCTGCTAAAGATATAAGATGTTCGGTTCTTGCAGACCCTCTGATCACCCTGAACCGAACGTTGATGAATCTCCCTTCGGAATATGGCTTCAAAACCCGAACATTAACGATCTTCTGAGCACTACATGTTTGGTACTGTGGTTGAGCAGCCTTCAGATAGAAATCGATTAACTCCCGATCAACCTCAGGATTAGGATGAGGGACTTCAAAAATGTTGGAGAAGGCGTGGAAGATAAACGCCTTTCGGGTTAAGGGCATGTCGAACTGCGAGTCAACAGAATTGTAGCAGTCGAAGGAGATCACCGGTTCAAGCCAAAGGATGCTCGGAGTATCGATAGCCTCCTTAATCATTCTCTCTCGAGTCCAAGCAGGGAATAGAGTCTTCCTGCTCTCGAGGAGATCGTGGGCTTCTTTCTTCTTGCGTTCGGCTTCTTCAGCTTCTCGCACCACACGAATGTTATCACTTTCAACATTGCGACTATTTTTGCGTTTCAGCAAGTCAGCAATGGTTTCTTTATCATCTTCATCTTCTTCCTCAGCTATCTTCTTTCCTTTATCCTTCACACCCAAACCCGAAGTTTGACTAGTAGGAGGAGGTTCGGTTGTGTGAGCAGCTTTTGAGGAAGGAGGTGGTTGAGATTCGAACACCTTTTCTCCCCCTTGTTTCGGAGTGTACACGAAACTAGGCAGCCTTTCTATTTTGCTGAGAAGATCTAGGGTAAGGGCGAGTTTTTCTGCAAGGGTTCGCCTCACAGTGTGGTTCAGAATGGGATCGTGCGCTTCAAGGATGTTAGATATTGCGGAGTGTACATCCGAAACACACGTCCTTATGACTTCCCGTTCGGATCGAAGAGCGTCAAGTTGTTGTTGAGAACTTGAAAGTTGAGCACTCTTGACCTTAAGGGCAGTGGTGTTCCTTGCGAGAGCATCCATCAATGAGTTATCATAAGCAAGATCCTCCTGGAGTTTAGAGAGGCGCTCATAGATAGATGTCCGAAGGGCAGAGTTGTCGTCACTGATTGATTGGCGAAGGGTAGCGAACGACGTCAACTCTGTTGAGACGAACATGGCCAATTGTTGAACAATCGGTTCCAGCGTTGTCTTGGTTGCAACAGCACTCTCCTGTAGAGATTGTAATAAGGCAGAGGCGTCGGAGAATAGTTTATCAACTTTTTCGGTCGCAGCCTCACAAGCTTTTGTCGAAGCGTCAATTGCTGCAGTGGCAGAAGCAACAGAATCATGTTGAGCCCTGGAAAAGGCATCAACGATCTTTTGAAGAGCGGCTTCAGAGAGAGAGGATTGTGAGTTAGAGGATGAAGCAATAAGCAGATCAACCTTCTCATGCAGCTCCTTAATATGTTTCTTTGTTACTGGAGCTTCCTCATCGTCGTCGCTTTGGACCTGAAACGGACTGTAGTAGACCGAATCGAAGGTCATATTTTCCCCTCCAAGGAAAGGTTTATCTCTGTCAGAGGCATGACCAGGAGATGGGGGTAATGGTGAAGCTGGAGGTGTAGTGGTGTGAGTAGGTTTAGGTTGAGTGTGAGTTGGGGTAGGTTCGGTTGTATGAAGTTGTTCGGTTTGAGGTGGTGGTTCGGTTGCATCGGTATGAACCCCCGTATCAGATACGTTGGTTGGAACCTTTGCGGTAGTTGTTGTTGTTGTATCAGTGAAAATGGGCGGTGGTATAGGGAAAGAGGTTGGAGGAATGGTGGTAGTGGGGGTTATGGTGGGAATGGAAGTGGGAATTGTTTTAGTGGGTGAAGGAATGGGTTAGTTATGGATTTCCATGTCAGGGGTAGGTGATCTGGGTGGGGTGTTGCCTCTTGGAGGGGTTTCGCCTCGTTGAGAGCCATCCGAACCCGAACTCTCGCCTTCTGAGTCACTCGAAGAGGAAGCGATTATGAGTTTGCGCTTCGGTTGAGTCTTTCGCCTCTTCTGCTGTGGGGACTGAGCAGCTTTAGGAGCCTTCCTCTTTTTAGGAGAAGGGCCTTTAGCCCCTTTCGCCACTTGCTTCCCTTTTTCTACCTTTTTGCCTCTTGAAATAGGCTTATCAGCATCGTGTATAGACTTGAGCATCTCCTGTGTGAGCTCCCTCGGTCCAGACTGTTTGAACTCCTTAATAGTCCGAATGATCCGGCTGTCAGATGGAACATCGCCGTACATGGTCTCCGGAATAGAGCCAATGAATGAGAACTTTGATGCATCTGAGACGATAATCTTCGTGGTATGAAAAGTACTGATCGAAGACATCGATGCACCGGCAGCAGTGGGGACATCAAATTTATCCATCGCCCATTTAGTAACGATGGTCCAGAACCTGGCATACGACACCTCAGAATGTCGTGAAGAGGAGGAGAGGCTTTGGATGAGTTGTTGCCAAAGAACCAACCCATAATCGAGATTGACTCCGTTGTAAACCCCATACATGATAGAGAGAAGGAGCCGACTGGACCCGTCTGAACCTGAGCTCCATTCTAAGAGACCCTTAAAGAGGACAATGAACATACCGTTCCACTGTGGCTGCAACCAAGACTTTTTAAACTTCGCGACGGAGGTGAGCACCTCCGTGTACCCCATGTTGTAAAACATACTGTAGAGATGGCCAGTCGGAATCGTCTCCGTATTAACCCTGGAAGGGTCAGCAGCAAACCCTAGCAATAAGCCAAATCGTTGCTTTGAAATCGAGGCTTTGTGATCAGCAACCTCGAAGAAGATTCTATCGACTACTTTGTCATAATGTGCAGTCGCATAGATTTGCGATAATATCTCCATGGGCACTGTTTCCACCCGTGAAAGTGCAGGAGCGATAGGGGAATACTTCAGGCACTCGATAATCGGGAACATGTAGGAATCATACGCCTGAGGGGTTAGATCGATCACCAAACACTGTTGAGGGCGAATGGGAAGGATGTGGGAAGTAGCGTGAACTGACGATGATTCTGCCATTGTTGAAGTTGGGAAGAAGAAGATGAACAGTAAGGGTTTAAGGGAATTTTTGCTCTCTTGGGAATTCGGATGCAGTAAAGAGGTAAATGGGAGAGGAGACTGCCTTTTATAGTGGTTGTAAGGAGAGAGAAAAATCTGTTCAAATCTTCTATCGAAATACGAAAGGTTTTTCTGGAATGACAGATGCGGGACAGTTAAGGCATGCGATGATCACGTAGGAGAGAGAGTGTCAGATTCCTTGTAACACGCTGCCCAACAAGCGCCGTTTCTGAAGAAACCGTTTCAAATCCACACGCGCCTTTATGTGCCAGAGAGGAACCGCTTCATCTTCGCACACGCGTCCATAACGTCAGTTAAAGAATGGGTGTTTCAAATTCGCATGCGTCCCTTTTTACCGCCGTTTGAAATTCAAATCTCCCACCTGAGTCAGCAACCCTTCATCTTATCTTTTGAATAACATCTTTTGAATAAATCTCCCACGTGGATTATTTTTGACCATAACTTGTAAATAACCTCCAATTCAGTAAAACAGCCTGTAATTATTAGTACCAGAATTTTGGAAAATCAAAGATTTTCGTGCTAAGAGTGTAAAAAGAAAAAAAATAAAGCAACTCTTTTTAGGAATAAATGTGATGTCAATAAGGACACGAAACAAATGATCCCGGGCACGAATCTCTTCCTTCAAGGTCAAGAGAGACCTTAAAGCGTTAATTTGGTTTCCCGTTGAATGATGATCAAACACTTATTAAGAAATGTTGAAAGGCTTCTTTTAATTAGGCTACTTAAGGGTGGCTTTCGCTTTGATGCAACAATTCTAATCTTGAAATAAGAAAGAAAGTGAACAAAGTACTTGTGAGACCGGTGTAGTCTGTTGAACAAGTAGGTGGAAATTTATTTTAAAGTGGCTTGGAAAATATGAAATCTCAACACAAAAAATGTAAAACTGGATCCCAAGGGAAGAAATGTTATGGGGTTTAACAATTTCATAGGAATCAAACAAAATAAAATTTGAGATTTCATCAAGGTACATTCGTTAATTCTTTGGTGAAAACTTGAGCAAATTAATTGTTCACCGTCAATTCAGATTTGGTGTTGAATTTTGGGTTTCATTCAGCGCGTAGTGGCACGAAACTAAGATCATAAACACAGTTGTTGTGTAACCATAAACCTCAGTGGTAATTTCTGAGAGTCTCAAGGGTTACGTTGATGAGACAAATGTAATGGAGAAATGTAATGGAGATGGTGTAAGAAATTAAAGTACCTCAGCTGCAAAAAGAAGGACCAAGCAGAAAACTCTTATCTCATATGAGAAGAGAGTGAGGTAGCTCACGATTAGAATAAATGTGGTAGCCTAATTGGGAAGAGAAGGTTGGTTTATACCAGGTCATTAAGGCTATTATTCAAAATCTTATAAGGCTTGGGACACATACAGCAGCATGCTTCTAGGGACACTTAACTAATCCAACAATTTTTATCCCCATAGACTAACGAACACACAAATAAAAAAAATATTTTTGGAGTTTTTGATATATAAAAAAATTAAATAAAATAAATTAAATTAAAATAAAAAATAAGCAAGAAAAAAATAAGATTTAGAAAGATTAAAAAAAACTTTGGAAAAATTTGGTAACCGAACCCGAACGTTCGGTTGGTTTCGGTTGATCAAAATTTTTCAAAACCGAACCCGAGCGTTCGGTTGGTTTCGGTTTTGAAAAATTTTGGAAAACCGAACCCGAGCGTTCGGTTGGTTTTGGTTTTGAAAAATTTTGAAAAACCGAACCCGAGCGTTCGGTTGGTTTCGGTTTTGAAAAATTTTGGAAAACCGAACCCGTGCGTTCGGTTGGTTTCGGTTTTGAAAAATTTTGAAAAACCGAACCCGAACCTTCGGTAGGTTTCGGTTTTGAAAAATTTTTAGAAACCAAGGAATTTTGGCACTTAAGTAGGTAATACTTTAGACGAATAGATAAACAACTATGTACAAGAAATTTACAACCCATAAAACTACCTTTGAAATGATGAGCGAGTGCAGATGATGCAACCGAACCTGAACGTTCGGTCAATTTCGCTTCTTACGATTGAGGTTGAGAGGTAGTTTGAGGTACTGACTCTGATTCCATCATACCTAGCCCTTGTAATATTCTGTTGAATGACGCTTCAGGAAGAGCTTTGGTAAAGATATCAGCCAGTTGATCAGTGGTTCTAACAAAGTGTACTTCGACGTTTCCATCTTCCACATGATCTTTGATAAAGTGATACCTCAGTGCTATGTGCTTGGTTTTGGAGTGTTGCACTGGATTATGACAGATCCTAATTGCACTTTCAGAGTCACAATATAGTGGGATCTTCTTCATATTGAGTCCATAGTCTCGAAGTTGACTCTGGATCCAAATCACTTGAGAGGTGCAAGATGCAACTGCAATGTATTCAGCTTCGGCAGTAGACAAAGACACGCACGTTTGTTTCTTTGATTGGCAGCTAACCAAATTCCCGTCAAGGAATTGGCAGCCACCTGTGGTGCTTTTTCTATCGAGTCCACATCCTCCAAGGTCTGCATCTGAGTAGGCTTGAACGAAGAAACCTGAGTTGGAAGGATACCATAGACCTAGAGAGGTGGTTCACTTGAGATAGCGTAGGATGTTCTTCACTGCAAGCATGTGAGGTTCGCGTGGGTTTGCCTGAAATCGAGCACAGTAACACACAGAAAACATAATGTCAGGCCTGCTAGCAGTGAGATACATCAGTGAGCCTATCATTTGTTGATAGAGTGTGATATCAACAGCCGGTTTATCCAGGGATGGGGTGAGCTTGGTGCCGAATGCCATTGGGACTTTGACTTTGGAGTCTCCCATCATACCAAACTTTGCTAGGAGAGTCTTCGTGTAAGCTTCCTGATTAATAAAGATGCCTTCGGGTCCCTATCTAATATTTAAGCCAAGGAAAAAGTTAATAGGACCCATTGAGCTCATTTCAAATTTAGTCTCCATCAGCTTTCTGAATTCAGCTGTTAGGCTGGGATTCGTTGAGCCAAAGATGATATCATCGACATAAATTTGAACGATCATAAGGTGGTTACCTTCCTTTTTGCGAAAGAAGGTTGGGTCAACCGAACCTTGTTTGAATTTAGACATCTTTAAGAATTTAGTAAGCGTTTCATACCAGGCTCTCGGAGCTTGTTTCAATCCGTATACTGCTTTATCCAGAATGTAGCAATGATTTGGATATTTTTCGTTCACGAACCCAGGAGGTTGCTCCACAAACACTGTTTCTTCGAGTTCTCCATTAAGAAATGCACACTTGACGTCCATTTGGAAAACTTCAAAGTTTTTGTGGGCAGCATAGGCAAGGAATATTCTGACAGATTCAAGCCTAGCTATAGGAGCGAAAGTCTCTTCATAATCAATCCCTTCCTCTTGACAATATCCTTTCACTACTAGACGAGCTTTGTTCCTTATGACGTTTCCTTCCTTGTCCATTTTGTTCCTAAAGACCCATTTGAGACCAACAACTGAGGCTTCTTGAGGAGTTGGAATGAGGCGCCAGACTTTGTTCCTTTCAAATTCGTTTAGTTCATCTTGCATTGCTTGAACCCAATCGGAGTGATCAAGAGCAGTGTTAACTGTCTTCGGTTCAACTTTTGATACGAATGAGTTAAACATGCAAAATTCAACTTTGGAAAATAAGGATGTTTGTTTTGCCTTGAGTTGTGATCGGGTTAGAACCTTTTCAGAAACATCTCCAACAACTTGAGAGATAGGATGATCTCTAGTCCATTTGGTGAGAGGAGGATAGTTTGGATCAAAGGTTGGATCCAGTTCAGCATTGATCATTTCTTCTGGCTCGGATTGGCTGTCGAAGTTGAATGACATATCAGCTTGCTCCCCTTCGATAGATGGGCTTTCAGGAATACTTGGAGAATCTTGAGCTTCAGAGGTTTCTTGTGGTGCTGGGCTTTCAAGCGTTGATGCACCTTCGGATGGTGAAGCATTCTCGGTTAGCAAAGTGCTTGGCTCCCCCTCAACTTGTGAGCTTGGCTGGGATGATGATGGTGGATTCTCCCCCTCGACTGAAGCATTGGGTGATGGAGGTTCGTCAGAGATTGATCCTCCTTCATTTATTCTCCTTGCAGCTTCTTCGACAATTTGCCTCATGTGATCTACTTTATTATCTGCTGCGCCTGCTTCTGAGTGAGTGGCTTTCTCTGGTTCGTCGAATAGCTCCAGAAACTTCTCGTATAGGTTAGCGATCGAGACCGTAACCTGGCCAGTTTGAGGAAAGATTTCCCCTGCAGTATTTTCACTGGCCTTTAGCCTTTTGATATAGCTATCATCGAAGGTCACGTAGTAAGTCTCTTCAATTTTCTTTGAACGCTTGTTTAAAACCCTGTACGCTTTAGAAGTGAGAGAATAGCCCAGAAAGATTCCCTCGTTGGCTTTGACATCGAACTTGTTGCGGTGTTCCTTGGAGTTAAAAATGAAACACCGTGAACCGAACACATGGAAAAATTTCACATTGGGCTTTCTGTTGTTGAGAATCTCATAAGGTGTGAGCGTGAATCGTTTGTTGAGATATGACCTGTTCTGTGTAAAACAAGCAGCAGAAATAGCATCAACCCAAAAATAAAGAGGTAAGGAAGCGAAACTTAGCATGGTTCGTGCAGCTTCACACAAAGATCGGTTTCGTCTTTCAACAATTCCGTTCTGTTGAGGTGTGTAGGGAGCTGAGAAGTTATGACTTATTCCCTTTTCTGTCAGGAATTCTTCAAATTCTTTATTTTTGAATTCCAGACCATTGTCGCTCCTGATGTTGTGAACGACCTTCTTCAGCTGTACTTCAATCTGCTTGATACACACCTTTAGCTTGTGAGTCGCTTCAGATTTAAGCTTTAGAAAGAACACCCATGTAAAACGCGAAAAGTCATCAACAATAACAAGAATATACTTGCTACCACCGATGCTTTCGATAGATGATGGACCACACAAATCAATATGAAGTAATTCGAGTGGTTCAACAACTTTAGTGTTAATAATAGATGGATGACTTTGACGACTCTGCTTCCCCATTTCGCATGCAGCACACAAATGATCTATATCATACTTGAGCAGTGGAAGACCTCGAACATGACCTCCAGTGACAAGTTTGTTGATGTCTTTAAAGTTGAGATGAGAGAGCCTTCGGTGCCACAACCAGCTTTCGTCAGATTGTGCTTTTGATAACAGGCAGATAGCTGGGTTTCCTTTGATGGGTTTGAGGTTTAGAGGAAACATTTCACCTTTGCGTTCAGATTTGAGAATAACTTTCTTAGTCTTCTTCTCAATAATTTCAGAACCCTCATCGTCGAATGAGACTTTGAGACCGGTACCTCCAACGAGCTGAGATACACTGATGAGGTTGTGTTGTAGTCCTTCCACGTATGCCACCTTCCTTATAGTGAAATCACCATTGGTAATCATTCCATAGCCTTTTATGGTGCCAAAGGAGTTATTTCCAAATTTGACGTTTCCCCCATTCGAAAGAGACCGGTATTCCCTGAGTTCTTCTTTCCTCCCTGTCATGTGACGCGAGCAGCCACTATCAATGTACCATTCTTCGTCAAACTGCTCGTCACTTATAACCTGCAAAAATTAAGCAGATTTAGGAACCCAAAGTTTCTTGGGTCCACGTTAGCCTTTCACAGGTACAGGAATAGTAAGAGAGATGTCAAGAAGATATGTTCGTTTTATTAGTGTTGTTTCATCTTTCTTTTTGATGGTAAAAACTTTGATTTTATTAGGATTAGGTGCATTCGGTTTAGACTCAGATTTAGACACCGAAACCTTCTGTTTCCCTTTTTGTTCAGCTGAAGAATGAGATTTTCGAGAAGGAACATAATGGAATTGAGAACGAGGTGGAGAATAATTGGAAGAATTAAAAGAAGTAGATGAGTGAGATTGAGAGGGCTTAGATTGAGATGACTTCTTGGCTGGAGACTCTAGGTGACCCTTTTGCTTTTGATCATTGGTGGAACTTACCTTAGAGTTTTGATCTCTTTTGATTTCAGAACCGAACCTTTGCTTTCGGTTGGTTTCGTTCTCTGAACCGAACCTTTGCTTTCGGTTGGAGTTATTCTCAAAACCGAACCTTTGCTTTCGGTTGGTTTCGTTCTCTGAACCGAACCTTTGCTTTTGGTTGGAGTTATTCTCAGAACCGAACCTTTGCTTTCGGTTGGTTTCGTTCTCTGAACCGAACCTTTGCTTTCGGTTGTTGTGGCTCTCGTGCATTTCAACAGGATTTTTCTCATACTTCAGGTTCTTGTCTTGATGTGAAAAATAAGCATTCTGGGATTGCCAGAACTATTTTCTTTCAGAGAGATTCTTCCTGTATCTCTGATTCCTTTGACGTTTCTGATTCCTCATCTGCTTCGGTTGATGATGGATGTTAGCTTTCATTTTTGGTTTCTCTTTGGCTGGTTCATTTTGAACTGAGGAAGTTTCACTAGAAGGAGTATCTTCTTTTGCCGGACTTCCATTTTCTTGAGGAATGTCTTTCGTACCACTAGTACTTGGCACATCAAAATTATCTGGCTTGTTCAAGGGTTCTGGTACGTATCTACCTTTACTTTTCCATGAGGTCCTTTCAGATAACCCTACCGTTTCATCAGCATTATCGAATGGAGCGGACCAGAAAAACTCATCGCAGCCATCAGCATTGTCTTCGTTTACAATTGCTATGAGTTCAGCAGTTTGATGTTCGGTTACTCCTGTGACCTTGTACACTTGATTTGGAGTGGTCTTAACCTTTTGATATACAACGACTTTTTCTGCTAAGATCAGGGACTTTTGTTGGGACAATCGAGCGAACTCCACTGAATTTTCTGAAATTAGATTCTTGTGGTTTTCAGGTTCGCTTTTCACAAATTCTGAGCAGTCAACCGTGTCTTCTACAGAAATTTCACTCATATTGTCATCCTCATTAAGCTCAGATGCATTTTCAACATCAATTTTGTTTTCTGAGCTCAAGTTGGAGTTTAAAGAGTCAAATTTTTGTATGGTTTCGGTTCTCAGTTTAAGTCTATCATTTTCATCCAAAAGGTTTTTAAGCATGTCCTTATGGTCCTTGGATTTAATGAAAGATTCTATTTTGTCCAGTCCATACATATAGGTCGGATTGACGTCATCAGATGATATCACACTCTCACAATTATAAGCTTCAGCATCAATTTCATCCTCCTTAAACTCAAGGAAGGGCAAAATCATGCGATGAATCTTTTGTCCTATTTCACAATCCAAGTGAAGCTGAGTAATATTAGTGTAAAGACGTTTAGCAATCAAACAGAAAACATTTCGCTGTTTCAAAAGCTTTAAATTGTCTCTTTGCAAATAAATGTTTTCATCTTTTATTTTGACTAATTCTGACTCCTTCAATTCGATCCACATGTGCCGTTCCTCACTCTTCGAAGACACCCTACTTAATTGATCAGTTAGGTTAGAATTGGTGACTCGAGTTTGAGTTAAACTACTATCTAGATGAGAAATTCTTGAATTAACACTTTTTAGTTCTTTTTCATATGAGCATTGTGGGACTTTAAATGAAACAAAAACCGATTGTACCTTCTTGATCAGTTCATCGAGCTCGTTGAACTGCACGCTGAGCGGTTTGGCTGTAAAGCACATATCTTGCTGCTCCTTCGGTTCATTGCTTCCACCATCAGTGTTGTATCCCCTCATCTGAGATACGTCAGACACCATCAAGCATCTTCCTCCACTGCTTTCCTCTTTTGCCACACAAGCCTTTCCATGAGAGGGCTTCCTCACTTCATCGTCTTCAGAATCGGTTGACCAAACCTCTACGACACCGAACTCGTCATCAACAACCGAACCCTGCACAATTAGAGCATTCATAGAAGGGTTAGCGGTAGATTTCTTCTTCCTTATCTCATCAAGCTTTTTCTGCAGCAAAGCTTCCTCATCCTTTTCAGCCATCTTTTTGAGGACACAATCCTTTGCATAGTGGTTCTTTCCCCCACAATAGTAGCAGCTTACTCCAGAATCACCTTCTGCCTTCGGTTCCTTCTTAGACTCTTCAACCTTCGGTTCATCTTTAACCTTTTCTGAACTATAACTCCCCTGCCAGTTCCGGTTTTTGTTGTTGGGGAATCTTCTTTTGATGAACCTCTTGGGGTTGGACACCATCATAGCATAATCCTCAGACGTGAGGTCATAATCCTCCAAGTTGAGGTCTTCGTCCTCCATTACAACTTTACTTTTGGACAGGAGGGCTAACGAACCTTGACTTGAAACCACATTCTTCTCTTGCAACACAATCTTCTCCTGAGATTTAAGAATACCCACCAGTTTCGCCAAGGAATATGATTTAAATTGCTCGTGCGCTTTAACTGTGGACACAACTGCCCTCCACTCAGATCTGAGACCGTTTAAGAACATAACTTTCTGCTCTATAAGCTTCCTTTCGATGTCATGTTTGATCATCTTGCTGAGAAGATGACTGAAGCGATCGAACGTTTGGGTCACAGTTTCTTCGGCTCCTTGCCTAAATTCACCAAACTCAGACAAGAGTAAGGTTTGAATGGAGTGTTCAAGATCCTCGTCTGTAGAGTACAATTCACATAACCTGTCCCAAATCTCCTTTGCCGTCGTGCATGAACTCACCAGTGTAAAAGTGTCGGACTGAAGTGCGGATCTGATCTATCTTAACGCCTTGATATTACACTGAAATTTATCTTTTTCATCTTGCACAATATCTTTGACATCTTTCAGAAGATCATTATACTCCTTTTGAGTTTTAATAATCCTTGAAGTTGCAGAATGAGAAAACGGACCAGAAATAATTGCTTCCCAGATGAGGTATCCATTATCCTCAGATCCTATAACGTAATCTTCAAAGTGATGTGCCCAGACTTCATAATCGTGGGTGTATAGGATGGGAATCTTCATTGTTGATCCAATGCTGTTTGAAATATTGATGGGATTCGATTGCGACTCGTCCATAATGATCGAATAACCTGTTTAAAGATCAGACTTGTAATAAATCAGATTAGGGCAAAACAATAAATATCAAGATACGTCAATAATGAGATGACGGCTCAATAAATATCAGTAATTGCGGAAAACCCTAATTGAAACCTTTTTCACAGAAAAGAAGTGTATCGATTACACAGCCTCCTGCTCTGATACCAATTGATAAGATTAAAACTTAATCTTGAAGATCGATTAGATCTTAAACAGGTAAAATAAAGATTAAACAGCAAGAACACGAAAACAATAAGCAACTCAAGAATGAATCAAACGTGTCGAATGATTATAAAACAACCTTCAGAAGAGCTCGATCAAGAACATCAACTGTAGAGGGTTAAAAGGTTTACATGAATGATGAAGAAAATCAAAGCTATCGTAATTCTATCTCTTGTATTCTAGATCGTTAACCGAATATGCATGCAAGCATATTGTTTATATAGGAAACATAACAGGCTCTCGGTTGGACAGACCCAAACCGGAGTACAAAATAATTGGCCTATTAACCGAGCCCAATGACGCAATACTAAACTGCAACCCAACAAATATAGTTGCAGCCTTAGACACTATTCCAACATATATAACATTATACTTTTAAATTTTAACATATTAATGTGGTTACCGAAAAAACCTATTCGTAATGATATATGATTCGAGGCATTTGTGCCATATTTAACGATTTAAGAGAAAAAAAACTAATAATCATATATAAATAAACGGTAATAGAACCACTATCTACTACACAAGATTTAAAACAATAAGTCAAGAAGGAAAAGGAAGTGGATTAGATAAAACACATTTAACAAACCCTGATGTAATGATATATGATTCGAGGCATTTGTGCCATATTTAACGATTTAAGAGAAAAAAAACTAATAATCATATATAAATAAACGGTAATAGAACCACTATCTACTACACAAGATTTAAAACAATAAGTCAAGAAGGAAAAGGAAGTGGATTAGATAAAACACATTTAACAAACCCTGATATTGAGTAAGTTTCATTGAAGTAGCGGTAGCAATTACTAGAGAAGAAAAAGTTTTGATAACTTGTTTGTAAAGTAATACAACTCCCTCATTCTTGAAAGTTGTTTTGATCATTGTTCCATTGACACTATGTAGCACATAAGTTAAACATGATGAGTGTTAGATGTTTTCTGGATATACGAGAGAGGAAATAACATATAAAGGTGTTGCACTTTGAAATATATAATCTTGTTTGATTTTTAACATTTCAGTTATTATTCTCATATCTACCATATTAAAACATTGTATCTTGAAATTTTGTTTGATTTGGTTACCGTTACAACGTTATAACTTTATTTTTTCCTTATTAAGATAGTATTGTGATACTCTAAACAATCACAACATTATACTTTTAGACCTAATCATATCTATTCTAAGCTTGCATATTTACCACATTTTTTTCGAAATTTTCATTTGAATAACAAGTTCATTATAAGGTTGCGATAACCATGATATACTATTTTGTTTAGAAACATGACAAATGTACTACCGTATGACCATAAACTCTACAAATAAAAAAGAATCAAAACACACAACGAATCATAAATTACAAACTTAATTAGAAAGGATACATTTTCTAGTGTGATATATGTCATATTTCTCCTAAAAACACAAAAGACACAACCACTCATAAACTACAAACATGTCTCTAAATAACCTAAATTGTTATTGAATATTAGAACTTTTAGTAATTAAAAATATTGAAAAATGAGCAACCATGTTGGCTTGTTATAGATACTATCTTCTCCCATTTACTCATAAACTAACTAAAAAAAGATTAAATGAAAACAAGACTTTTAACAGCATCTCAATTTTATGTAACCATACTTAAAATAAACATTCCCTTGATTGCAAGAAGGAACATAATTTTTTTTATTGTATTAACCTTGTCATGAAATGAAAATTTATTACAAGGCTCGTATAAAATTGGATACCAACTTTTTGTTGATTTCAAAAATTAAATAAAACATGAAATTTAGGATTTTTAGCATGAATATCCACTAATTCGGTCTTCTTATTGTCTCTATTGTCCTGTCTAAATAATGAAGAAATTGAAACTAATCCAACAAACCATCACATATAACAAATGTATATATGAATATAGATTATAGAGCAATAAAGACATGTGAAAATTAAAGATCCAGAACCATTTCATAATCGGAAATTAGAAATAACATGTCATTTTACAAAAGTAGTAGTGATTTCTCATAACCCATTCAAAAATCGTTGTACGTTTAGAGTTAAAATAGTTAGAGATGGGAGAAGATAATGTTGCAATTTATTTAAAAATAGTCAAAACTACAAGTTTAGCAACAATTTTTTATGTTTGAATAAACTAAAACCATTTTACCCACCAAGGGTTATTTTACAAAGTTAGGAAATATTAAATCAACCCTAGAAGAAAAAAGTTTACAACCTATGAAGATTTTGATTCTCATGAGAGAGTGGTAGTTGATGAAGAGTGGCAAGAAGCTCCAAAGAAGAAGCTCTCTACAAGTATCCACCGAGCAAGGATAAACCACCAAAACATGCTAGACTTCACATGTTTAATTTGTTTTTAAGCCATGCTTAAGGATAAACAACGTACAAGACCTTCATTCTTACACCAAATTGCAAGACAAAAGGAAAGGGATGAGAGCCTAGATCTCTCAGTTTTACAAGAGAAAAAAAAGAATAAGAAGTTAAAGAACCAACACTAATGCAAGCGTTTCCTCATTTTCTTTATTATTATTATGAAAAGCTAGTGCATAAAGACCTTATTTATCTAAAATTGTAAGCAAGCTTTTTAAGAAGGTATGGAGCATTCAAGAAAGTCAAACACTTAGAGTCCCCATCCCCTTATGTACATGGTAAGGATTTAATGGACCAAGAATATGGTGCAGTCAACCTTACCAACTAGTTACTTACATGTCCAAATATATAGTTACTCAAAGTGACCAAGCATTTGTATATAACTTATAATTTCATATCATATTAATTATTATTAACATTGTTCTCTATTATTATTATTGTTATTGTTTTCTAGAAACAATAATTCTCAATATTTTGGTAAAATATTATTTTCAAAAAATAATATTTTTCAATTAAATATAAGTGTTGATAATATTTATTAATAATCAAATTATACTAATAAATAATCAATTGGTAGCAACTTGCTATATAGTGTGAACCTATATATATATATATATATATATATATATATATATATATATATATATATATATATATATATAAAGAAATACATAAAAATTATAGAAGTCGAGTGGAACTGACGGTTGAACCGAAAATCGATCGGTCACCATCGATAGACGGAAATAATGGAATGTTATTTCTTATCTAAAAAATCTTTACACCCAAGAGTCATTACATAATGATATTGCTAATGACATATAATCATATAAGGTCATACTATATAACTAGTTATTACCAATTGATTATTTATTACTATAATTTGATTATTAATAAATATTATCAACATTTGTAATTAATTGAAAAAACATTATTTTATGAAAATAATATTTTACCAACATATTAGGAATTATTGTTTCTAGAAATTTAATAATAATAAAAAACAAAAATAATCATAATTCATATGGTATGAATTTATATCTTATGTACAAATGTTTGGTCACTTTCAGTGGCTATATATTTGGACATGTAACTAACTAGTTGGTAAGGTTGAGTGCATCACACTCTTGGTCCTCTAAACCCTTACAAGATACATAAGGCGATAGGGACTTTGAGTGTTTGATTTTCTTGAATGCTAAATACCTTATTAAAAGAGCTTGCTTACACTCTTAAATAAATAAGTTCCTTATGTACTAGCTTCTACTCTAATAAAAGAACAAGAAAGGATTGCATTAGTGTTTGGTTCTTTCATTTCTTCTTCTTCTTCTTCTTCTTCTTCTTTTCTCTTGTAAAACTGAGAGCTGTAGGCTCTTATCCCATTCCTTTTGTCTTGCAATTTGGTGTAAGAATGAAGGTCGTGTAAGTTGTTTCTCATTAACCATATATGTCATAACCGCTTAAGAATAGTTTAAACAAGTGAAGACAAGCATGTTTTGGTGGTTTATCCTTGTTTGATGAATACTTGCAAAGAGCTTATCCTTTGGAGCTTCTTGCCACATGTCATTAACTTCCAATCTCTAATGAGAATCATAGTCTTCAAAGGTTGTAAACTTTATTTATTGTAATGTTGATTTATTCTTTCCTAGCCTTGTAAAATAACCCTTGGTGGGTAAAATGATTTTGGCTTATTCAAACATAAAACTGCTTCGATTGCTAAACTCGTAATTTTGACTATTTATTCTAGACTATTTTTGAATAGAACACTACATTATCTTCTCCCATCTCTAACTATTTTTAATCTAAATGTACAACGGTTTTCGAATGGGTTATGAGAAATTAGTACTATTTTTCTAAAATGACATGCTATTTCAAATTTCAGATTATGAAATATTTCTAGGTCTTTAATTTTCACATGTCTTTATCACTCTATAATCTATATTAATATATGCATTTGTTATATGTGATAGTTTTTTGTTGGATTAGTTTCAATTTCTTCAAGATTTAGGTAGGATAATAGAGATAATAGAAAGACTGAATTAGTGTATATTCATGCTAAAATCCTAAATTTCATGTTTTATTTAATTTTTTAAATCTATAACAAATTTAACCCCCGCTTATTTCCATCATTTATCTGTCTTTTTTTTTCTCTCTCTCTATCTATCTCTCTCTTTCTCTCTCTCTCTCTCTCTCACTCACTCATAAACACACTTCTATTTTTCCTCTCCTCAATTGATCCCTCATTCTCTGTTGGTTTTTCTTGCTACCACCATGTCATACACCTACCAAACAACATGTGTGTGTTGTTCTAATTGAAACCCATAAAGAAACATATCATAAACAGTTTTCATGTTTTCCTTATCCGAATCGACAATATAAGAAATCCTAATAAATGATTTTTCTTTCTAAAATTCACAATATGTACCCCCTGCACGCATAGATGTCGAAGTTAAACGATAAAAAGGAGCTTATAAACCTTTTACACTATCATGGTTATAAACCCACTGAGAGTTTATTTCTTAGTCCTATGTGAAACAAATTCCCACACCTACTTGGTTTGCCAAATTTCTGTCCAAATACTCAACATTGAGTATCAATATTTTATTCACTCATACTCCATTTTAGACAAATTATATATATCGTGTAAGCTCACATGAAGGAGAACACAACCCATTAAGGATTAATACTATATATTACATATATAGCATTTACATCTTTCCAAAGTTTAATAAAAATACATAATTTTTAATAATTTTCCAACACTCATTACTCTAATTGTAAATCTACATCTTTTATCAACAACGAGACCTAAATCCCTAATATTTTATTGATGGACACCTGTCAATAAACATTTGTTACTGTTAGGCCAAATGTCTTTTAGTGGTACTTTAAGTCTAATTTAAGTCTTATAAGAAGAAAACATGTATATATACCTCTATTATGTACACCTTGAGTTGAGTGTGATTCATGAGCACACGAGGGAAAATTATACCTTTGTGTTTTCTGACCGCAAGTTATATAAAATCTTTATAGTTTTTATATTTATGGTTTAATTATTTATATTCATTTTTTTTATCAACTGGTTATAAAATGTTTGCCGGTTTAATTTATTTTTATAATAATTATTTATAGATTTTACCTTTCCGGTTAATTATTTTTAATTATTTATAAAACACAATGATCAGATTTGGAAGTTTTAACTAGTATCTTTAACTAGTATCTTTGATGATGTAATGGTCTTTTAGACGACTTTCACGTGGATTTAGGAAAGCGCCCATATCGGATGTACGACACGGTCAACGGAAAATGTCGTGAACTACGAACAACTTGCACTAAATTTAATGACATATTTGAAAATCTTAAAAATATTCAAAAAAGTGGGCGCAACAATTTCAATATTTTATCAACCCTGTATACCAATACAAGCTTGGAAATGATAGTAAACAATTTGGCCACCAAAAAGGATGGCTAATTTGTCGTGATGATCCAAAATAGGTCCTTAATCTGGATGCGCATTCAGAATCGACCACCGACTCCAACGAAAGGTTGAGAACATTTAAGTCTGATGTGGGTTTTAGCCTCCACCTCAAAGATGAATTCGACAGGGTCGCAGGGGAGGGTCCACCGGACGTCCACCTTCGCCGACCACCGGGAAGGGACAATGGAAACGGTTGACATCGTCATCCAGAAAAATAAGTACCGAAGAAGTACTTTCGGAAAAAATAGATAAACATTTATTTTTCTCAAAAAAAAAAGTATGTAAAAATGATGGAAGCTCTTTACCAAAAAATCACTTAATGATCTATATTTTTTAACACACTACCTCACCTCGGATATTGCATAGGAAAAATCTAAAACATTTTTAAAAATTCAACACAAGGTCATCGAAAAATATGGCGATTAGTTTTTGTATATTTTTTTTTTTATCTATCTATATCTATGTATGTTTTAATCTTATGTTCTGAATTTTATGTGTTTTTTTATTAGTAATGTATTTTTAAGTTTCAATGTTTTAAATTTTTTTATGTATTTTTAATTTGAAATGTAGGTTTTTACTATAATTATTTTATTAATTGAATGTTTATTTAAGTTTAAAATTATGTGTTGTATTTAATCAATTGTAAGAAAATAGAAAAACAAAAAATATAAATAATATGAAATGGTAATCATTTTCAAATATTAATGAGGTGGCAGTAAGAATGTAACGAAGACGATCTAGTGAACATACATTTTTCTAGTAAGCATATTGTGACCATATAAGTTAACCTAATATATTATTTAAGTGATGTTGATTATTATTATTAATAATAATTATTATTATTTTTAAAAGTTTCCTGAAATGTATTTTTAACAATCATCAAAATTTGGTTTCATTAAACAGGGATTATGTGTAAAAGTTATTGGATCGAATCGAATGAGGTGTAAAAAATCAGAAAGTGGTAACACGGTCGATACACGGCGTGGAAGGGAGTATCGTTGAGTAGGACTCCACAATTGCTGTCAATTTTCTTCTATAATTTATTCTCATTGTCTATGAATATTTCGTCATTATTATCCACGATTAATATTTTTATTTATTTAGTTTCCCCAATATATATATTCCTTACTCTACTACCATGTGAACATTTTTTTTTAAAATCTTAGTATGTGTACGAGTGACCAAATTGAAAAGCAAGGTTTTAGTTAAAATATTACTTTTTGTAATTTTTTTTGGAATGGTTGAATTATATTAAAACTAACAACAAACTAGAAAATAAACAATTACATTAAAATTGAAGGTAAAGCAGTGTTATGAAGCCAAACAAGCGAAACAGTCAGATTTAACTTAGTTTGCTACATCTAATAGAAACATAAAAAAATCTAATAGAAACATAAAAAAATCTACCTATGACATCATCAAATAAAAGTCTTTTTTGGGACCACATTCCAAAAATGGTGGAATTCCAAAAATTCCAAATGCACCAAAATATGGTCAAAATGATTGCATAAAAAATATTTCTTTGCCCTCCCTGAACGTGACAACATCGGACCAAGAAAGGAAGGAATGTATCAAAATCTGATCAGGAAGATGTAACCCCCACCAAATACCAATTCGGCTCCATATATCAATCAAATCAGAACAACATGTAAAAAGATGATCAATGGTCTTCATTCCATTAGAGCAAACCGGGCATATAATCGACGCCACCATAATACCTCTAGAAGAAAGTCTCTCTCTCTCTCTCTCTCTCTCTCTCTCTCTATATATATATATATATATATATATATATATATATATATATATATATATATATATATATATATATATATATATATATAGTAGGAATACTCTAAAGTTGCACCCTCAAAATGAGAATATTGAGTTTAATAGGAACCCACTTATTCCATCTAGTCGCCATATCACCTGAAGGAATCAAACCACTATCAAGAGAAAAATGAGCTGAAGAGACTGAAAAGTTGTCAGAAACATCTACAAGCCACCCCAAGCCACCCCAATCTATCTGGAATAGGACGAAGCTAAACTTTCTACATCAACATATAGAAACTATCCCATTGAGTCTACTCAACACCTCCCTTAAGCAATCGTCTAAAAGTATCCATATCCCAACCAAGTAAAATATGATCTTTAGCTAAATTTGGGTGGTGATTATCTAATGCGAACAATGTATGGAAAGAGACAGCAAGAGGAATATCTCCCAACCAAACATCATGCCAAAAGGAAGAAGATGCCCCATCTCGTATCCTAATAGGACAAACAACCAAAAACTAAAAATCATGATTATGAAGATGGGCTAACATTTGTTTAATACCATTCCAAGGTCCTAACCAGGCTCTCCTCAAGATCAAAGGTAAAGAATGCCCGTCTAAACCATACATGACTATCACAACCCATACCCACATCAAATATGGGGAATGAAAGAATCTCCAATGCTAGCACAGAAGCATAGCCCTATTAAAGGCAAATAAGCTACCAACTCCCAACCCTTCAATCATGAGTGGGACAAGAAAAAGGGATATCATGTAGATACCTAAGGAGCCTGGAACGGACTTGATTAGAGTAAGATAAACACCAAAAGAAAGGCATCTTGCCTTCCATCCTGCCAATCTACCCAGGAACCGATCCATAATGAAAGACCAAGCCTTAACTCTAGCCATATTCTGACCGACAGGCACTCCCAGATAGAAGAAAAGAAGGGTAACCAAAACACAACCCATACGATGAAAAAGAGAAGAGATTTGATCAGCACGAACTCTGACATCATACAACTTGCTCTTGAGTAAGTTGATTTTAAGATTTTAAGCCATAAAAAACACCGAAGAATATGAACAATGTGAATACCAATCTTCTGATCCCAATCTGCCATCAAAACTACATCATCAACATAAAGAAGATGTGACATGTCAATGCCCCTAATCGAAATCCCGCTATAAACATTAGCCAGTTGCGACCTAACCAAAGCAACATGAAAACCCTCCATTGATAAAACGAAGGGAAATGGGGGGGGGGGTGTAAGGGATCACCGTCTCAAACCTCTATGCATATGACATTCTCGAGAAGGAGACCCATTTACAAGAACTGAAGTTGTAAAAGAATACAACATCTCTATAATCTAACCATACCTCAATAAACCAAAACCCATAATCTACATAATCTCTAATAGGTACTCCTATGAAAGAGAATCATAAGATTTTTCAAAATCCACTTTGAAAATCAAAAGAAGACTTTTAGAAGCCTTACCCCAAGAAACGATCTCATTAAGAAGAAACAAGCTATCTAAAATATGACCGTCTTCAATAAAATCTGACTACTCCATACTCACCACACTACCAATAACCTCCATCAACCTATTAGCTAAAATTTTACCAATAATCTTGTATTGGAAACCAATTAGACTAATAAGTCTAAAATCTCTGACAGTCTTTAGGTCTCTAATTTTTCGAATCATAGTAAATAAAGAATCATTACACCCCTTAGGAATGGATGAATGGCTATGGAAATAATTGTCAAAATCTACAACTTCATCCTTTAAAATATACCGATAGCACTTAATAAACCCAAAAGAAAAGCCATCTGTTTTGGGAGACTTTGTCGAGCCACAATCCCACACTACTGTTTTAATTTCCTCACAAGTGAAGGGAGCATGAAGAAATGGGATATGAGAATCCGATAAAGTGGAAAAAAGAGAAGGATTTGCATTGGTCAAGCTCCACTATGCTTCGAGAAAAGAGATTGAAATCATTCTCAAAATTCCTCCTTCACAAAACCCAGTTCATCAACCCAAATTGTGACATCCCCAAAATCACGGCCAGAAAAGACTGATTTCATTTATGCTTTTTAAAATAATTTCAGAGTAAATCCTTTTGATTTAAAAGAGTTGCGGAATTTGTTCCCAAAACAAAATATGATAAAATAAAGTTTATCAAAGCATTTCATCAACATATGCGTTTTCATTATATAACAATATTCGGGATGTCATGTTCCGATACAGACCAAAAAGCATAAACGATAACATTACAAGTCATTCAACAAATATATACATATACAGACTGGTAAACAAAACAACTGATGATTCATCCATATTATGCCCTTGCGCCACTACCTGTAATACAAATAAACTGAGTGGGTCAGGCTTGGGAGCCTGGTGAGCATATAAGTTTTTCAATCCATAATAGATAATTATATTAAATTTCACCAACCAACAATAACCCGATTGCCCATTCCCGTTATCCTCACTTTATGTCCCTAAAACAACATCTATCTCGAGGGACCAAATCTAGGATTTTCATCGGGAGGAACATTACTGCTAAGGGGTTTCCTCAACAATAGATATCCTAAAGGCAACCATGAGGGGGATAGAGTACACCGGTGAACACATTGTTCACAACACCTACAGGTTATGAACCTGCTAGCGTTCCACAGGACTGTCTAGAAAGAGTCTGAGGTCGTTATCCATACTCTGCTGAATAACTAGATCAACAGCAACAACATCGTGGCCTCTCATCTGTTTATCACACATCAACTATCTACCCATGTTCTACCCAACATATTAGTAGATAAAAATATATAGTTTTATACATAGTTTAAAAACTGTATAGCATGTTCATTCAATACATATTCCACATAACAAATGAGGCACACACACACAACACGTATCTCATAGAGAATATATCATATCTATGAGTTAGAAGAAAGTGAATATACATTCACACATATAAAAAACAATATATACACATAACGCGTATTTCGTATCAAATACTTCATAATTATGTGTTAGAAGAAAGTAACTACACACTCACTTGATCAGAAGATGATCGGACATCACTACGACTTGTAGAAGTAGTATTCTTCGGTAGATCTGGAAGATCTTCACGAAAACCGGGCTCCTCGCGGCCAGAGCTTCGGCTCGGGAATCACACTTCTTGGGATCTTCGGGGCTTCGGGACTTGCTTCGGGGCTCAGGGTTAATACCGGGGCTTCGGGATATTTCTTGCACGTAAATCAAGCAAAACGGGAGAGAGAGAAAAGAAAATGAGCAAATGAATCGGCTGCACTCGACTCCCTTTTATAGGGTCTGGATCCTCGATTTACGCTGGGGGGTAAATCTAGGTACGCTGGGCGTAGCCTAGATAGGATCGCTGACACCCCCCCACCCCTTTGGATAATATCTGAAATTTATATTTAAATTTAATATTTTATTTATTTAATAAACTTCAAAAATTCATACCTCCCGCATACGAACTCCGTTTTCGATGTTCTTTATATCCCAGCGTAGGTGAGACTACGCTCTACAACTTTCGTTTAGACTCCGTCGGCTAATTTTGAATTTATTTTAATTATTTAGTTTTAGTAGGCCGGGACAGGAAAACTCCGTTATAAATTCATAACTTCTTCATCCGACGTCCGTTTTCGCCTATCTTTTTATCGTTTCACTAAATTTATCATGATCTTCGATTCTTGTTTAGATTGTTTTGGCTAAAAACCGCTCGGTCTCAAATCGAGTATTCGGGCTGCATACTGCTAAGTCGAAACTTAGAAAAATCATAACTTCCTCATACGAAGTCAGATTTGGGCGTTCTTTTTATGCACGCTCTCAGTTTAACGATCTCTACAAATTTCGTTTATATTACTAAGGCTAAATATTGCTCTAACGTAAATTTCAGTTTTTACATCATTTAGCGTTGCCAGTTCTGTGGCGAAACTTCGACAGATCATAACTTCTTCGTTATAACTCGGATTTCAGCATTCTATATATCTCCGGAATCCTTGATTCAACCACTACATCTTCATGCAAAGATATCGGTCTTATCTCACATTTAAATGTTGATGCTTATTTTGTTCTTGATTCATTTAAGCCACACAATTAAGCAATTAAGCATAAAACACATAATATTCAAATAATACATTCTTATTATTTCAAAATGGGTTAAAAAGGTTAACCTATACTATTACATTGCTATTAATGACAAGACCAGAAACACAGGCGTTACAATTCTCTCCACCTTAGAATGATTCTGTCTCCGGAATCACACATCAACAAACAACTGCGGGTAGCGAGTCATCATGTCACTCTCCGTTTCCCAGGTGAGATTCGGCCCATTCGTGTGTTTCCATCGGACAAGCACTAACTCGACCAACTTGCGTCATAAATTCTTAGTCTTTCGGTTAATGATTGCCTCTGGTTCTTCAATCAACCTTTTGTTCTCATCGATTCTCAACTCCGAAAGTGGAATCATGTCGGGAACTTTTCCCGTGAACTTCCTCAAATAACACACATGGAAAGTGTTATGAATTCCATTCAGTTCTTCTGGTAGTTCGAGCTTGTAATCTTGGTTCCCAATCCTATGAAGAACTTTAAACGGTCTAATAAACCTTGGACTTAACTTTCCCCTTTTTCCAAACCTTATAAGTCCCTTCCACGGCGAGACTTTAAGTAAGACCGAATCCCCAACTTTAAAAGTTATCGGTCTTCGCCTTTTGTCAGCATTGCTCTTTTGACGATCCTGAGCTGCTAACATTCTCTCCTTAATTATTTTCAACTTCTCAGCGGTTTAATGAACCATCTCGAGTCCCATAAATTGCTTTTCCCCAGCCTCATGCCAACAAGATGGCTTACGACACTTCTGTCCGTACAAAGCTTGATAAGGTGCCATCTTTATGCTCGAGTGGAAACTATTATTGTAGGAAAATTCTACCAAAGGTAAATGTTCATCCCAATTACCTAGGAATTACAGGGTACATGCTCTCAGCATATCTTCAAGTGTTTGTATCGTTCTTTCGCTCTGACCATCAGTCTGCGGATGGTAAGCTGTACTTAAACACAAATTGGTACCCATTTCCTCTTGTAGACTTTTCCAAAACCTTGAGGTGAAATGGCTGTCATGATCGGATACAATCGTTAATGGAACACCGTGAAGCCTCACAATTTCCTTTACGTAAGAATTCGCAAGCTTTTCCATAGACCATTTCTCGTTGGCTGCTATGAAATGCGCACTCTTAGTGAATCGATCAACGACCACCCAAATCATGTCGTGACCAGTTTTCGTTCTGGGCAGTTTAGTGACAAAATCCATAGCAATGTCTTCCCATTTACCCATAGGCATAGGTAAAGGTTCTAAACTCCCGTACGGTTTTAGATGTTGTGTCTTGACTCTAGCACAAGTCACACAGTCGACCACATACTTTGCAACATCAAGCTTCATCGTCGGCCACCAGTAGTAGGGTTTCAGGTCCCTATACATTTTAGTGCTACCAGGATGAATTGAATACATGGTCTTGTGAGCTTCTTCCATCAGAAGATCTCTGACTCCTTCTGTCTTAGGTATCCAAATCCGATCATGGAACGCCTTCAGTCCATGACTGTTTATACCGAACACCAACGTTTTGCCCAAACGTTCCTCCTTTCGGTCATTCTTCTCAGAAGCTTCCTCTTGAGCTTTCTTTATATTCTCCAAAAATGTCGAGACAACTTCTATTCTCAACACTCTCAGACTTTTCCTTTCAAGATTGACTTTCCGACTGAGAGCATCAGCAACAACATTAGCTTTACCGGGGTGGTAAAGTATCTCACAGTCGTATTCTTTAAGTAATTCTAGCCAGTGACATTGTCTCATATTCAATTCTTTCTGACTAAAGAGATATTGGAGACTCTTATGATCAGTGAAAAGTTTGCACTTCGTGCCATAGAGGTAATGCCTCCATATCTTTAGAGCGAAAACTACCGCTACCAGCTCCAAATCATGAGTCAGGTAGTTCTTTTCATGCTCTTTCAATTGTCGAGACACATATGCAATAACCTTATCTCTTTGGTTCAAAACAAAACCCAATCCAACCCCAGACGCATTGCTATAAACAACGAAGTCTTCAACTCCATCGGGCAGAGAAAGTATCGGTGCCTCGCATAGTTTCTTCTTTAGCTTCTCGAATGCTTCTTTATGCTTGTCATTCCATGCATAAGTAGCTCCTTTGTGGGTCAAAGCTGTTAACGGAGTAGCGATCGAAGAAAAGCCTTGGATAAACCTTCGGTAATATCCGGCTAATCCCAAAAAGCTTCGGATCTCCGTGGGACTTTTCGGTTGTTCCCACTTCATCACAGCTTCGATCTTCGCTAGATCAACCATTATCCCTTCTTGGTTGACCACGTGACCCACGAATTGGACTTCTCGAATCCAAAAATCACATTTGGAGAACTTTGCATACAACTTCTCCTTCTTTAACACTTCCAACACTTCTCGCAAGTGTCTGCCATGCTCTTCTTAGCTTTTCGAGTAAATCAGAATGTCATCTATGAACACTATCACAGATTTATCTAGGAATGGATTACAAACCTTGTTCATTAAATCAATGAATGCTGCTGGAGCATTTGTTAGTCCAAACGACATAACCAAAAACTCATAGTGCCCATATCGTGTTCTGAATGCAGTCTTCTCTATGTTATGCTCTCTTACTTTCAGCTGATGATATCCTGACCTAAGATCGATCTTCGAGAAATAGCTCGAACCTTGTAGTTGATCGAACATGTCATCAATCCTCGGCAATGGATATCTATTCTTTATTGTTGCCTTGTTGAGCTCTCTATAATCGATGCACATTCTCATACTTCCATCTTTCTTCTTCACGAATAACACCGGAGCTCCCCAGGGTGATGAACTAGGTCTAATGAAACCTTTGTCCAATAATTCCTGAATTTGCATCATCAGCTCCTTCATCTCCGTCGGTGCTAATCGGTAAGGTGCTTTTGCTATAGTCGTCCCTGGTAACAAGTCTATTATAAACTTCACTTGTCTATCAGGCGGTAATCCGGGAAGATCTTCGGGAAATACTTCCGGATAATCGCATACGACATGAATGCTCTGCATCGCCTTTTTCTCCTTCTTAGCATCTATCATAAATGCTAGATACGACGTACATCCTTTGGCCAAACACTTTCTAGCTTTCATCAATGAAATGATTCCAGAATTTACTCTACATTTATCTCCATACACCATAAACGACTCTTTCCCTGGCGGGTTTACCTTTACAATCTTCATCTTGCACAATATCTCGGCGTCATTGGCACTAAGCCAATCCATTCCCAACACGATGTCGAAACCGTTTAGTTCGATAGGCAATAATTCCTCGTGAAACTTATTCCCATTCAAGTCAATTAAGATGTTTTTCATACAATGGCTAACAGGTACAAACTTGCCACTAGCAACTACGACTAATAAAGCATTATCTAGTCTATCGACAGGCAAGGCTAATTTTCTACCAAATTCATGCGAAATAAAGGAGTAGTTGGCTCCAGAATCAAATAAAATTTGGGCAGACAATGTGTTTACGAGAAAGGTACCTGAAGCGACATCAACTTCATCTTTAGTAGCTTCCAGAGTCATCTGGAATGCTCTCGCCTTCGGCTTTGGCGGAATATTAGGTCTAGCTGCCTCCTTCTTCTTCGGGCAGTCCCTTGACATGTGTCTCTCCTCACCACAACCATAACAAACTTTCTTAGTGAGGGTGCATTCGTTGGCATAGTGCCCTGGCTTTCCACATTTAAAACATGTGGCCACCACTTCACATTTCCCATGATGCTTCTTCTAACATTTGTCGCACCATTTGGCTTCACCACCTCTCGAAACAAATTTCGAGAACTTACTTTTCTTGTTGGAACTTGAAGGTCCATCGAATTTCCTCTTTTCACCAACCTCTATCCTTTCTAGACCCTTTTCCTTCTGCTGGGCCTCCACATTCTTAGCTACTCGAACAACTGTTTTCAAAGTGGTTGCCATCTTGACTGTCGGGCCAAAGTCGGCAGGCAGTCCATTAGCGAACCTCTCAATCTTGGAGAGTTCCGTTGGCACTAGGTAAGGAAATAACTTCATTTTCTCAGTGAATGCAGTAGCATATTCATCTATGCTCATCCTCCCCTTCTTTAAGGTTTGGAACTCATTGTTCAGATCAATCAGATCTATCTCTGAACAATATTACACCCTTAATTTTTCCAAGAACTCTTCCCATGACATTTTCAGGGCTTCTCCTCGTGGCATAGTATCTGCCAAAAACTTCCACCAACTCAAGACTCCAGTCTTTAGTTGTCTAACTGCAAAGACAGTCTTATGTTTGTTGCTACAGTCGCAACTTTCAAATACCATCTCCATTTCGGAGATCCAATCCATAATCTCAACAGGCTTTGGGCTCCTAGAAAGACTTGGCGGCTTGGCGCCCAATAAATTCTTGTACATTCTCCTATCCTTTTTGTTTCTCCTTTCCAGGTCGTTCCTTCGTTCTCCTTGAGTCCTAACTTGACTCACCATGCGACTATTGTTCCCTTCCTCCGATTTCTAGGGAATCAATTCAGGTTCCTCAATAGGTATGATAGGTTCGTCCCTATTATCATGCAACATATGTCGCATTTCATCCCTTTGTTCGGCTAACATAGCCCGAATCATGGCTTGCACCCCAGCCATTGTTATTGGTTCTGGTGCTGCTGCTACAACAGGTGCTTGCTCAATCACTGGTGGTTGATTCCTGTTTTCATCCGCGTTTCCAACGCCACTTCTGGTTCTTACCATTTTTGATCTACACACCGAATAAGGTGAAATTAGATCCTCATCATTGATAGATAATTAAATCATCCTTATTACTCCGAAACGTTTACATGTTAGTTCTAATACTGTAGACGTACGTTTAGAATCCTACATGCATAAGGTTTCCAGATCCGGTCGGCAACAGACCATAGATCCGAACAAATAACATCATATATGGCAACATATAACATTTAGCACATAAAAGCATTTTTAGGAAACTTTCCTAAAATAAACTAGTGCTCGTGTCTAAAATATAACAGACACACATCTGACAATTTCACTTAGCATTCTAAGTTTAAGTCTAGAAATCCTACAAATTCCTAGTTCGCTTAAACTAATGCTCTGATACCAACTGTGACATCCCCAAAATCACGGCCAGAAAAGACCGATTTCATTTATGCTTTTTAAAATAATTTTAGAGTAAATCCTTTTGATTTAAAAGAGTTGCGGAATTTGTTCCCAAAACAAAATATGATAAAATAAAGTTTATCAAAGCATTTCATCAACATATGCGTTTTCATTATATAACAATATTCAGGATGTCATGTTCCGATACAGACAAAAAAGCATAAACAATAACATTACAAGTCATTCAACAAATATATACATATACAGACTTGTAAACAAAACAACTTGATGATTCATCCATATTATGCCCTTGCGCCACTACCTGTAATACAAATAAACTGAGTGGGTCAGGCTTGGGAGCCTGGTGAGCATATAGGGTTTTCAACCCATAATAGATAATTATATTTAATTTCATCAACCAACAATAACCTGATTACCCATTCCCGTTATCCTCACTTTATGTCCCTAAAACAACATCTATCTCAAGGGACCAAATCTAGGATTTTCATCGGGACGAACATTACTGCTAAGGGGTTTCCTCAACAATAGATATCCTAAAGGCAACCATGAGGGGGATAGAGTACACTGGTGAACACATCGTTCACAACACCTACAGGTTATGAACTTGCTAGCGTTCCACAGGACTGTCTAGAAAGAGTCTGTGGTCATTATCCATACTCTGCTGAATAACTAGATCAACAACAACAACATCGAGGCCTCTCATCTGTTTATCACACATCAACTATCTACCCATGTTCTACCCAACGTATTAGTAGATAAAAATATATAGTTTTATACATAGTTTAAAACCTGTATAGCATGTGTTGGATTAGTGTCTAAGTCCATAACTATTTTGGTATGTACTTGACCCGATGGTGCATGGTCCTTTTGGGTTGCCTTCACCAAAGCAACTTGATAGGATGAATTATGGAAAGAAAGGATTAAATATGATTTATTAATATATTATGAGAATAATATATTAAAGGAGAAATCATATTGTTTAATTAATATTAGTCAATAATTAATTGGTAATTAGTTTTGAGAACTAAAAGAGATTAATTAAACTTAAGGGACTGAAATTGTAATTATAAGATAATTGCAATTTGGGCCATGGATTGCCTTAAATTAAGGAGTGGATGAATTCTATGGGAAGCCCATAAGGAAATCGTCCAAGGCCCTAATTAAAGGAGTCTGTGGGTTGCTTAGGGCTTAAGCATCCAAATTAGGGTTTCCTTGTTAGATAACCCTAATTGCCTAACTATATATAAGACCCTTATGACCCAAAAACGTGTAGAAGACTTCTTCTAGGGTTAGAACACGTTTTGGGCAGCCTCCATCCTCTCTCATCTTCATCCTCTTGCTTATGGTGTTTGTGAACCATTAGAGGAGTGACATTTGTGACTCTAAGCTTTCTAAAGTCAATACAAGGAGATTTGGGATTGTTATTGCTACATAACAATCAAGGTAACATCTTAAACCTATTCTCATGTTAATATGATTACTTGAATGCTAGAATTAGGGTTTATAGTCTTGGATAACTTGCATGTACAATAGAGAAACCTAGATCCAAGCATTAGGGTTTGTATGAGCACATAGGATGTCTTATGACCAAAAACCCATCAGTAGTATCAGAGCCTTGATTGGTTTCTATTGTATTGATTCCTTGTGTGTTTATTCAAGTTGCAAAATCGATTTTTGGGCTCCCTGGCCGATGAACTCGGCGAGTACCACAGTGTACTCGGCGAGTAGGCCTTAACTCGGCAAGTACAGTGTGGTACTCGGCGTGTTCGAGCGTCAGATGGAGCTATTTTCGGGATTTCTTGCTGTTTTTTCTTAAGGATAGTTGCCTTATCACATTAGATCAATATAAATCCGATTTTATGATATATTTGACTATATTCATGATCTAATTGAAGATATTTATCAATTAATAAAATATTTGTTTCCTTATGTGACAATTGATTAATTATTTTGATTAAATTGGTAAATTGTTTTGCAAGAAATCATTAAATAAATCAAATATGGATAATTATGTGATTAAATGTTAATTTAGATTATTTGTTATTTGATCCTTGTGCTTTGAAAAGTTTCATATTTTCCCCTTTAAGTTTTATAGTTTAAATTTGAACCCAAAAAGTTTTGTTGTTTTGAAATTTAAATAGTTGAAACCCTAATGTTTTGAAAAATGTTTCAAAACTTGCCCTCAAGTTTTGGAATTTAAATTTTGATTAATAGTTTAATTTTGATGTATATTTAAATTCTAAACCCTAATGTTTTGAAATGTTTCAAAACTTGCCCGCAAGTTTTGGAATTTAAAAGTTGATTAAAAGTTTAATTAGGAATGTTAAATTCTAAAACCCTAGTATTGTTTTGAAAAAGTTCAAATCACACCCTTATGGTTTTATTAATTAATTAAGGTGTATAATTAAAGGAGGTTTAATAAATCCATAAAAGTTTAGGTTTACAATTTAATTGAATTAAAAGTATAATTGTTAAATTAAAGCACCTAGTATTTTAAAAGTGTAAAATACACCCTATACTATATATATAACATTAAAAGTCTAACATTATATATGTATGAGTAAAAGTCAGTCTTACCGTTAGTAGGTCTCATTCATGAAGCTGGTCTATCAGGGGTGTTTAAGGAAATTGCCTATAAAATGGCAATTGAATAGGTATCCACTCTTACCCACCGCACTCTTGACTAGTGGAGGGTCGTTAGCCGAACGGGTAGGATAGGACGAAACCTTCCATTATAAGTATAATGAAGTACAAAAGTAACTAAATGTTTTTCAAATTCCCAAACTTAGTTACTTAGGCAAAAGTGAATTGATGCAATTCCATGAAATTACACTTTGTGCCCTTTTGAAGACGTTAGTGGAGCTTGTGTGGTTTACCGGCACACTAAATGGTTCTAAGCAAAGGTAGCAAAGGGTGACTCAATGTTTGTCATAGTTCGGTGGAGCGTGTGTGGTTTACCGGCACATCGAATAGGTGACTGTAACATGTGGGGGCACCATGTAGTTTGCATGGTTATTCACACCCGCTTTGTAATCCTCGGCATCCCAGTCACAAAAAAGAGGGGCATATCGAGATTTAAACATGCCATTGAAAGTTCAATGAATCTCAAAGGATCTAGGAGTTTTCATAGATTTAAAACTTAAATTTCTTTTTCGTTTTTCATGGTAGAAATTAGTGAATCGTCATTCACTTACCTTCAAATGTTCTACCATTTGGGTTACGGCATCCCTCTCCCGAGTTGTAGAATATTGTTTTGGGTCCTAGCCTTAGTATCTAATTTAGGTGATTTACCAAGGACTCAATCAATCAACTAACTTGAATTCATTTTCTCCCATTTTGTAGATGTCAAAGTTCGACAACTATGGTCTTCCTAAATCTCGTGGAACAAGTTTTCCGCATGAAGATGATATTCCACGAATCGATCGAGGAACAAGAGATCATGCTTCACTTCCTCCACCTCCTCCAATTATTCTCCCTAATCCACAAGTTCGAAGGCTTGAAAAGTTCAAGATCACTCAAGCCCTTTTGGCAAGTAAACATAAAGAAGGAAAGTCGGTGTGTGCATACGTCCTAGGGATTAAGTCACACATTGATAGGTTAAGAATGTTGGGATCCGTTGTCTGTGAGGAAATGACTGTTGATTGGGTTCTTCAGTCACTTCCTAACTCATATAGTGAGTTCATAAGAGAGTACTATATGATGAACCGCGACGTGAACCTTATAGATCTCACCTATATGCTTATTGCTGCTGAATCAGAAATGTTTTGACGCAATGGAAAAGCAAAGTTGATTGGTGAATCTGCCTTCAAAACCTCTATGGATATAGATAATGGAAACGAAAGACTTGCTATGATTAAAAAGTTTGATCATAAGAGAAAGGAAATGTCTAAAGTAGTTCCATGTCATGTTCCAAAAGAGTCAATTTGCTTTTATTGCCAAGAGAAAGGGCATTGGAGACGAAGCTGCCACATTTACCTAAGAGATCTAAGAGATGGGAGAGTCGAAACGTATAGCTCTAATATAGGTAAAATCCAATAACTAACTCTTTTAAGCTTCTATTATAGATTCTTAATACATAATGTGATAATATTACAATTGATGTTTTGTAGGATCGAAGAAAATAAAGGAAGCTTAAAGGAAGAAGTGAGCAGAATTTAACCGTGAAGGAATGGATTTCGATCGCATTTCTTGAAGATTAGATTTTTGAGCTACTACTTAGAGTTAGAATTAGATTGCTAAGAAAGATGTATTAGCATAGTTTTTCAATGAATTGCATTGTAAGGACAAATTTTTCCGCAATAAAATAAATTTTGATTTTATATTATTTATTTATCCTTGCAATGGCGTATATGAAAAATTGATGTTTGAATGTTTCTATTATTAGCAATAATGGATTTGGTTCTTATTTATGTTAATTATGGAAGTGTTGAGAATTTACCAAATTGGGAGAGTTTCTCATCACCCAAGCTTCAATTGGACAGAAAATTGGAATCATGCAACTTGGTTGCACGATGAATGAGATATTTCATATTTGGAAATTAGACTAATTCATTGACAAAGTGTCAAGTGAAGGACTAGGAGATCGAGCACACAAAGTTGTGTGTTAATCAAGTTCACCATAAGAGTAACAATGATATTCGTCATGATTTACTAAATGTTTAGTAAATATGATTATACTTACAAGATTAAGTGTAATTATGAATTGATTGAAAAAGTTTAAATCAATAGTAGAACGAATAAGAAGAATCAAGTAGGCAGAAATATAAAAGTTTCTCCATTCTAAGAAGAGAGAGTACCTTTTATGCTTTATGATGGGTCTTAATGATTAAGAACCATATCTCAATTGATCCTCTAAGTGAGTCTTAGTACAATCGTATCAAATACTTCATAATTATGCGTTAGAAGAAAGTAACTACACACTCACTTGATCAGAAGATGATCGGACAACACTATGACTTGTAGAAGTAGTATTCTTCGGTAGATTTGTAAGATCTTCACAAAAACCGGGCTCCTCACGGGCAGAGCTTCGGCTCGGGAATCACACTTCTTGGGATCTTCGAGACTTTGGGACTTGCTTCGGGGCTCGGGGTTGATACCGGGGCTTCGGGATATTTCTTGCATGTAAATCGATGCAAAACAGGAGAGAGAGAGAGAGAAGAGAAAATGAGCAAATGAATCGGCTGCACTCGACTCCCTTTTATAGGGTCTGGATCCTCGATTTATGCTAGGCGTAACCTGGATAATATCCGAAATTTATATTTAAATTTACTATTTTATTTATTTAATAAACTTCAAAAATTCATATCTCCCTCATACGAACTCCGTTTTCGACGTTCTTTATATCCCCGTGTAGGTGGGACTACGCTCTACAACTTTCGTTTAGACTCCGTCGGCTAATTTTGAATTTATTTTTATTATTTATTTTTAGTAGGCCGGGACAGAAAAACTCCGTTATAAATTCATAACTTGTTCATCCGACGTCCGTTTTCGCCTATCTTTTTATCGTTTCACTACATTTATCGAGATCTTCAATTCTTGTTTAGATTGTTTCGGCTAAAAACCGCTCGGTCTCAAATCGAGTATTCGGGCTGCATACTGCTAAGTCGAAACTTCGAAAAATCATAACTTCCTCATACGAAGTCAGATTTGGGCGTTCTTTTTATGCACGCTCTCGGTTTAAAGAACTATACAACTTTCATTTATATTACTAAGGATAAATATTGCTCTAACGTAAATTTCACTTTTTACGTCATTTAGCGTTGCCAGTTCTGTCGCAAAACTTCGACAAATCATAATTTCTTCGTTATAACTCGGATTTCGGCATTCTTTATATCCCTAGAATCCTTGATTCAACCACTACATCTTCATGAAAAGATATTGGGATTATCTCACACTTAAATTTTGACCCTTATTTTATTCTTAATTCATTTAAGCCACACAATTAAGCAATTAAGCATAAAACACATAATATTCAAATAATACATTCTAATTATTTCAAAATGGGTTAAAAAGGTTAACCCAGAGTATTACATTGCTATTAATGACAAGCCCAGAAACACAGGCGTTACACAAATGCATCCCACAAAACACCAAGAATAGCCACTTGGCGCCTCTTACAATTGATGATACTTTGAAAATGACCCGAGTTCTCATCACCGTCAATGCCCCACTAAATCTTCTTCTTTTGGTCTTAATCCAGTTAGGCAAGATGTTCCAAATCCTTAAGCTTATTAAGGACTGTAACCCGCTACTCATGAAGATTAACCGTACGCCCGTTTTCCATAAGGCTAGTATCATTAGAATCCAAAACTTCATGGAGCTCTTTATGTTTAGTACCCATCTGAACAAGACTAATAACATTCTAAACATGCAAATTAGATTTAACAAGATTTAATTTCTTCTTAAATTTAACCCACGGATGAGAAGAAGACATCCCTGGAGAATCTTGTCACCAAGAGCTGAGAACTACCGTATGGAACCCATCCATACCAAAACAAGATTGAAAAATACAAAAAGGAACTGGACCATAATCAACTCTATGCTCCAACAAGACAATAAGTTGATGATATGGAATGTGCTTCTCCAAAACCATGCCCGAAATATGAAGGATCGAATCCAAGTAATCATCCGTTACTAAAAATCTATCTAACTTACTAAACTTTGAACCCCACTTATAAGTCCAAGTAAAATGAGGGCCACCCAAAGGAATATCTATCAACTTGGCTTCATCAATAAAATGGTTGAAATTCCTAGTTGTATCTTGATGAAATTGAGAACCCATTCTCTCTGACTTCTCCCTAACTTCATTAAAATTTCCCATCAAAACACACCCCCTGAAAAGATATAATGAACCGAAGAATTTGGCCCCAACGATGTCTCTTATAGTCCGCTCCTTGAGGAGCATAAACTACAATAAAAAAAACCTCTAACCCGAAGTCATCCACACCGCCTTAATCACAATGAAATAATTAAGTATATGCATTCTTTTATGAGAGATATGGTCCAAATCCCTAATAACAATAATCCTTCCTAAAGCACCGCGAGAAGGAGAAACTTCATGCGTAAAAGAATTATTACCCCAAAAACAACGCACCATATGTAAATCATTATTTTCCATCTTCATTTCTTGTATAGCTAAAAAGTTAACTTTATGCTTATGACATAAAGTTCTAATTTAACTTCGTTATAATGTCTTGCTGAATACAAATTTGTATTTTCAAAACAACCAAAATGTCCATTCATTACTTTCAAAATAGAGATAGTATCAAATGTATTTCTAATAACATCAGAGTAGTGAAAAAATCATAGATATAAAATCTTCTGTGGATGCGATGCAATCATGTCGGAATCTTCCCCATGGGACTAGAAGTACCTGAACTATTTAAACAAAAAAAATGGTAAGCACAAAGCTTAGTGAGTTCCCGCAAAATACCACATACGGACATATAACATAACAGGTCTATTTCAACCCAAGAGGATGGTATGGCCCAAATCATAGTCTTACTCTTTGGTACGAGCCAAATTATAGTGTTTACTTATACAAGTTATAGGGGTCAGATTCTAGTCTTCCATACAATTGCCAGGGGCCAACCTTGGTATTACATGCAAATGCTAGGGAACAAACCTTGGTCTTTCATATAAACGAAAGGGGCCAAACCCTGGTCTTTCATGCAAGTATCGCAAAGACAACTAGAATCCTACATTGTATACTGAGAAAACTCACCTCGTAACAAAGTCTTCAGCTAATAAGCTCTTACAGCTTAAAAAATCATAAAAGGTAAACCCTTAGTCTACCTTCTAAAACTATGAATTTAACTAAAAATCAAACTTAGTCAAAAGCCAACAGTCAGTTGACCTCCATTTCGTGGTCATCCTTTGGCCACGTCATGGTCATCCTTTGGCCACATCATGGGACCTTATCAACAAAACAATCACGATTTCCATTTTCGCCATGTCGTGGCACCCAACTCGCCATGTTGTAGACATAAGCTGAAGAAAATTTATTTGCTCAAGCTCTTAATCAGTTAAGTCCTTATCCCATACTTTCTCGAAGGCTTCTAGGGCTTAAAGGGCTCATAAAAATCCAAACCTTATGGACATGCATGCCCCATGCATGTCCTTCCCTAAAGTAAGTCAAAATAAGAGAAAAAGGGCCTAAATCTTATACATGATTACCAAAACTACACCAAATCCTAGATATTGGAGATATAATGACCAATGGACTACGGTAAAACATAAAGTTGCAAAGTATTCAATTTCGTCCATCCAAAACTCAAATATGGGCCAAATAGTACCATATAATCTAGATTTTAACGGAAGACCTCACCATAAAGATAACTTGAGAACTCAAAAATGGTCCAGAAGATGCATACATTGAGTAGCGTTGAGTATCTTGCTTGATCTATGCTCAAGGGTTCCTCTTTCTATCTTTCATGGTGATGAAACCACCAAAATGATCTTCAAAACTTCCAAGGAGGCTAGGGTTGATCTATAATACTTTAGGAGGTGATGGAGACTTAGGTTGGAGGAAACCCTAGTCGTCACATCCTTTGTATAGAGCCTTAAGCTCGAATTTTTAGGGGTTTACCGAACAACCATCACCACGTTGTGTCCAAAACCTGACCACATCATGGAGACCAAAGCAAAACACGTGTTTCATGCGAAGCTACCATGTTGTGGAGACTCCTTCACCATGTCATGGCCATTTGAAAATCCCAAATTCAAAAAAGTTAAATCCATACCTGAAACAGACGTTACAATGCTCCCCCACTTGAATCATACTTCATCCTCGAAGCCCGTTGATGAGAACCTCTCAGGGTAATGCTCCCTCATCTCCTCCTCGGGATCCCAAGTCCTCTCGGATACCTTCCTATGTTGCAATTACACCATTAATAAACTGACTACCTTATTACCTAAGGTGTTATTCCTCATGACAATAATAACAACTGGTCTCTTCATGTAATTCAGGCGCTCATCGACCTTAATGTCATCCAAAGGTACCACTTCAGAATCATAGACTAAAGACTTCCACAACCGAGAGACATGAAATGTGTTGTGAATTAGGCTAAGCTCAGCAGGTAAATCCAACCGGTTTACAACCTAACCTACCAGGACGATTAAATTGAATGGGAAAATAAATCTAGGGCCTAACTTGCCCTGCTTCCGAAACCGGATGACACCTTTCCATGGTAACACCTTTAGTAGCACTAGATATCCCGCCTGAAACTCGAGATTAGCTCGACTTTTATCATCATAACTTTTCTGCCTGCTTTGCGTGGTATGCAACCTATCTCGTATCTGATGAATCAACTCGGTGGTCTTGAGCAGCACCTGAGTGCCCTAACCACCCGATAATTGACCTTACCCCAACAAATTGGAGTCCGGCATCTTCCTCCATAAAGCATGTAACGTCCCATTTTCACAACTAAAATTTTTAATTTTTATTAAGGTAAAACATCCCAATTTATAAATCTATTATTAAGAAAACCATTTATTCCAACTTACATTTATTAAAAATCAGAGTATTAAAGAAAATTCAAAATTTTCAATGTTGCTGATGAGCATGTACAGTCCCGTCTTCTCGTTCCCATAGTCATCGAACATACCTGAAACAATAAGCAACTGGATAAGCATAAATCTTAGTGAGTTTCCTCCAGAATACCACCACACAAACGGATAACATATACAATCAAACATGTCAGGTCTAACCAACCGTCGGGTTGGAATACCCCTGGCCCAGCTAACCTACGGGTCCAGTCATCCTTCGGATGGTATACTCCAGGTTGGAATGCCAATATACAACGGGTCTAATCATGGGACATTATCGACAAAACAATCACAATTTCCATTTTCTCCATGTCGTGGCACCCAACTTGCCATGTTGTAGACATAAGCTGAAGAAAATTTATTTGCTCAAGCTCTTAATCAGTTAAGTCCTTATCCCATACTTTCTCGAAGGCTTCTAGGGCTCAAAGGGCTCATAAAAATCCAAACCTTATGGACATGCATGCCCCATGCATGTCCTTGCCCAAAGTAAGTCAAAATAAGAGAAAAGGGGCCTAAAGCTCATACATGATTACCAAAACTACACCAAATCCTAGATATTGGAGATATAACGACCAAGGGACTAAGGTAAAACATAAAGTTGCAAAATTTTCACTTTTTTCCATCCAAAACTCAAATATGGGCCAAATAGTACCATATAACCAAGATTTTAACGGAAGACCTCACCATGAAGATAACTTGAGAACTCAAAAATGGTCCAGAAGATGCATACATGGAGTAGGGCTGAGTATCTTGCTTGATCTATGCTCAAGGGTTCCTCCTTTTATCTTTCATGGCGACAAAAACACCAAAATGATCTTCAAAACTTGCAAGGAGGCTAGGGTTGATCTATAACACTTTAGGAGGTGATGGAGACTTAGGTTGGAGGAAACCCTAGTCGTCACATCCTTTGTATAGGGCCTTAAGCCCCAATTTTTAGGAGTTTACCGAACAATCATCACCATGTTGTGGCCAAAACCTGACCACATCGTGGAGACCAAAACAAAACACGTGTTTCATGTGAAGCTGCCATGTCGTGGAGACTCCTTCACCATGTCGTGACCAATTGAAAATCCTAAAATCAAAAAAGTTAAATCCATACCTGAAACCAACATCACAACTCTCCCCCACTTGAATCATACTTCATCCTCGAAGCCCGTTGATGAGAACCTCTCAGGGTAATGCTCCCTCATCTCCTCCTCGGGATCCCAAGTCCACTCGGATACCTTCCAGTGTTGCAATTACACCATTAATAAACTGACTACCTTATTACCCAAGGTGTTATTCCTCACGTCAATAATAATAACAGGTCTCTTCATGTAATTCAGGAGCTCATTGACCTTAATGTCATCCAAAGGTACCACTACGAAATCATAGACTAAAGACTTTCACAACCGAGAGACCTGAAATGTGTTGTGAATCAGGCTAAGCTCAGCAGGTAAATCCAATTGGTATACAACCTTACCCACCAGGGTGATTAATTTGAATGGGAAAATAAATCTAGGGCCTAACTTGCCCTGCTTTCGAAACCGGATGACACCTTTCCAAGGTCACACCTTTAGTAGCACCAGATATTTCGCCTGAAACTCGAGATTAGATCGGCTTTTATCATCATAACTTTTCTGCCTGCTTTGCATGGTACGCAACCTATCTCGTATCTGATGAATTAACTCGGTGGTCTTGAGCAGCACCTGAGTGCCCTAACCACCCGATGATTGACCTTACCCCCAACAAATTGGAGCCCGACATCTTCCTCCATAAAGCATGTAACGTCGCATTTTCACAACTAAAATTTTTAATTTTTATTAAGGTAAAACTTCCCAATTTATAAATCCATTATTAAGAAAACCATTTATTCCAACTTGCATTTATTAAAAATCAGAGTATCAAAGAAAATTCGAAATTTTCAATGTTATTGATGAGTGTCTACAGTCCCGTTTTCTCCTTCCCATAGTCACTAAACATACCTGAAACAATAAGCAACTAGATAAGCACAAAGCTTGGTGAGTTTCCCTCAGAATACCACCACACAAATGGATAACATGTACAATCAAACATGTCAGTTCTAACCAACCGTCGGGTTGGAATACCCTAGGCCCCGCTAACCTACGGGTCCAGTCATCCTTCGGATGGAATACCCCAGGTTGGAATGGCAATATACAACGGATCCAATAAGCCATCAGGTTGGAATACCTAGGGTTTTTCGGCCTAGCGCCTCAACCCTACAACTCTTCCCAAGTCTCCATGCCTACGACTTATAGCTGGCCCGCACCAGGTATCTTGGCCTACAACACAAACTATGACCGCCTCAACCCAAACCAAACACAACATGTCGACATGTGAACAATTAATGATCAAGTAGACACATAATACATGCGACATCAATCATACAACTCACTACTGCCTACTAATCCTCTCACAACACACAATCTTGTTACCAGATAACCTCCATAGAATATGTAACCATAAGTAACAAGAGGCGAGATAGCCAACCCAACAGATGATCCTACTCTAGAGCCACATCCAAACAAGGAACAAGAATGAGAGCCTAGACCAAGAGTTCTAAGGCTATCGTACATGACCAAAGATAGTCCTAAGGGCACTCCATAGATGATAACCAACAAGCACAGGTAACATACAGTTCTAGAGATTCTTACAGCAAAGCAACATACTCAATACCAGGAGACAAATCTGTAACGATCGTAGATCCGGGCTACTCAATTTAGAGATAATAAGGGTAAAAAATGACTTTCCGACAAAATATTATTTAGAATAAATAATCTTAACTAAGTTGTAGAATATGTCTCAAGGGTTCCGTACATATAAAGAACGCCGAAATCCGAGTTATAACGAAGTAGTTATGGCCCGTCGAAGTTTTACGGCAAAATCGACACGAGACCGGGAGATGTAAATAGTGAATTCACAATAGAGGACTTTTTATCTTTAGTGATCTAAACAAAAGTTGTAGTTTACGTTAAACCGAGAACATACAAAAAAAGAATGCTCAAATCTGACTTCGTATGAGGAAGTTATGACTTTTCTAAGATTTGGCCTAGTAGTGCATGACTCGAAACTTGAATTTTAGTTCGAGCGGTTTTTGGCCTAAGCGACCTAAATAAGAGTTGAATATCTCATTAATAGGAACTCAACAATAAAAAGACAGACCAAAATGGAGTCAGTATGTAGAAGTTATAAATTTTACGTGGACATTTAACAATATAATCTCCTCCTACTGTTAAATTTAAGATCGGTCGAGAATTAGCCGACAGAGTCTAAATGAAATTTGTAGATCTTGTTTTTACCTATGGGTGTATATAAAGAACGTCGAAAATGGAGCTCATATATGAAATTTACGGGGTTTAGAAGTCGACAAGGTGCTGCTGCAAAAGGGGTGACATGGCTGAATATGGGCCAAGGTTTTCTCCCCAAGGCAAGCCACCAGAAGGTGACATGTGGCATGGACTTGACGAGTAGGAGGACCTAATCAACGATTAAAGCTGTTTTCCAGCCTATAAATAGAGGTGTCGGGTTCCCTCATTCTTCATACCATTCCAACCTCATTTTTCTCTCTCTAAACTCTCTCTCTCTCTAGCCCCCAAACCCCCCCCCCCCCCTAAGCCTAGGTAAACCCCCTAGCACCCGAAGGAATCCCCGAGGCTCCTGAAGCCCCGAGAAAAGAGCCTTTCGGCTCGGGAACTCTACTCCAGCGAAGCCCGGTTTTCGAGAAAACCCGTTGTAAGTGAGCTATGCCTACCCTATCTTTAGTATAACTTATGTCTCAATATAGTAATGTTATTAGGACCTTATAAGGAGAACGCTACTCCAGCGAAGCCCGATTTTCGAGAAAACCCGTTGTAAGTGAGCTATGCCTACCCTATCTTTAGTATAACTTATGTTTCAATATAGTAATGTTATTACGACCTTATAAGGAGTATTTGGGCTATTATTATGGATTATATAAGCATTGTTTAACGCTTATATAATAATAATAATAGCTAATTAGTCTCATCAAACGTTAGACTATACTCTAGTGGTAATGATACTAGGTTTCGTCAAGGTATAATTTTTTTAAGAGTAACGAAGTGTTGTTCGAGTGCCAACTCACCACATTTTCAAGTGAGTGCATAATTACTTTCACCTAACACATAGATATGAAGTATTTAATATAAATTACGTGCTATGTGTGAATATTATCTGTATACTTGCTATGTATGTTGGATGAACAATTTTATACATGTTTTAAATGATTTAAATTGTATATATATATATATATATATATATATATATATATATATATTATCTACAAAATATGTTGGGTAAACATGGGTTGATGAAATATGAGTCAGATGATGAGGTGAGAGGTGAAATAGACCATGAGGTGAGGATGAGAGGTGGACGATGTGAGATGGCTTGTTCCCAAAAGCTGGCCCTGTCATCTAGCAGAGTATGGATGAAAACCACGGACTATTCTAGACAGTCCAGTGGAACACTAGGAGGCTCGCAACCTGTAGGTGTTGTGAACGATGTGTTCACTAGTGTACTCTAAAAACCCATTGACATGTATTGCGAGTGGACTCTCGCAATCGATACTCTCAATAAACGAGATAACCCTAGCAACTGTTCTCAAAAGACGATAGTGGCAGATGCGCCTCATATAGAATGTCATAATTCTGCCAGCTGCACCTAAGTGATAGAACTAGCAGATGTGCTTGATAGCTGTGTCATTGACAACGATGGACTTCGTACCTATTCGTTAGGATAATCCTTAGGAATGAATGAATGAGAAATAGCTGATTCTTAGGGTAGACCCTTAAGAATAAGAAGATAATGGGGATGGGTAATTGGGTTAACTGTTTGATGATTAAACATAATAATTATATTATTGTGGGTTGAAAACCCTATGTACTCACCAGGTTCCCCAACCTGACCCACTCAGTTTATTTATATCACAGGTGTTGATATGAAGTCACATTACACTAAGAGATTAAGGAGATATAAATCACTAGTTATAATTAATGTAAGTTCTGTTTATGTTTATGTTTTTGTATTGACGACGACATCCCAAATGTTTTAAAATAATTATGAATACTTTTCTTCGGAAATGCTTTGATAACGTATTTATCATATTTTACTGGGAAAAAATTATACAACATTTTTATTAAAAGGGGTACTCTGATTTTTATAAAGCATAAACAAAATCGGTCTTTTCTGCTCGTGAAAATGGGGATGTCAAAAAATCTAATAGATCACTATAGCATAACAGTATACTCGATACCAGAACACATATCTAACAGATCAGTACAACATAGGATCATACTAAATATCAACAATCCAAGGAATGCATGGCCGTATATACTCAGAGGTGAGATAGTCATCCGGATAGGTGATCTTACTTTAGAACCATAACCAAAAAAAGAGCAGGTAAGTGATCTTAGATCAAGAGTCCGTTGTCTATCCTAAATTACTATGTACAATCCCTAAAGCACCCCTCTACTAACAGATAACCAAAACTAGTTGGCCGACATTTGTGCCTTCGACCCAGAGGTATAGTGAGGCGAAACTCACCTCGATCTGTGCGTAGGTAACCACTGTAGCAACAAAGAACTATACCAACTTCAACTCACTTCCAAGCACCGACAGGAAGATGCTAGAGTCAATCCCCGATTATAGGTCATAGTCACTTGCAACAATGACTATTTCACATGAAATGACGATTATGGTTCCACTTAAAATGACGATTAGGGTTAATTAAGAACACTTAACCCATTAAGGACATTATCACCTAAGGATAGAAATGATTAATGTTTTACTTAGTCATTCTCTGGTATAATAATAATCTAAGCAATAGCCAAAATACGCGCGCGATCATTGTCCAAAATAGAGCTCCCCGATTCTAGGGTTTTCCACATAAAATAATTACTAGGGTTAGTGTTCCACACTAAACCCCTTAAGGACATAATTCACTAATTCCAATGTTGCATTAAGTTAATTTTAGGTCATTATCAAGTATTATTTAAAGTTCAATCAACAGTTTTAACGCGGGTCCCGACAAAACTCCAAAAATAGGGATTTCATGACATTAGGGTTTTCTAAACCCTAATTAGGGTCTCCAACCCCAAACACGTGCCACTCAGACTAAAGTTAGATGCTTAGGTAAAATTAATGTGTAATAAGTCAGGCACCACCCACTGCCACCTCAACCAGTAGTGATCATCGATAGTCTGTGGCTGCAACCACTCACTCATGGCGATGGTGGCGATTTCAAGTTGGAATCCAAACAAACAACTCCCACTTCAACAATCACACATAAAACACATGTACACACAATATTACACGCACATAGCCACCTCACACGGTGGCTGGTGGTGGCAAAAAATGGAAGCAAGGCGACAGCCACCATGGTTGCTTTTCATGGTGGTTCTTCTCATTTTCCGTCCAACACAACACACACGACGTGTAGCTATATGGCAGAACACACACATACATGTGAAACAAAAACACACGATCACCCATAACTTCCTCTTTTGGGGTGGTGAATGATGCAGCAGAAGGAGGAGTCGTATGAGCGACGACAATGATGGGCTACCAGCGGCTCTGAATGAAAGCGGAGGGAAAAAGAGGGCGATTGCGGCGAAGACATGGTGGTCGTGTCCGTCACTAAGAACAATAGAAACAACCACAATATTAAAATCTTTCGACTCCCCACTGTCATGATGTTCAAACGTCGGTCTTCATCTTCATCAGCAACAGAAGTAGCAACGATGTGGGCTCAGGGGCTCACGATGGTGATGAGGAATATGGCGGCAGCTGGAGGCGTGGGGTGATAAGGGTGGCGACTGTAGGATTTTAAGGTTAGGGTTTTGGGTGTTGCATTCTCAGACGAGGAACAAGTGGAGGGGGTGACGGGTTTTAACCCCGCCTCCACCTGTTAAAGTTAATTCCATTTTAACACTTTCAGTCCCTCCTTCCCAATTCTTTTTCAAATCAAGTCGATAATTTACTCTATAGCCCCCTGCATCCAAAAATCCTTTCAATTCAAGTCTGAAAGTTACCAAACAACCACCAACATCCACAAATCTATTTATAACTACTCCAGAAGTTACACTTTAACCCCCAGTTTCCAGAATTTATAACATTTAACTTCTTGCAATAATACTCTGATAAACTATTACGGATTTAGGGCTAATATAAAATATAAAAATACATCTCATGGTTTTAGGGTTTATTTCCTTATTTTATTTATTTATTTATTTATTTATTTATTTTATTTCAAATGAGATGTTATAATTCTCCCCCACTTAAGTTAGATTTCGTCCTCGAAATTAGCTCTCGCTTCTACTTCATGATGCACTCCCCCACAACAACCAAGATGAATTAAAATCTATGAAATCAATCAGTACAGAGCTTCTCGGCCAAACGCCGACATGCGACAAAAACGAAAGGCACCACCCCAATGAAAACTAATTGATCACACACTGAACTAGACCACACTCCTACGCGGGTCTTACAGCCTAGCTAATCTATCCACTATCAACACTCTGGCTCACCTCTGATCAGACGATAACATACAAGTAAACCCTCAACCTGAGCTCTCAACACCCTAGGGTCTAAGCACAAGCACGTCCTACAGATGCTATCACAAACAAGACTAATACGCATCTTAACACCCCAGGGTCTACCACTTGATTCCAACCACTAACATCCTGTTACACAGAAGGATCTAAATCTACACAACATTCATACATTCCGACACACATAAAATCGAGGACAAAGATAATTAATCCATTCATAATAAGAATTCAACTAGAATAGAGCTAATAAGATAACTCCATTTAACTAATCATCCAAAATTACAATTGAACCTTGAAACACAAGCATAAATTACATATAAGAACCAATACTACTACGATTACTAAATAGAAGATCTTCCAACTCAAGTCTCGGTCCTCGGGACCCCGACGGTCCCATGACGACCATCGGGTAACTACTAAGCCAAAGGTGTAGGATCCAACACCTCCCTGAGAAAAGGACAACAAGCTCTTATATGGCCGTCCTGAACATAATGAAAACAAATTCACACACTCCACCAACAATCTCTACCAAAATGGCCTTCCTCGCCACACCTGTGACATACAAAAGACATGCGCCTCCCTCCAAATGATCCTGAATTATGACTAGCAGATTTAAACTGCTTTGTTGTAGGTTGGGAGGGATCCGGAGCTTGACACTGCTTCCTTGCCAGGGTCTCTATATCAATCTCTCGCATACTCGTGACATCCTGAAGGTCAGCGAGAGTGTTGTATTGTCGGGTACACACAAATTGAAGAATATCCGCATTAAGCATGCTCGAATACCGAGTCATCTGAGCCTGCTCTAAAGTAGTGAACTCAGGACTAAACAAAGCCCTCTTATTGAACATCTTGGTGACCTCCGTCAATGAATCCGTCCTTTGTCTCAGATCCCGGTACTCCTGGGCCACTTTCTCCCTTTCTACTAGGGGAACGTACCTTGAACAAAACATCTCCGAGAACTGATCCTAAGTCATCGTGGCCCTCTGCTCAAGTATATAAGAACTAGTCACCAGTCTCCACCAATCCCCTGCCCCCATCTTGAGAATGTTCAGGACACACTTGACCTTCTGGTCATCTGGACAAGAACACATGAAGAAACAACCCTCTACATCAGACAACCATCTCATTGCCACAATCGGGTCTGAGACCCCATCAAACTCTGGAGGGATTCATATTATCGAAGTCCCGATACTAGAAATCTCTCTCTCCTCGAGTCCCACTGGTAGCAACAACCGCAATAGCTGCAAAGTCAGCAGCCTCAAAAAGTGCAACATATCGATCACTAAATAGGTCAGGCATGACTGCCTTGACCATCCCGAACAACTCTAGTGTAATCTCCCTGATCGCGTCAGCCACTTCTGCAACAATGATCCTAGGAATCTCCTCTTCACTCAGATATGCTCTCCCAGTGTTTCCAGCTCCTAATCCTAAACCATCGAAAGCCACCATACTATAAAAACTAACCAAGGAAAAATCATACATCACAACACAGTTCTCCACACACTAGGCTCTACTCCTATTAGTTCCTTAGCAGCCTAAAAATTGCTCCCGAATCTCATATGGATCATGTGCTTTCAATTGTAAGGGCGCATACTACCTTCCATACCTATCCGTAGTTGATTCATAGGTCATCCCAAGGTTCTAAGTCATTACACAAAGCCACTCCTAGGTGTGTTAACACCCACTTCTCCTATAAGCTACAACTAACTTCCTAGGCACTCTTCCTATAATTAACTTGGATCTTTCACCACCGATTTCTTTTGTGCATGCTTGTTGTACACAATACAGGGTCACATAGACTGTCGAATAATCAACTCTGCCCTAAATCCACAACCAAACAAGTAACAAGAAGTAAGGCCATATTGATCATTCTAAGGCTATTCAATCTCGACCATATATAACTAATCAACATACACACATCAAATACACAATCAAAAAATATATGTCAGGTAACCAACTCCCTAAATCAGAAGGCAACATAGAAATCAGGTATGACTATCCAATAGCTTCTAAAAGAACCATATCCACTAGCATGCTTTTCTAACAATTTGTATATCAACAAAAATCAAAACTCAGCAAACATAACAAGTATGGGTATTTTGGGGACCACTCTCATGTCGAGATCTTTCTGACTGTACACACCGCTTCCTCCTGAAAAAATCAAAGTTAAATCATGTCACACCCCCAAACCAAGAAAACGGCGGGAACGTCTGGGGGTGGATGACTTTCATGTACAATTTCATAAGAGTGATCAAATCAAACACAACCATTATAATTATAATTTAAAAAATAGTTACATTTTGGTACGAATTACATGATTCAAAACAATTACAATATGATGATATAAGATTTGACTGACGTCTTAACGTCTCATCTTCAAAAGCTTGTTGTTGCCTGTCTTAGTGGTTTCCTGAGAATACAAGTGGTTTGAAAAGTGTCAAAAATTAAGTTGGTGAGTTCATAAGAGTTTGTATGAAAGATTGTAAACCTTTCCTTTTAAAATGATAATGTTTAGTTCCAGAAAATCCAATATTTTCTTAAAATGTGTTGTAGTCTTAAAAACCTTAAGACCAGAATGTATAAGAAAATCCAATATTTTCTTAAAATGTCAATTTGGACCGAGACATTTCGGCCCAGATGATTTTGGTTCTAAATGCTTTCGGCCAAGAAGTGTTTCCAGCTAAGGATTGATTCCGGTATAGTTTTTGGGTCTCAAACCGAAAACCCCAAATGAAAATAAATTTATGATTTATGACTTATATATTTGACTTGATCGACTTTTGTTGACCCGAAATAGCCAGTTGTCACAAGTCAAGGCCTACGTTCCCGATCCCAAGCAAACAATGAAACAAGAACATTAAAAGAGACCGATCCCATGTACTTAGCCCAACCCTTTTATTATAAATTATTTCTTTCAAGAACATTTTACAAAAATTCTTGGATCCTAGTTTGAGTCTAGTTTCACAGAAGTGTTCCTCCAATTCACTCAAACTAGGGCTTTGATACCAACTTGTAACGTCCCATTTTCACAACCAAAAATTTTCAATTTTTATTAAGGTAAAACTTCCCAATTTATAAATCCATTATTAAGAAAATAGTTTATTCCAAATTATATTTATTCAAAATTAGAGTAGATAGAAAATGCAACATCCACAATGCTGCTAATAGGTGTGTACAGTCCCGCCTTCGCCTTCCCATTGTCACCGATGATACCTGAAACAATAAGCGACTAGAAAAGCATAAATCTTAGTGAGTTTTCCACAAAATACCACCACACAAGTGAATAACATATACAATCAATTGTGTCTGATCCAATCAACCATCGGGTTGGAATACCCCAGGCATAGTCAACCTCCGGGTCCACTCATCCTCGAGATGGAATAGCCCAGGTTGGAATGCTAATATACAATAGTTCCAATCAGCCATCAGGCTGGAATACCCATGGTTTGTTGGACTTCCACCTCAACCATACCGCTCTTCCCGAGTCTCCGTGCTTACGACTTACAACCGGCCCGAATCAGATATCTTGGTCTACAACACAAAGCAAGACCACCTCAATCCAAACCAAACACAACATATCGACATGTGAACGATTGAGTATCATGTAGGAACATAATACATGCAACATCAATCATACAGATCACCACTGCCTATTAGTACTCTCACAACATAAAGTCCTGCTACCAGATAACCTCTATAGAATGTGTAACCATAAGTAACCAGAGGTGAGATAGCCAACCCAACAGATGATGTAACGGCTGTAGATCCGGGCTAGTCAATTTAGAGATAAAAGGGGTCGAAAACGACTTTTCTACGAAAGATTATTTAGAATAAATAATATTAACCAAGTTTTATAATATGTCTCAAGGGTTCCGTACATATAAAGAACGCCGAAATCCGAGTTATAACGAAGAGGTTATGGCCCGTCGATGTTTTACGGCAAAACCGACACGACACCGGGAAACATAAATACTGAATTTTTGATAAAGGACTTTTTAGACTTATTGATCCAAATAAAAGTTGTAGTATATGTTAAACCGAGAACATACAAAAAAAGAACGTTCAAATCTGACTTCGTATGAGTAAGTTATGAATTTTCTAAGATTTCTCATAGCAGTGCACAACCCGAAACTCGAATTTTAGTTCGAGCAGTTTTTGGCCTACGAGACCTAAATGAGAATTGGAGATCTCATTAATAGGAACTCAACGGTAAAAAGATGGACGGAAACAGAGTCTCTCTCTAGAACCTCTCCCACCCTCATTTTCTTCACACCTTTCCCATTCTTTCTTCTTTTTACTCTCTCTCTCTCTCTAGAACCTCTCTTTATCCCCGAAACCCCCCGAAAAGGCTAGGGAACCTCCCTAGCACTACGCGGAAGCCCCAAAGTGCTTGACGGCTCCGAGAAGAAGCGCTTTTTGGCTCGGGAACGTTGCTCCAAGCAAATCCCGGTTTTCTATAAAACCCGTTGTAAGTGAGCTACGCCTACACTATTTTTAATATAGTTTTTATTTAATTATAGTAACATTATTAGGAACTTATAATAAGTACTTGAGCTATTATTATGGGTTATATAAGTATTGTTTAATGCTTATATAATAGTAATAATAGCTAGATATTAATTAGTCTCGACAAATAATAGACTAAACTCTAGTGGTAATAATACTAGGTTTCGTCGAAGGAAGTTATTTTTAAGAAGCGAAGCGCTGTCTGAGTTCGGAATCACCACATTTTCAAGTGAGTGCATAGTCTCTTTCATGAACATGATTTTAATACAAGTATCGATTGAAGTATTAAATATGTGTTTATGTGCAAATTATTTGATGTTGCTTGAGATACTTGTTAAAGAACATACCTGATTATATATGCTGATTTAGGATAAAGAGTAAACCTAAATTAATTATGAGGAATATTGGGTAGTGTTTTCTTACGAGTACGAGTGAATTATACTCAGAGAATAAAACCTTAGTATATGTCATTGATCTGGGAGCATGGATTAGACATAATCATTGTCCCTAGTCCGAGAGTATGGATTAGTCATTCATCCCTAGTCCGAGAGTATGGATTAGGTAAAATCGTTCATTTCTGATCCCGGGGTATGGATTATGTAACGCTCGGGTTTCAGGGCTAAGCATTTTTGGGCGATGTAATAGTCTAGGTCAACTATTGTAACTCTTTTTGAAGTAATATTTGAATTCTATGTGAATTATGTGTATTTGTGTGCTTATTACTTAATTATAAATATATAATTAATAAAGAATGAAAATAAGCGTCAGAATTAAAGTGTGATATAAGCCCGATATCTTTACATAAAGTTGTAGAGTACGTTCCCACCTACGCGTGGATATAAAGAACGTCGAAACAGAGTTCGTATGCAAAAGATACGACCGTTTTAAGAAAATCAGACAGTAAAACATTGGTTTTCTTTAATCGCGTAAAACCGAATCGATCCTTTGAGGTACTTACGTTTTGCCGACGGGATTTCCGATAACATTTTTGGACACGGGTTATAATATATTTTTTAATTTCACACTCGAAATATTTTTAACAAAAGTATTTACAAAAGTCGTGAAAACGGACACCGCGAGCCGTTTAGACGCAAAACTTTAAGTGTGATTTCCCGGAGTTCCGTACTCCAAAAACTAATCCGTTCGGGTTTCCGGAATCCTTGAATTACCCTATTTCATAAGAAATTTTTAAAAATGCAATCCAACGTCGGGATCTCGATTCATCAATTTATAAGTGTTTTCGACAAGTTAAAGGATTAAAATATCTTGTGGGACCTACTAATTATGAGCACCAATTTCCAGCTCATTCTTTGCCCATCAGCTTTGCCCACGTGACATCAACCCTCTCAATTCCTTTCTTTTTCATCTTAAGTGCAAGCATGGTGATTGAACCATGGGGCTTCTCTTCCATTAATGTATACCCTTACACTATAAATAGAGCCTCATATCACCTCCAAAAATTACACCTCAATCTTCAGTTTCTTTCCTCTCACTCTTGATCTCTATCTCCCTCTATATCACCTTGAGGATCATCACCATAAGCCACCATTCCACCAATGTTGTTGTTTGCCCACTGCCATCCTTCTGTCCCCATCGTAAGTCCTCTCCAAAACACCCTCTATTCGTTTGTATGTTTACAGTGTTGATCGATCATAAGCCACAAAGATTATTTTTTATTTATTTATTTTTTTGTTTCCATGGTGCGACGATGAAGAACAGGAGGCAATATGCCTCCTGCAACGTAATCAGTTATGAGGAAAGCAAAATCAAACTTTGATTCCAAATAATTGATTTTAACCCCAACTTCGAAATACTTTACATAACTAGTCCAAAGCCTTTAAACTTCCATTAAAAATGTTCAAAACCTACCCTCTTTGTAAATCTCTTACAAAAACAAGTCACAAGTCTCAAAACTTTGTCTATTTTATTTATTTTAACACCTCCGTAGAGATTTATTTGCAAAATAAATCCTAAACTCAAGCCTAGAATTTAAATAAACAATTTTAGTCCCTTATTTGGAAAGTATTAACAACCTTAGTCTATTTAATATATTTAAATTCGTGAATAGGCCTCATACCTTGGTTAATTACCAATATACCCTCCAAATATTAATTATATTAATATTTCCTTAGGAAACTAAATTTTTTCGGAGATTCGTATTCACGGAAATACTACTCGACCTTCTCGCATCCATTGTAGAATGCTAATCGCCTATCGAACGTTAAGGTGAGTGCATAGTTACTTTCATCTTATACATAGATATGAAGTATTTTATATAAATTACGTCCTACGTGTGCATATTATCTGTATACTTGTTATCTATGTTGGATGAACGATTTTATACATATTTTAGATGATTTAAACTGTATATGTATTTTATATCTACAAAATGTGTGGGTAAAAATGGGTAGATGTAATAGTTGCTGTGTGACAAAATAAAATGATGAGAGGCCTCGTTATAGATGTTATTGATGATCCAGTCATCTAGCGGAGTATAGATGACGACCACAGACTATTCTAGACAGACTAGTGGAACGCTAGCAGGCTCGCAACCTGTAGGTGTTTATTTGAACCGTGTGCTCACCAGGTGTACTCCATCCCCCACATGGTTACCTTAAGGACGTTTATTGTTGAGGAATCCCCTTAGCAGTAGTGTGCATCCTGATGAAAGTCCTTAAACTAGTTCCTTGTGTTAGATGTTTTAGGGACGTAAAGTAAGGATAACGGGAACCGGTAATCGGGTTTGTTTGGTTTGACAAAGTTAATAAACTTATTTATTGTGGGTTGAAAACCCTATGTGCTCACCAGGCTTCCAAGCGTGACCTACTCAGTTTCTTGTATTATAGGTAGTGGTGCATGAACATAGATGTGATGTCTTGGGATGAGAGACTAAGGGATTTTAGGCCTGTAAATACGGAACAATTTAGTAAGGCCTATGTTGTATTGTTTATGCTTATGATCTGTATCAAACATGACATCCCGAGTCTTTTTAATGAAATACATTTCTATGGAAATTCTGTTGATAAATATTTATCATATTTTGTTTTGGGACAAATTCCGCAACACTTTTATTTAAAATGTTACTCTGATTTTTAAACAAAGCATAAACAAACTCGGTCTTTTCTGGCCGTGAAAATGGGGATGTCACAGCTGATATCAGAGCATTAGTTTAAGCACACTAGGAATTTGTAGGACTTCTAGACTTAAACTTAGAATGCTAAGCGATGATCGTGAGTTGTGAGCACTAGCTTATTTTAGGAATTATGCCTAAAATACTTTTATGTGCTAAATGCTTGGTGCCTGATATGCTGTTACTTGTTCGGATCTATGGTCTGTTGCCGACCGGATCTGGAAACCTTATGTGTTTAGGATTCTAAACGTATGACTACGATATTAGAACTAACATGTAAACGTTTCAGAGTGATAAGGACGGTTTAAACGACTATCCTAAATAAATATCTAAATTCACCTTATTCGGTGTATAGATGGAAAGAACCCGCAGTGGAGCCGGGAATGCAAATGGGAACAGAAACCAACCCCCAGTGATTGAGCAAATATGGGTTGTGGTAGCCGCTGCCGAGCCAATAACAATGGCCGGAGTGCAAGCGATGATCCAGGTGATGTTGGATCATCAACTGGAGGAAACCAATCGTTTGCTCCAACAAAATCGTGAGGAAACGACCATACAGATCGAACAGCCCGAGTTGAACTAAGGGCAGACTGAGGAGGGGAACTACAGTGGAACCATTGGTCAAGTCAACCCACCAATAGTTCGACAAAACAGCCAAGATGCCTGAGTCGAGAGGAATGGATGCAAGTACAAGGATTTTCTGACTAGCAAGCCATCGACATTCACTGGAAAGGAATATCCGATCGGGGTCATGGATTGGATCTCGGAGATGGAGTTAGCTTTCATGACGTGCAGTTGCAGAGGAAAACTACAGACCACGTTTGCAGTGCGTCAGTTCCGAGGAGGCGCTGTGCGTTGGTGGAATACCCTGGGGAAGACTTTGAGCCGCAATAAGCCCCTGCAACTAACATGGGCAAAATTTTTGGTGCAGTTTAAATGTAAGTACTGCTCAACCCAAAACCTGCTCGAGCTAGAAAACCAGTTCTTAATGCTAAAGAAAGGAAGCATGTCCATTGATGAGTACACTAACAACTTCACAGAGAAAATGGATTTTGCCTTGCGTCTTGTTCCGGATGAGCGAACAAAAATTGACAAGTACGCCAAGGGACTCCCATGGGGAGTATGTGGTGTCGGTACGTTAAGCACATACCTTGGAGGCGGCTATCTGGGCTACCAAGTCTGTGGAAGAGATGATCAAGGGAAGAGCTGCCAACAAGGTTGAGGTTGGCGAGAAGAGAAAATTTGAAGGGTCTGCTAAACCCAACAATAAGAAGAGCAAGTTCAATTCAAAGAAGTTCGGGGGAGGAGGAAATGAATCGAAATGGTGCGAAAAGTGCAAGAAGAAGCACTCGGGGAAATGTAGCGAGGAAGTAACCTGCTACAAGTGTGGGAAAACGGGTCACTATGCCAATGAGTGCAGCATCAACGAGAGGGTGTGGTACGAGTTTCGTGAAGAACGGAACATTGCCAAGGATTTCCCAAAGAAGATAGACGCAGGAAGGCCCAACGTTCCACCAAAGCCGAAAGGGAGAGCCTACCAGATGACGCTCGAGACTGCGAAGGAGGTAGCAGATGTCGCTTCAGGTACTTTTCTTGTAAATGGTTTGCCTGCCAATATACTATTTGATTTCGGAGCCAACTACTCCTTTGTATCACGTAAATTTGGTGGGAAATTAGCATTGCCTGTAGAAAAACTTGATAATACCTTGATTGTAGAAGTTTCCAGTGGCAAGTTCATACATGTTAGTGATCGGATTAGGAACATCGTCATCGACCTAAACGAAAATGAATTCCACGAGGAGCTATTACGCATAGAGTTAAACGGTTTCGACATCGTTTTGGGAATGGATAGGCTTAGCGCCAACGATGCTGAGATTCTTTGCAGGAAGAAGATAGTAAGGGTGGACCCACCCGGAAAAGAGTCATTTATGGTGTACGTTGACAAATACAGTGTAAATTTTGGAATCATCACCGTGATGAAAGCCAGAAAATGTTTGTCCAAAGGATGTGCATCATATTTGGCGTTTGTTATCGATGCTAAGAAGGAGAAGAAGGAGGTGCAGAGCATACCGGTCGTGTGTGATTATCCGGAAGTCTTTCCCGAAGATCTTCCTGGATTACCACCTGATAGATAAGTAGAGTTCTGAATAGACTTGTTACCAGGAACGACACCAATAG